>NW_026944406.1:6000000-6572866 GCF_033458365.1 Neurospora hispaniola | reverse complement strand
AGCCACGTGCACACTTCCGTGATGAAGCCTTTTGTGGCAGCAACTGGACGCTTTTCATGCAAGATGTGGTCCCATTGAGAGGGCCTGGCCTTCAGAAACGGATCAAGGGTGTCCGCACGCTTCTTGAGAGTGTTTATTTTGTTGATAGCCTGCTTGGAGGTGCGTTCATCCCTCTGCAGCTTTTCACCCATGTTCTGGATCCATTGGCCGTCGGCGTCCGTCACGCCTGGCACCTCTTTTTCCTTCTTGCGGAGTTCTTCGAGGGCTGTTACCATATCGGCATACCGCCGCTCGACATCGGCCGTGGCTATAGCCGGAGCCCTCGGCTCCGTGGCAAAGTATCTGTGCATTTGATTTGAAGTGGTCGACTGGCTGCGTGTGGTACTTCAATGTAGCAAAACAAAGACGAGAATGTCGATGTCATAGGAACCAAAGTCCCAAGTTGCCTGGTACGCCAGGTATCGAGGCGGGTCATTTGCCTTACTTCTAGACTAGAGAGGAAGTCGCGATGAGCAACTTGTCCCACCTTCCAAACTCGGTGCAATTACACACACACACACACACAAGTCCGATGATGACATGCATGGGTGGGAAAACTTGAAGCAATCCGAGCCCAAGCACGAGCTTCTTCCTTTTCTGTTTCCGTTCATCAAAATCACCACACGCCTTCCAGTCGCGATGGACAAGCTCACGAAACCGCCTGCTCCCAATGCAGAGATTCCGCAACTGAGCGAGTTCAGTCAAACATGCGCAGAGCTCTTGCAGGAGAACTGCTCACCTCTGGCCATCATAGAGACAGCGTTGCCCGTACTGCTCCGAGAGGTTCGGACGCTACTGCGAAACGGAGAAAAGAGTTTGACCCGAGTCGTCACCCTACTCGAGCAAAAGATGGAACTCAGCGAAACGGGCGGGTTCCTGTTGCATGCAATCCCAAGAGCCGTGCTCAAGTCAATGGTCCTGCGAACCGTTGCCTATGACCACTACCAGAGTGGCCAGGTCGATCGCGGACACGGCTACAAGTTTGCCCGCCAACAGCCCGGGGTCTATGTCGTCGCCATCTCGATAGAAGGCCGCAATGGCAAGTTCCTGAGCGGCAACGAACTCAAGACACTCTACCTTGACATGCAGAAATACCTCGAGTGCTACGATCGGGTCCAGAAAGCACGAACGGAGGGTGTAGCACCGAGTGCGGACGCCTTGGATGAGATTCGTACGGTCGACACAATGTACGGAGAAGCAGCTGATCCCGAGATAAGCAAATTTGTCCAGGGCGCGAGTGGGATTGCCAAAGGCTCCAGAGACCATGCTTTGATGCTGGCGGACTCTCTGAGGAAGGCCCATCTGGCTGCAATGGAGAAAGACCCGACGGGTAATACCGTGACAATCCAATCGCCATGCTACGTCGGCTGTTCAGAGAATCTCTGGGAGCGCATGAACATGTACATCTACACCGCCGCCGAAGGGAAAACAAGACAGCGCTGAGCCAGGTGAGCAAGCTGTACGGACTGACATTGAGCCTTCTCGCCAGACGCGGCCTCGAACCCAAACCGCATTTCCTGACCGCCATCCGCACCTGGAAGCCAGATCAGCTTCAAACAGCAGAGGAATTGGTCAGCATCATGGCAGGAGCATACGTCAGCCAGTTTGGTTTCAACGTGAGAGGAACTGGACAATCACGCGAACGAAAACCCCACGCGCAATTCGCCAACGAAGTCTACGTGACACAAACCGAGCCGTACCTGCGGCAGAACCTTGCATGGTCAATGGAGGACGTTGCTCGTATGCAAGCTCTACAAGCCCACAAGTCCCGAATAGCCAAGATCCCCGCACAAAAAGCAGAAATCGATCGCGCCCTGGAGGTGGCCAACGGCCTAGCCGAGCAGGGTCAGCAGATAAAGGACTTCCGCGTCAGGCACGAAAAAGGGTTTGAAGCCATCCACGAGCACTTGGAGTCCCAGAATATGTCTACGGCTGCTGCACAGGATGTGATGGAAGAGGGTCTGGCGAATTTCGAGCGATTCGTGCCAGGTTTTGGTGGATCCGATGACAGAGCAAAGTAGGAAGTCAAGAGACACAAGTCACAAGGCAAGAGGCACAAGGCAATAGGCACAAATCACAAGAGTCACACCAAACGAATACAGGGCCATAAAGTCACCCAAACTTCCCTCCTATATTCCCACAGAAACTACCTTGGCAAAGTTCCTTTCCGTCTACTCATACAACCAATCTGGAAATCTTTCCGAACGTTTTCGTCGCATGACTGTTTCCCAATTATTCTCCTCATAGATCCGTCGCAGCCTTTCCATTTTTCGTGGACTGACATCGTCCATGGAAACCATTCGATATCCGGGAGGGGTGGTCCAAGGATGTTTGAAGCCAGTGGAAGTCTGAGGCTGACTGGAAGCCGATGCGGCAACTTTGTCCGCCGCGTTATGCGCCGTTTGAGAACCTTCAGGCTGCGTCTCAGGGACCAAGTCATCTTGGCTCCTCTTGTTCGAGCTCTGAGCAGTCCGCTGCGACTCTGCCTTTACAGATTCATGTTGTTGAGAATCTCCCACTTTATGGGATGGCGGTTGGGTAGCGGAAACTTCTACCGCCGGCGGACGGTTACCGCCATCACCCGGATCATGGTAACCGCCCGGGTAGTCGGAGAAGTTTTCATCTTGTTCAACACCCCTTGCTGACTGCTCAGCGGGGGGCCGAGGCCTTTTGTGCGTCGGACGCAAGGTCTCAAGGCCCTCAGAATCCACGTGTGGACGCTTGTTGGTACGCGTCGGCGGGCGGTGATCTTCATCTGCATCAATGTCATCTTGATCTGGGCGGCTGGGTAAGTTTCCGCCAGGATCGCCAATCGGATCCTCGTCTTCAAGGTTGCCGTAATCTTCTTGATCATGCTGGCTATCGGGAACTTCGTCGTCAACGACGGCAAAGTCGCTCGGATTGATGTCAGCCGCACGAGCGATTTCCACCCGCAAGGCTTGCTTTGTCGGCGCGACAACGGATGCTGCGAGGTGCTTGGAGGGAACTGTCAACTCTCTTGTGGTCCTTCGTGGTACCTGCCTGTCCTCATTAGACTCTCGGGTGACACGCTGAGTCTTTTCGAACTTGGTTTGGGACTTGTTTTCGTACTCCAAATCGAGCTCCATGCTGCGTAGAATGGCATAATCCCGTAGGTCAGACAGCTGTGCGGCTAGGGGATAGGTATCCCGCGAGCGTCGCCCGCTTACACCCTCGTACAGGGCTGCGGATGACTGGAACATGGGCCATCCCATTGCAGCCATAGAATCTAGGGCGAGCGTTAGAATCTCGAGATGCAGGTGGTGTACTTTGTACGGCGCATTTGGCGTCCGCCCTGTGTTGGTCAATATCTCCTCACTGGAATACTTATTCTTGGCCGCAATAGCCTCAATGCGCTCAAAGAGAATATTCCACTGGGATTGCGTTATGCCTTCCGCCCGCATGTTTTCGACGGCTTGAATGCGGATGTTGCGCATCTTGCGATTCTGGCCCTCTCGGCTGAGCTTTTGAATACGAGAGGGAAACGTGTCGGATGCCTTTGTCTCGTACTTCCACGGATGACGGTCACTACTGACCGTGATGACGGTATAGTGGATGGCGGTGACCAACAAGTTGATGTCGTTCAACCAAAACGGGTGACAGATTAGCGTCTTGAGGGCCTCACAAAAATTGGCACGCCATACCAGGGACGACCTATGGTCGCTTTCGTCATACTCGAGGTAGTTTCGCTGGCAGATGATGTCTTCTGGCAAACAACGAAGCAGACACAAACAGTCTTTGTAGAGGCTGAGAATCTTTGTGTTCCCACCATGGTCAAGCTTGCGCTTGCGCGCAGGATCACCTCGCCATTTCTTCTCCACCGACTTCTGATCGTCCTTTGAAAAGTGCTCGGAGATTTCGGGTCGGCGTAATATCCTCTGTACCTTTTCAAGGCTGTCAAGTGCGTCAACCCTCTGTTGGCGTTGGTCGACCCAGTCACCAGCCATCTTGTACCACTCTGGCAACTTGATCAAGTCCTTGCGCGCTACTTCGTTCAAGTTGGTACCAATTTTCTTGATCTCGAGCTTGGCTGGAACGCCTGTAGCATCTCCTGTCAACGGAGGGCGGCCTCTTGGACGGTCTTGCCTGGGCTGAGCCGGCTGTTCCGGGTTCTTCCTGGGGCGACCTCGTCCGCGCTTTGTCGGCGCCGGTGCTTCGGGCACAACTTCGGGCTCAGAGTGCTCGGCTCCCTCACGTGTGGGATCGTAAGCGTCGTCATCGTCATGGTCTAGTTCAGAGCTGGCCGCCCTAGCGTTACGCGAGCGATGGCGATTTGCTTCTTGACGATGATCGCCCTGATCAGACTCAAGTTGATCGATTGTGGGTCGGGATCTTGTACTGAGGTATGCCTCGTCCTCGCTCGAGCCTGGGATTTCATTGTAAGGGTCGCGGGTTTGCGCGCCCGCGGCTTTTGGCTTTGTCATGGTTGATAGGTAGTCAAACTCTGTCGTAGGTTGGTGATGCGACAAAGGTGAAGAGAGAAAACTGGAATGGAAATGGAATGGGCAGCCTTGGAGTGATGCCTTTGGCTACGGGAAAGGTGGGGTCACTGCGGTCGCGACTGGACGCAGGGACCGGCCCGGGGGCAAGTTGGGCGGTGGGGCGCACCAGCCTAGGTGCCTATGCGGACCCAGACAGAACGCCAGGGCATACATACAAGGGCCAGGAGGTCCCAGTCAAAAGTGGAAACACTTGAGACGTTTGACATTCCGCCTTGGGTATACTCCCACTACCTACGCATCAGACCGTCTTTGTCACACCTCTGATCTCAAAATATAGGTTTCTAGATGACAATACTCAAACGGGACTCGAGCCAATGTCTTTTTGAACTGTGGTAATGCCTGTGACAGGGCATCTACTTTTACAGCCATTTCAAAGATCGTCAGATTTGTCATAGACGAGGCTACGTAGTATATACAGATGTATGTGCTGGGGGCAGTACCGGCGCTATATCTCGTCTGAATGTGGTCACATCAACATCAATTTCCAAACAAAACCAACTGGATAAACATGCTTGCAGCTGGCTTCGAAAAGGAACCTAGAATACAAAATCGGTTGTGCTGCTCAGAATCAGAGTTGGAAGCGGCAAACACATAATACAGTATGTCAAAGCCACCGGTGCAATATCCCGGAAAATGCATGGGCAAGGGTCGCATTGAATGCAGATCACAAAGTCTAATTGCACGTCGACGGAACATGGACATATTACAGACCCACCTATGTGTACCTCACCTAGAAGACAAAATCGGGGACAATGATTGAGGGTGTACTAGTTGAAGTGGAAGGCATGGAATCTAGTCAACCTCAGCAGAATATGCATCGTAAAGAGAGGCACCAGCAGAGGTAGGTAGGGACGACCAATCACGCAGTCACGAAGAAAATTGAAACAAAGGGAAGACAAACGCCACAAGCACCGACCGAATCAATTCAATGCCTATTCTTTCTGCTCCAAGCCATCCTTTCAGATGCACTCATCATGATCTGAATCTATGTTCATCCTAATCTGAATAGTCGATCATTTCATTCGGATCCACGTCGTCAACTCCGGTTCTATCCTCTGAGTAATTCGTCCATTATATCCGATATGTCAACGTCGGTCATGCCGGCAGAGTCATTAGCCGGCGCGGGCGCAGCATCATCCATGGGAATGTCCTGATTGGCCGGGGCCTGTTCACTGTCGCCCATGAATGTATCCTGTTGTACATTAGTGTCCTGGTTGGCCGGGGCCGGTCCACTGTCGCCCATGATGATATCCCCATCCTTGGGCGCAGCAACAGGGTCTTTTTGTACCCGTTTGCCGGCATGAATGAGAAACAGGGACCTAGTCTTGTGACAAGCCCCCGGGTGCAGAGTCCGACATCGTTGCCGGTGCAGCTGGACCGCTCTTGGTAACGCGCTTTTTCTCGATACGAGGTTGGCCACCAAGTTTGCCTTGCTTCCACTTTGAGACAATCTTGTCAATCGCATGCAATGCCAAACGTTTGGCAAGGTCGGGTTCGTCCTTGCCTCTAGGCAACTTTTGGAACTCGTCGGCAGACAAGTGAACGTACTGCCGCACAACCCACTTGACGCACCAGTCGCCTTCTTCGTCGACAGTGTGGTATGAAACATGGCGGTCGTTCCACGTGGAGCCGATGTAGTGGTATTTCTCAGGCCATACATGGCTCTCTCCAGCCGCGGGTGGATCGTCTAGCACAATTAGTTCAACGTCATTTCCGCCTCTGACTTCCACCGTCGGACGCTTGAAGGATTTGGGCTTCTCAGGAGCAGGTCCTTCGTAAAACTGTTTGGCACTCTCACGCAGGCTGTCGTAGGTCGCAATATCGTTGAGGCGGACTGGCCCATTCTCCTCCTCCTGCTTGATCATTGTGATGCCTTGTCCGGATTCTTTGACAGTCTTTGGAATCAGGCCGTGGCCAGTCAGTAGACCCTTGATTTGCTTGTACATGTAGTCGCCCCGGTTGCCATATTGCTTTTTGACCTTCGAAGTCGGTGGCCTCGGGACCTTCCATTCGCGTCGCGTATATGCGTCTATGACGCCCATGAAAGGCCCAAACTTTTCGGTGTAGCCCCAATCCGTGGGCAGCTTCTTTAAATCATTCTCGTCGTAGTCAAAGACGAGAGGATGCACAGCACCATATGCGACTTCTAGCTCATGTGGGGTATACTTCATTATTTCGATTGCGAAGTCTGTACTCCACGGGTACATATTCATGGGTGGTTCCAACTTGAGTTCATCGACGATTGTGTCGAAGGCTCTTGGTCTTATCCCGTTTTGGTTGGCAATAGTGCACGCGACGAGGTAGGGCCAGGTGTATGTGTAGGAGAGAATCATGGGCTTGTTGAACCTCTTGCGGTACATGAGCTCGAGCGCTTGCTCACGACGTTGCGTCTCATCCTCGGAACGGCGTCGGCAGTTGTCGAGGGTGTGCCTCGAAGTGTTGCATATCGGGCAGCCATGGACAAAGCCGTCCTTCTCGTTAGCAATCACACAGTCTACCAAGACGTGGCCGGGCTTTCTGCAGTTGCCGCAGGTCAGTTGCTGCGGCGCGGCGGCCTCTTCTGCTTCATCAACCCCGACAGGCTGGGACTCTCTTCCGGGGCCTGTCAGAGTCAGCGGCAACACGGAGCGGGCAGCAGAATTGCCTCGAGGAGGGTCCCCATATGTTAGTCTTTGGTGCGCCTGTTGATACGATTTGTCAACTCGATCGAGATGCTCCCTGGCCTTGGAGGCACAAAGGAATTGGACCGTCATGTTGTAGCACACGCCTCCATTCTTGAGTGCTAAATCCTTGAGTGTGTTTGTCAAGTTCTCGATGGCAGCGTCGTTCATCGTGCCCTTGATGAAGTATTCTCCCTTCTTGCCCGTTTCAGTGACCCAGTTCAGTGACGGGGTCGCTGTGGTATTGATACGCTCGAGCACGTCAGGATTGTGAAATCCATGCCCAGTTTGGCGAAGAATATCGCTCCTCGGCAGAGACGGAAAAACGTATCCTTCCCGGGGGGGCCTTGTAACGTCTCGCAGCGACAAGTCATTGAGCGTCAGAGCTGCAAATTGTTCGTGCTCTACGTAGCGCTGAATGCGGCCTTCGTTGTTAGTATTCCAACGCTGGTCAGCTCCCTGACGCTGAGTCGGGCGTCGATTGCGCCGGTGCGGACTCAATGAACGCCTGCGCGGGCTCTGTGGGCGCCGATGGCTGCCACTCCTCTGTTCGTTGCGGTCGCGAGACCGATCGCGATAATGACGCCTATTACGATCCATGTTTGCTAATCTGTAAAGAGTCACCGATATCAGTATCCCAACCGGCAGCTATTGTGGAAATGGAAGGGAGTGATTAGTAGGATGCTCTTACCGATCGCGGGGTTGTTGGTTGAGAAGAGAGAAAATCAAATCGGGTGGAAAATGCGAAGGAGAATTAGTTGGCTTTGCGTTTGCTCCTGCA
The DNA here is from genome assembly GCF_033458365.1 of Neurospora hispaniola. Lineage (NCBI taxonomy): Eukaryota > Fungi > Ascomycota > Sordariomycetes > Sordariales > Sordariaceae > Neurospora > Neurospora hispaniola. The sequence goes on along the minus strand of NW_026944406.1, from coordinate 6,564,866 downwards.
GTGCCGCACTTGCTCTGCCGGCCGCAGACTTTTCCTCCCCACAGAAGGGCCCACAACAGCCGAGTACCAACCGCTGTATCTTTGTGTACTGTAGGTATTGAATTCCTTCTGAAAATAAAGGGGAGGTGGTTCCAGTAATTGCTAGGGGGACATGTAGCCAGCGGTCCCTGTCGGGCTTCTAGATACTATGCCTACAGCTGTAGACACAGGTACAAGGCTCAAATCATTGATGTCAGACATTCCATGTCCCACGAAACTTGTTTTGATAGTTTTGGTCACTAACAGGTCGACATTGACGCCTGACACGAGTAGGCTGAAACTCAGCGAAAGGGCTGTAAAGTCTTTTTCATTAATGGGTAATTACATGTCAAAGAACGCATGAAAATGTGATGTGGTGGAGTTTATACCATTCACTGGACTGGAGCGGCACGTATTTTAACCCCAAGTATTTCCGGTCCTTGCATACCCATTTTTTTTTTTACATGTTTGGTTTTCTTGCAATTCACAGACAACAACCCTTTTGTGCCCACGAGTCCCAGAAAACAGTGTGAGGTCGAAATTACGGATCGAGTATCGAAGAGAGGAAACAAAAGGAGACGGGAGTCAAACAATAAAAACGTATATCGAGATTGGGATGGATTTCACATTAGACTGGATACCAGGCACCGAGTCACTTCACGGAGAGCATGTGAGGTTTTGGGTACCATTCAGCTTGTAGCGAAACTACCTATCTTGTATCGAATGGGTCCCTGCTCCCCTGTTGCTTTCGAGTCTATTATCACCACCGTTTGTACCACTTTGTGCATGCAGGCATGTAGCGCCGCTAGTGTCGACGGAAGCTTCCATGACGGTTGTCCTTACCTCCCATGCTGTTTCGAGGTCGACGTGGTGGCGTGCGTGGCGGCTCTCCTGTTTGTGAGCCTGTGCCGCGGTCATCGCGGCCAGCACGACGGTGATCCAAAGGGGATCTATCTCTCCAACTATCTCGTCGCCTTCCATAGGTACTGATCAGTCGGCGATGATTCTCGCGACCGACCCGGGTAAAACTGCCGCGAAGGTGACTGCATGATGCCTCTATCATCAGTCCTCCGTTCGCTATTTGCTCTATCATGGTACTCGGGCTGTGTTCGAGAAAAGGCTGATGGTGCAGCCGCCTTCGGATGCGGAGGCTTCTGACCCACAAGGCTGCCGCCCCTTTGTGCCTGCTGATGCCGTGTATGACGGACGCCTTGCGATTTCTGGGGATCTTCGGGTCGGACCGAAGAAGCTACCTGATCCCTGTTTGAAACTTGATTTCTCAGGTGTGGCATGACGCTGTGACTTGCCGATGACCGTGATCGTGGCTCGACATTGGATGCTGTTCTCCTGGTTGTGTCAGTTGACTTTGCCATGGCGTCATCCAACAAGAATAGAATTTTCTCGTCAAGTTGCGGGTGTGGCTCATCGTCGTCATCGGAATCAGATTCGCTGTCTGAAAAAGGGGGTGACATGACGCTCTTGGGAGAGCTCGTCTGTTCCTGCTCGTTATTCTTAGTAAACACTTGACGTTGATCGTTCTCCTTGGCGTCCTCTGCAGTTTCCTGATCGGAGTGGGACACTACGGGACGGGAAGTGGAATTCGATAGGATACCCGCACGCTGTCGGTCTCTTTGTTGCTGGCTTTGCGCCGGTGGCGAGTGTGTCTCGTTGGATGACAGCTGCGGTGGATTCTGGCCCATTTTCGAAGCCTCAAATGCTTGTCGACTCTTCTGAAGTAGGATTGTCCTCTGCGGCGGTGAGACGGTCACCAGTGGATGAGAGGGAGGAGTGACGGGACTGCTGTTGCGAATGTAGTAAATCACATACTCGCCTTCGTTCTCAATGGTCCACTCCTCTGACCAAGGTGCAACGGTCTTGTCCACACGTCTGGAGTATTCCAGAGGGTTGCCATATTCGTCGTATAGACGCAAGCTATCATCCTCGTTGTCCGACCGGCGGAGCTTGATTACAGCCACTGCGTAGTATCGAAAGATGTCGTTGGGGCTGGGCGCGGAGTCTTCGGGGAAACTGTTCCGTAGCGAGAAGGATGACAGATCCGAAGGGAACCACCTGCCATGAGCCTTGTTGGTGTACTTGAGCCGGATCATTAGCGGGGTGCTCGGGGCCCGTTCTGAATTGACGGCTGTCTGAATTTCGAGGAATTTCCGATACATCTCGTGCTGTCGGATGTGCTCCGTGAGCGATTGTTGCCCGGTGCCGTCCCACTCCATACCTGTGGCTGCGACTTGAAGAAACTGAGTCTGGCCTTCACGAGGACCTCCGTTCGGAGTGGCGTATTCACCGCAGTGGAACTGAAAACACGGGCGGTCCTGTAGCATGCTCACCATTGGAGGCTGCTCAATCAGGCTTTCGAACGTCATGGGATTGTTCTGGTCAAAGACTCGACGCAAACTCTTGAAGGAAAGCTCCGTATCGCTTTGTAGGAAGCCTTTGAGGGCTTCTGAGCATTCAGCGGTCTCCGCAATTTCGACGCGTAGTTGGCGTGGGAAACAACTGAGAAGATGCCGGACGACAGCCACAAGGCATGCCAGACCGGAGTCGTTTTTCGTCTGGGGCTTGGGCCAGCGCTGGAGAGCAATCGTCCTGAACGCCTTGGCGTTTGTTACGTAGCTTTTTCTCATCATTTTGTGGTCGTCGTCCATTTTGAGTGTGCGAAGCCAATGAACTGTGATGAAGTGGTAGTTGTGAGAAACAGGTCTGGAGGAGGGATACAGGTAGAGGGAGGGGTACTACATGTGTCCAAAAGGAATTCGTTTGGTGCAGCCAAACGTGCAGTGGCTTGGCGCTTCCCAGCACTGACCTACTGCTGGCTTTGACTTGCTTGTTAGCACAAAATGGTGGCGAGCTGCATGTCATATCTTTGTACAGTGTCGTATCTTTGTACAGTGTCTATCAAACCAAGAGTCAAAGATCCAAAATCGCACCAGATGGAAGGACAAGACAATAGCACTACGCATTATTCACTATTATGGACAAAACATAGACAGTCACAGCAAGTGCTCGAGCAGCAAAAAAGGTGCATTGTACTACTCTGCTGACATGAAAACTACTCCGCCTCCTTGCCCTCCTGCTCCGATAGTACCTCATGGACGACGCTCGAAGAAACCAGCGTGGCCAGCTTGCCTTTGGGACGACACGGAATGTCGCTCTGTTGAAGCCGATATGGCAGATGGACGAAGAAGGTCGTGTAGCGCTGATCAACTTTGGGTGGCTGATTTGGAAAAGGCTTGAACCACGTAGTATCGTACGAGCCGAGGTGCAAACGAACTGGAGCAACCAAGTCATATGCTTCAATGACTGGGCCGGCCTGGGACAGATCCTGGGCTACCGCAACGCAGTCGATTTCCGAAGCGACCAGCACCTTCTCTACCGCCCTTATATCGGCTGGAGTCAAGTTTGAGTTGACCCACGAGCTGACATATATATCTGGAAGACCTACGGTCTCGCAAGTGGATCGCAAGGCCATTGTGAAGGCGCGAACATAGGTGGATCTGATCTTGAAACCTCCCAACTCGGGTATGAGGCAGTCAGTCGTGGGGTTGGCTCCTCTTCCCAAAGCCAGAACAAGAAGACCAAGTGCGGCCCACAAAGGGCCTTTGTAGCACATGGATTTCCATGGTTCGGCCAACAATGGGTGGACCAGGAAACTTTTCAGGGTGTTACCGGGACCACCCAGAAACCTGCTGAGGTCGAGTCTCAAGACGCAGCGCATAACGGCAAGCGTGCTCTTGACCGCAACCGACTGCATGGCTGATGTGTGATATAGATACATGGCATCTGCGAGCGACATTAGTGTGCTGGAGCCATGAAGGAATTGAAGCACTCCACGCCCCAGTTCGGTCAGATCGTAGGCAACCTCTTGGCCAAATCCAAGCTTGCGGTGGGTAATCAATCGGCGGTGGACGAGCCGCATAAGCAATTCCCGTGTAAGCTGGGGATCTGCGCATGCCTGTTGCGCCACAACTGTCAGATATTGCTCGACGGGCCTTGTAGGGTCAACGGAAACAAGCAAAAAGAGGGTAGTCATTGGGTCTCGCGCCCAAGCTGAAGAGACCGATAGCGGCGATTCTGGAATATTGGCGAATGAAGCATCTTCATCAAGAATCGTTACGCTGCGGCTGTTGGGTGTATTGATAACCAGCCCGAATGTTGCAGCCAAGTTCAGCTCTACTTGAGAGACTCCGACGAGTTTTCTCGTAACCTGTTGCACCTCGCGGTCAAACACGTGCAGATTGTTGCGCAAAACGGCGAAATGCTTGGCAATGGTAGCCGGGAACGGCAGGACAAAACGAATATCTGGATCGATAAACAGAATGGCATGACGTTCGTTTTCCGGAGTATTGTCGGTGTAAACAAAACATGCCCGTAGATGACGTTCAAGATTTTCTTGAGTGACGATGCATATTCTGAGGCTGTAGCCACGCATCTGTTTGGTGGCGTATTGTCGGACTCGCAAAACGTCATTATCGTTGTACATTGCGTTTGCAATTGTGTCTGCTGTATCAGAGTCAGCCAGGCAGACAATTGTCTTGCGCTGTGTCGAGAGTCTTGGTTTCTGTGTCAGCGCCAAATCGACATCGTCGTCGTGGAGGAGCACGTGTCGTAAAATGATTTCTGCGTTTCCTCTGACTTTGTTCAAGGGAGAACGCAAAACTGTGGGCTGGTTCTGAATCAGTTTGTGATACGTGACTGTAGCATGAACGCCAAATGCCTCAATCAGCTCCTCGTCTGTAGGAAAAAATGGACGCTGGCCGTCGGTCAGCGCTACGGCAGTGCAGCATGACAGAAGTTTGGCGCTGAAGCTTTGAGCCATGAAGCGGAGAAGGCCAGCTGAGGCAGCAATCATGTGCGGTGTCGTCGAAATGTAAGCAGCATCAAAGATGACGGTGATGGACCGATACGTCCCGCCAGACTCAGGCTTCCACTGGTCTCCGCACTTGAGCTTTTGACACACTTCCTGGGCAGAAAGAATGCCCCACTCGGCGTCGCAGTTACAGTCCTCGTGCTTGAGGAACTGGGCGGTCCTCCGATCCGGTGCGACATATATGAACAACGTGTCCTCGACGCGAGGTCGATGCTCGCGGGCGGCGCTTTTGCTGAGCCGGGCTAACTCCGTCAAGATGCGTCTGGTTGTACAGAGGGAGGGCAAACACTGAACTGTTGCGAAGTGTGGGTTAGGGCCGAAGCTGATCCCTTCCAACTTCGCCGACCATTGCTCGAGGTCTGTCTGAGACTCCATCTTGTAAAGGGTTAGCATGTGTCTTGGTCAAAGGCGGCATCAGGAGAGGGAGCGATGAGCTTACTGTCAGTGATTGTGTGGTGACAAGAGAAAAAAAGTGTACCGCCAAGTTGTTTGCTGGCAGACGAGGAAGCAACAGCGAGAACTGAAAAGGGTACCTGCAGCCCAGGCGCCGTGGAAATGTCACTGGAAGTTGCCGGCCGGTTCCATCTACAGGTGGGCCAATCACCTGAACCTGTACAAGTATTGATGTATTCCGAGCAGAAACAGCTCTGTAAGGTACCTGGCATGGGCCACAATAAAAAATCCGTCTCACCCTGACCTCTGTCTATTGTCAAACAAAGACGTCGTCTATATTTCGGAAACGGGGTTGCATCTGATGTGCAAATGTAAACGGACGTTTATTGATTCTATCTTCAACAATAGTACAGTATTCGGTGGGCTTGAGAAGGCATTCTTGAACTTTTATATTCATATTGATAATACCTAGCAGGGTCGTCGGCGAGGTACTGTAGTGACCATCAGATGCCGCGGATAAAGTTGAATGACGGGCTGAAGAAACCAACTTCCACTCCATCCCCAATGACTCGCCGCGAAGGGTCACCATACACTATCAAATATATTGAATCCAAGCCAGGAAAGCTTGACACCAATTGCTGTTCGAGGGGTCGAAATTAGCTTGACTCTGCCGACCTGTTTATCCCCAGCCCCGACTTGTAGAAATCCGGGTCACGTACGAATGTTTCCTACGCGGGTTCCAGTCTCTTCGGTGGCCTAGCACGAGACACCGGAAACGCTATAAGTTCCAATACTCCCGAGATTGTGGAAGGAGGAGACGAGAAACAAGTAGATTGGAAACTACTGTATGGCATTTCATTGAAATTTGTCGCACAGTACCCAAGAAGGCTTGTCATGCTCTTGTTCACCTTCGTTATCTTCGTAAAGGTAGACAAGGTACGACGAGTGGACGAGGAAGTCCATTTCACCACTCAACCTACTCATAATTCGCTGACAAAACACAGGGCTCATTTCTTCGATATGTATCACGACCTTTTGCCATCCTCGAGTTCATATACCAAACTACGGAGGGCCTTATGTGCAAGGGCATCATTCCACGCTAGGCCATACCAACGAGGTCGATCAAGACATTGATCTGGATCACGTCATCACGAGCACCATCAGCACTTTGTCCGTGTCAAACTGGAGACAGAGCATACGCGCGAGATCAAAAGAAATCATGGTCACCCAACCTTGGGACTGTAGGCACCTTTGAAGAATTTTCTGGGTATCGTATATGGGGGGGGGGGGGGGGGGCAGTCATCTTTTGGTGATTATCTGACGGCAAAAACGGTGCTAGTGATATTGGATCACACCGACTGAGGTCGAGATCAACGACGGGGCTGGGGTGAGGATATCATGATGGTCGAAGGACCGATTTTCAAAGCGGTTGTATTGTAGGAGACGAAGTGGTTGGAAATGCCAAGGCATGAGTGGTGGTGTACTTGGTCATTCACCAAGACGAGAGGACGAGATGGAGGGAGAGCTAGAGGAGAACCCTCGATATATATGCATGAGTAATCCCTGTGTTGATCCAACATGCTACCATTTGCATCCTGCTCGGTACTGTCGGAGACGAGGTGCGGGTAGGAAAGCGTAGGGCGCGAGCAGGTTGTCCCCTTTGCAACATGAGCCAAAATTGAGCACGCTCCGAATCAATACCTCCGCGGACACGTGGACTTCGTCTTGAATTTGTGCCAATGTTGATTTCGATAGCTCTCTTGTTTCCGTATCTCTCTACTACGGTGTTTGTTCGAGACTTTCCAATGTCTTTGATATCTTTGTATCGCTCAAACTTGACCGTCTTGGATCTGTTTTGGTTGGACCAAAACTTCGAACGGGTTGCCGCAGCGTTGAGGTTGTGTTCGGAGCCGCTGTATTGCTGTAGAGAAAACCCAGTTTTGGTGGCTGTAAAGTACAGTCTTACAGCTACACTTTTCTCATTCGGCTCGATTTCAGTAAAAATCTGCAAGTTGCTGCAACCACCTGCACTTACCCCAAATTCTCCATCTGACTAATTAGAAGGCCAGGATCCTTACCGCGATATGCCAGATTTCTAACATTTTTAAAGGACCTTGACCCTATATTTAAAGCTATATAGCAATACAGCTATACCAACGAACACAGAGCAGTAAGTAGCTTTTTGGAAGACCTTTACCGTTGCATTACCGTGCAGGGAGTGCAGCTGCAGACCATGTATAGTAATGTAACGTTATCTCTAAAGCTCTACAGCGGCTCCGAACACAACCTGACTCTTTCCTTCGCCAGTTGCTTTGGTCTTTGTGTTGGATCGGGCCAGCTCTGTCGTATAAGGACTTTGCGGCAACTCTGCAGACTTGTGCGTGCTATGGGGGCCGGAGGCTTCAGCGTATATGAAATCGGGTATCATGCAGAGTGGTTGAGGAAGCGTCATATCGTGTTCAGACGGTCGAGGATCGCTTCTGCGGTGCAGGGTTCGGCGTGATTTGGGTATGTGACCTGCGAGGCTTGTGCTAGTTAGTTCGATGCACTCTGGTAACCGCCTGTGTTTACGTACTGGCTAGAATGCATTCGGCCCTCGGATTTATTCTCCTTCACGTCCCTTGCTTCGCAGGACTGCATGACAGCAGCAACTCGGTTCGTCAGTCTGTGGTACCCTGCAGGAACACACAAAGTTAGATGGCCCAAATGTCTATAAAGACGTTGTCCTCTATCCATCTCTTGACCTTTTGTAGAGCTGCCTCCTGTAACCCAACTTGTACTCGACTTTCGTACTTTGCTTTGACTCGATGATTCTTTACAATTTCCGTTTCACTGTATCGAACATTTCATGTCAGCTTGACGGAGGAACTCAATCGGAGGTGGGAAGGTACGAACCTCATTCATGGTCAGAAGCTTGGAAGCGTTGCTGAAACCTGGACAGCTTGTGACTCGCGTGCTCGTTAGAAACGTCCTTAGTGATCTTCTCCTTGAGCTTGCCATCCCAGAGGACCTCCATGACAGGCGTAGGCGCAATGAGGTGGCAATCATAATCGCTGCCGACCCCAAGGTGCGTCAACTTGCGAACCTTCTGCTTTTTTGCGCTTGAGACGGCGTCGTCGGCGGTTGCAGGCTGGTCTCTGGGCACCGGGAACAGTACCAAGAGCCCAGGCAGTGGATGTTGTGTGTGTACTTCGGGCTCCGTTGACCGTGGTCTGCTCGACATAGGTAGGCATACTTGTTGGGAGTGGTCGAGGACTGGCCTGACGAACGCCACGAGCTGGAATGGGCACCGGTGCGTAAGGAATCGTTCAGGCGTTTCTCGGTAGAGCTCGGGGAATCTGGACTCTGCTTCCTCCCTGACCTCGCGTTGGTCTTGGTCATGGGGGGCTTGTTTGACAAAGAGATTTGATTGTCAAGACAACGGGAGAGTGTGGTTTGGGTCTGGTCAGGGGGTCTGCGGCGGGCTCGAGACCGGACTGGGTATGGGAAGAAGGACATATAGTGGTGTCGAGGCTTGGACATTCCTTGATCGTGAAAGAAACGGAAAACCCGAGCGTGAAAGGCCTGACAGCTATGATGAGACCGCTCGGTTGTTAGCCAATGTACGAAATGATGCGTCCTCTGATCACAAGTGGAAGCGACAGCAGGCATGAATACCTAGGCCTATGCCAAGACCTATTGTACTGACGAGGCTCAAGACTGACGCAGCGTCAGATTTAGCCGGAAAAAGGGCGTATCGGCCCCTAATATGTGGGTGTCTAGGTCCAGCTCTTGTCCATCTGCCGTACAATTTTGTGGAAAAAGTCGTGGCCGGTGCAGGTCAGCCTGTCTGTAGGGGGTCGCGCTGGTCGAGACGTCAGGGCTGAGCGGGCTTTTCGCTGAAGCTCGCAATGGCGCCAACAAGGCTACCAGGGACCCAAGCATACCTAGAGGTGCCTACCTTCTACCTAACTTTGAAGCAAGGCATTAAAGCCTCGGAGACGGAACGGCAGCCTCGAGTTCATGGCTAGATGGCGCGGGGTCAAGCGCCCTGTGAGAAAAGTGGGTCGGCCAGCAAGAAATTTAGGGCCGTCGCCAGCTATCGCTACAGCGCTATTCAATTCCCGCTCCCGATTTCCAAACCCGCCACGGTCTCCGTCTTTTTTTCTCCAAAGCCAAATCCGCACACCAGATCTTCCGACGTTCTTTCACCAGCGACTCTCATCACGACAAAAGGCTTTGCCACAGTTGCTGTGCTATCACTGTATTCACCATCTTTTCACGTCCATTCCCCACCAATATTGCCAGCACCAGAGGCCACAAGAACAAGGATGGACCCCGCGCTGCTTTGAGCATTCCGGCGAACGACATGTCTAACACAAGGACTTTGCCAAGCCGCCTCCAGCGCATCCTCTTACGCATGCTCAGGCGCAAACCTCCAGCTCGACATCTCCGCTTGGCACAGGCTCTCTGTCTTTTCCTTACGCTCCCTCTGCTCTTCAGGAAGTTTCGTTGCTCGGCCACCCGTTGAATTCGATCCTATCTTTTCAGCACATTTCAGTTCACCAACCCTACCAGAGGTATTCTTCAGAAGAACTCGGACTGGCGGATTATCAGGCAAAAAGAAGATTCACTGAGTCTCTAAGTGGTACGAAACGTGCTCTTCCCGTCCCAGACATTGACTGACATAACACCCGGCCCCAGACCGGGCCTGGCCAGACTAGCGGATTATCAGGCAAATAGAAGATTCGCTGAGTCTCTAGGTAGTGCGAAGCATGCCCTGCTCGTCCCCAGACATCGAATGAAATAACACCCACTTATCCAATGGCATCGCCCGACGAATCGATAAAGTACGAAAGATGGGCCGTACCCTCGCCTCGGCCATATCGTATACGACACCATCACCGCGGACAGTATTTGCTTCTCCCGTCGTGAACAACGGAGCATGAACTATGCTGTGCTACAGTTGCCAGCACCCGTACAACCATGGGAACATGCCTGCGTCACGTCTGATTGGATCCTGGAACATGCGTTCATGTCTGTCGGGACAATGCGTCGCGCACTGACGGCTGTGGCCCGATGCAGGGGCTTGGCTTTCAGGGGCCTCCATGTTTACTTCAGGGGTAGGCTTTGTTTGGTCAGTGACGTTTCAACCAATCAGATCGTGCGCCGTGAACATCACTTACAAGGCTGACAAAGGCGACTCTGGGCAGGATATTTGAAAATTTTCGCGATAAATCAGTGGAACATCTGCTCAAAATCTCCCATGACAGTGGGTCGACTCAGGTCCGGTTGGATTTCTGGCCGGTCACCAGCTCGGTATGTCAAAAACATGACGTTGAGTCCTTTTGTGGCAAAACTAACAGGTCTCGTTGGGATTCCAGAGCAGATTCCCCTATTAGCGATACCGCTCCAGGTTACCAGTAAAACAAGAGTCCTCCAAATACTTTGCGGACTTCAAGGAGTCGAAGAAGAAAGCCAACACAACGTGTATTCAATCGTGCGGACGATTGGGGTGGCCAATGCCGTGATACTGGGGAGATTGATAAAGATCAAAGGGAACAGGTACACTGTTGGATATGGGGCATCCATATGTGGATGTATCGACCTTGGTGATATCTACAGCAACGTAGCTGGGGATAGCATAGCTCTGTAAACTTGATACGAGATTCAGAGTCTCCAACTATCTCCCTAGACCGCTCTTTTTTTCCAGCACCGATTCGCGCTTACACGCTTGTCCGCCGCACGCCGTCGCGGGAACTCTACAACATGCAATTGGAAAAAGGCAAAGACCTTGAAAGATCGAATAGACATCGGGTGGCAGCGGTTTACCGTACATGATCGTTGACAATCCAACGTGGTCCGTTTTCACCTCTATCTGTCTAATGGGCTGTACGGCGGTTTCCGGCGGTTTTTGTGCAGCCCCCTTGAATTTAGCGCTCTAGGGTATGTCAATAACAGACGATGGACTGCTGCGGAGTTGTCGGTAGGTAGGTATCTTTGCATGCTATCATGTGGGTGGCTTCCCTGTCTTGGGCGGGGTATGACCATGTTTGACATTTGTTGACTTTGGACACATCACTTCTGTCCCTCTCTTCTAAATCACAGTCTGCCCTTCTCTTCTGCATCACAGTCTGCCACGACGACCAAGGACAATGGATAGACAGCAATTACCCTCAATGAACTCGACCGAGTCGATCGAGCCGGCCATGCAGTCACAACACATGACAAAACTGTTGGAGACTCTCGCAGTCATCAACACAGCAGAAGCAGTAGCAACAGAAGCTATCAACAGACTTGCCGCGGCAAACAGCGTTGATGTATACAGAAACGCAACGGACTTTCTATCGAAGTACGTCGCGGACCAAAAAGAAGCCATTGGCAAGAGCAAAGATCTCGTTCTCGAGTACGCCCGAGATGTCAACGCCGAAAGCAACAGAAAGGACAAGGCACGCAAAGCCACGTACCAAGACAGGGAGAAAAGGCTCTTCACCTCGCTCAAGGAACTGCAAGAGGCTCTTATCAATGAACACAATAAAAAGTTTCAACCCCGATGGGACGAAGTCAAGGAGAAAGAAGAGAAGCAACAGGAACAAGCTGATTATTTAGACGGCGAGAAGCATGACCTCGAAGCCCTCCGTAAAAAGCTTGCCGAGCAGGAGACAAGCCTCAAAAAGCAAAAGGCACAGCTGAGCGAAGAGCAGCTCAAGTTCGACGCTAGACTCGAGAACCTCAGTACTCGACTGCACACAATCGTAGATATACGGAAGGCCTTCTTAGGGGACATCATCCAGACATTCAGGGTCGCAACGGACGAGCGCCGATTACGAGATCAAATCCGCCAACTGGAACAGGACAAGTCCGCTTTGGACACACGCACGCACGACCTCCAGGAACGAATCGCCCTTCTCCAAGCCAGAGATACCGATTTGACTGGACAGGTTACACGACAGCGACAGGAGCTTGCAAAGCTTCGGGCTTCAAACAAGTCCTTGGTCAGGCAACAGACCCTGCTTGGACACCATACTCTCCTTTTGGAAGGTTTGCCCGAGGAAAGGGCGGAGCTTCAAAAAGCTATTAAAGAATTCTTGGCAAGGACACGATGGTGGTGTCTGCCAATTTGGGCAAGAAACCACTTTTCGCTGGTGATCGTTGACCAAATGGACAGTGTGTGGCACCTATACGACTCGGACTTCACTACGGAAAGGGTAGAGCGGATCAAGACCGCGCTCAGGGTCTTGTACAAGGAGAACTGCGTGTACAGGAACAAAGAGGGAAAGCAAGAGAAGGTTCGGAGTGACACCTTGACGCACGCATTTCCTCATCAACAGTTCGGTTGGGATTGCGGACTCTGGGTGCTCGAAGCGGCCAGACTGTTTTTCATCGAAACAAAACGCAGAGATCGGCACGTCACCAACAAATTGTGCCCCTACGTCGACCCTGTCTTTTGGGAGGAGGGCAGTTACACTCCAGAGTCAAAACGAGACTCTTTCCAAGAACAAGGAAACCATCCAAAGACAGGCTGACCTCCTGGATGGCCAGAACAAGACCCTTCACCAGGATGTTGCCACACTTACCAAAAAAGAGGCCAGACTCCAGGCCGAAATCCGTTCTCTATCCGAAGCAAGCACTACGCTACGTAGTCATATCGCTTGCCTTGAGAATCAACATAAGGACCTTGACCATCAACTCGGTCAAAACAGGGCTTTGCTCGACACACGCTCCGATGAAATCAAAAAGCTCGAACAGGACAAGGGCGAATGGCGTCAAAAGCTATCCAATGCAGAGGCGGACAGTCAACTAAAAGCCGAAAATGCTACACAACTCGAGAGGCAAATCGCGGCCCTCAATGCAAGTGCCGAGGAAGCCAGAAAAACCAGGACCGAGTCCAATGCGGAACTTGCCATGATCCAGAAGGAGCTCCAAAAGGCTAACGACAAAGTCAAGGAGCTGGAACATCGCGACGATCCGGGTCGTTATTTTACCGCCGCGCTGAAGGAGCTGCAAGAGTCATTCAAGGCCGTGTTCGTTCCGGCAGTAGTACAGTAACGGAAGCATTCTTTTAGTAGCAGAAAAGCTTTGGATTAGGGTTAGAAGAGATCCCCTTACTGCACTACTGCCACAACGAACACGGCCCAAGTCTACCAAGGTACCGCCGCCACCCCCTACGCCTCTTAGTAGGCAATCCATAGAAACATCGTCGCCCTCTACCTCGCTCAACGAACCACGACCTCGCAAGAGACGTCGGGACAGTTCGCCGGAGAGACCCAAAGGGCACCACAATTCACAGAGACAAAAGGACGTCTTCCTCAAGGAGATCCTGGACGATTTGACGGAAATGCGCCTCAATGTCAACTTGGTCGTAATCCCGCTGCCAAAGGTTCTCAATCATCTTCGCGTGATTTGGGAAAACCCCCAGGCTCGTGCTCACTGGAAGCACTACATCCAGACCAGCCTGGCTTCCAAATCAAATCAAGCCAACATTTGGCATTGCTTTACTCATTTGGCTCGGTCGGGCCACGGGCTTGATACTCGACGTGATAACACCAAACCATGCTCGGGTGCGCCCGACGCGCATCCGCCTGGCAAGGAGTGTTTATTGGTAAAGTCTACACCAAAGCTGACAACGTTTGCAGTTGTTGCCGTTGGGGGAATAGGTAGCGGTAATTGAATTGCTGCTCTCCTCTACGCCGTCGCCGCGTTTCCATGTGATATGTTGCCATAATTATCGTGATTTGTGCGTCAAATGTTCAATGCATGCCATGCTTTTGGACAAGTAGAGGTAGCCATGCCAAAATTGCATACATGTAAACATCAAATCACCCACTCAACATAGTCTCTTTTCCTACAAACCGACGTGGTTACCTACCTGAAATACATTGGGCTATATTGAGACCTTGGCCGATTTGAATCACACGAAACGTCTTCTCATATGATGGTCCTGGCCAATCCAATTCCATCTATCGCCACATGCAGACCTTTTGGAAAATTTCAAGTCAAGCGTGTTTTTTCTATGGTGGTAAACGACAATGGTGCCCTTTACGATTATGGATTCAGGGATGAACACGGGAGGAATCACGAATCGGGAAAAGACGTGTGACTAATGAGCACATTACCTACTGATCCGTTCATGCATCGAAAATGTCACTTGTATTGTATCAAATTTCATTCACATGTCACATGGAAACTTTTACTCGGTTGGTGTGGGAGTTGAAACAGTTTGATTTGTTCAGCTCCAGTTCGGTAATCACTCAATCTAACCCGTGCTTGTGGCCAAGGCCTACTGCGTTTTGTCGGACCTGTACAAACACCAGTGATTGACCGCTTTGACAACGGTTTCCATATCGTCGTTGGCATCCGGCTCGCCAAACTCACTCAGCGCGACGCTGACCGCTGCACTCAGCTGGCAATCTGGGCCCGTCTTTACCCTCGGGGGGCTTTGGACCAGACACCACAGGGTGTTGTTGAGTAAACCGGAATCGAGTGGTAAGCAGGTCGTCTCCAGGATCGAAATGACATTGTCTGCTTCCGGATTCCGTACGACATAGAGTTGGTCAATGTGGCACTTGACACCGACTTTCTCAACAAGTCGAATGTCGTTGCTCGATAGAACGGCGGAGGCCCAAGATTCGCTGTCCTCGGTTGGAATTCCCACAATGGAGCCCGTTTTGGCCATCTCGTGCTTGAACTTGTCCAACAAGGTTCTACGTAGCTTGATGACGGTCACCTTGTCTTCGGATCCTACGTTGAATGTGGCCGGTTGATCGGTGCCATCCCACTCTCGCAAGGCCCTGGCAACCAAACCCATGGCAAGCCACATGGGCCCCTTTTGGCTCATTTGCGCACCAGGGCCGATACACGCTTTGTGAACCTCTGATATGGCCACGCTGTTCCAGTTCACGTGTTTCAGGATCCAATCCACCGTCACCAGCATGACACTTCTACAGGCAGCTAGTGTCTGCAATGCGGCCATGGATACGCCTTCTTCTTTGGCGAGCTTTGTCATCTCGAACAGGAGGCAAGCATCTGTCAACTTGCCTGTACCAGACAATCGCGCGGGCATTGAGGGATCCAACAGGCTGTAAGCGCCATCTTGGCTTATTTTGTCGTCGTCCTTCAGAAGCAACTGCCGGTGGGTTAGTCGATACAGCATCTCATCGACGAGAAACACCTCACACTGGCGAGCATGCGACATGACGGCCAGAAAGTCCTTGACAGCCACGCCAGTGTGGGCATCAATCAACAACAGCAAGGTCTCCATGGGCTCAACGAGCCATGCAAGTGACTCCGTTCGGGGAAATATGGCGAGCGGTTCCGCGTCTTCACGACGCAGCAGCGTGATTTTGGCCGGACCTGTCCCAAAATGAGCGACGGATGCGAACGACTGAGCTTCCACCTGGGAGACAGGGACCAAGTCCTCCACGGTTGTTTGCAACCTGCGATTGAATACAAACTTGGATTCGCTCGCAAAGGCAAAGTGTTTGTAAAAGTGCTTGAGTGGACGCAAGAAGCGGACCTCTGGCGTGACAAAAACTACCGCTTTCAGGTTCGGTATATGTTTCAGGTCCTGTGCCAAGCTGGGTAGCAGATCTGTGACGTTATTTGCTGTGACGATCCACGTACGAAGTGTGCCGGCCGACCTAAAATCTGGCGAGGAGAGACGTGTAAGCAACATCTTCTTCAACGGGCCCGCATTCTTGGCCGCTGTTGTGAACACGACCAGTCTCGATGCTGTGGTCACTTCCCGCTGCGGACTGTCAGCTTCCAAATACAAACTTTCAAATATGTTTTCGGTGACCTCTGGAAAGGAGCAGCGCGAATCTTGAAACAACACCCGTGGAGGATGCTCGTCCTTTAGAGTGTGTTCTGTCACCATCGTGTTGGAGCCGAACGCCCGGCTCAAATGCGCGGTGTCCGGGAAGAACTGAATGCCGCTATCTGAGAGCGTAATCAGAGAAAAGCGCTTCAGAGGAGTATCCTCGGAAAGTTGGGTCCGTAAGGAATGCACCATGGATGCTGATGCCATCATCATGTCCTTGTTGGTGGACGCAAACGCAGCGTCAAAGACCGCGATAATGGTTGTGTACGAATCGCCATCTGGCGATGTCCAGAAATCGTCGCCTCGGAGCCTTTTCGAGACACCGCAGGCTGTGGTGAACTCGAACTGTTGCGCCAGGTTCTTGCCGGTCGGTGGTTTCAGGAGCAGCTCGATGTTTTTCTCGTAAGCGGTAATGTACATTGCCAGAACTTTCTCCTCAGGAGACTTGGTCGTCATCTCTCCAATTTCCGCGGCAAGGAGAGTGAGAGCGTTGTATGTCATCCGAAGAGACGAAGACATGCGCATTGTCGCAAAGTTGCATCCGTGTGCCAAGGGAATTCCCTGATCTCGGCCAGCCATTGCTGTGTTGTCTCTTCCGAGACCGTCGAGCCCTTGGTAGCTTTCGATGTTGACATGATTGGTTTCGGTACTGGATAGATATGCGATTTCCAGTCAGTTTGTGTCTGAACACGTTGGGTGAAGGGTACAGAATGCGCCAGGTGGGGGGAGTTGTAGCTACCTGCCTTTGTGTTGTGTGTTTGGAAGCAAACAGAGCAGCTTGAAAGCAGTGCGCAGTCCAAAACTGAAGTGTTGAGGTACCCCTGTCCTGGCTGTTTCTAATCGAGTGGCAGCTTACCTAATCCCGGCCGTCTTTCCAAGTGGAAACTGCTGCGGACGTTAGGTGGCACCACCTGCACAGGCAGGGTACTTTGTTTGCGCAGCGGAACCAGTAGCCCTGTGGGGGTGTAATGTCAGCTATGTACAGGTGGGTAACTTCCGGTGGGTTGTACGGACTATGCAGCCCTATCGGCCCGGCACGTCCCTAGTGAGATGGTACCTTACATTGTGTCGATATGTATGCAAAGCGCAGTCTCCAACGTTTCTCATATTAAGCTATATCAAGATAGCACAGAAATTACACCCACAGGAAACATGTTTGTACTTTATGGCTCGCTAGTGCGTTGGGCCTTGGACCAGAGTGTTTGTATATTAGGCACCACCGAGGTAGAGTACGAAGCTAGGTACCTATGTACTGGATTGAAGCTGGAGTGGCCCCGCCCATTGGAGCAATGGCTGCCAAAAAAAAAAAAAAAAGGAAAAAGGAAAAAAGCCAGACAACCCCTCCAGTCTGACGGGCCACTGGGGCACACGGCCCCACTATTTCTATTGTCTTAAGCTGAGTGAATGACCTGGAATTGAAATGTCAGTGAAAGCCCTGATGGCCCGTGCGGCTCTGCCTCCCCCATCCCCACAAGTAGGTAGTTTGCGTCAACTTTTGCCCCGCCCAAAGCCTTGTTTATCCTTTTCAACTACACATCACCAAAATCTGATCGACATACGGTCAGAAAAACAGCTATCAAGATGGGCCCAACCTCATGGGAACTCGTCGACGACGACATTGTTAGATTCATGGACTTACATTGTCAAGAAATGCGGCGCGACCTCACTTCTCGCCGCCAGCTGTCCTTCCACTACGAAGAGGCCAGACAGGCCGCCCTTGAACAACTTTACAAAATGGACCTCCCTCCAGACGAGGTAACCCCGAACGTTTTCATTCTTTATGTCGGCATGCTCGCATACGAGGAGTACTATCCTGGTGCACCAAGCCCTTTCCTTGACCGGCTCGACCAAGAGTTTCAAAAGGCCCGCAGTACTCTACATGCGAAAGATCCTACTCACCAAATCGCGGCAGAGTATGCTGTCTTCTATAAACAACGCCTCAAGGAAGCGCAGAGACACACGCATGAAGCCAGAATGGGACACTTGCAACACTCAAGGGCGATCGATCTAGCCCGCCTCCCGGATGTGGATGCTGCATCTGTTGGATCATCACGACAATCCGAGGACTTGGCCAAACAGATGGTCCAGTTTGCGGCGAGTGATCATCCACCGTCCTTGTTTGGCACCCCGTCAACCTCGTCAGCCTCCAGGCCGGGCGCGGAATATTTCCACGCCAAGGAGTCGCTGTCAGTTGCCCCCGCTGTCACACAAACGACCAAGGCGCCAAATCGTGTGGCCATGCCCAGCATTGCCGCTCAAAAGCAGCAAACCCAAGGGAACAAATCGTCTACGCCACCTCCAAGACCCCAGGCGGTTGCTTCGCCAAGTGCTACCAGGCCTGGCCCCAAGCAGCCCTCTGTGGCACCTTCAAGTCCCCCGGCCCCAATCCAGGAGCCGTCGCTGTTTTCATCACAGCAAGGTCCCGACATGTTTAGGCCACCTTCCAACCCCAAGGTGGTTGCTCCGTCAAGCTCTATCAAGCCTGGCGTCAAGCAGCCTCCTGTGGCACCTTCAAATCCCCCGGCCCCAGTCAAGGAGCCGTCGCTGTTTTCATCACAGCAAGGTCCCGACATGTTTAGGCCACCTTCCAAACCCAAGGTGGTTGCTCCGTCAAGCTCTATCAAGCCTGGCGTCAAGCAGCCTTCTGTGGCACCTTCAAGTCCCCCGGCCCCAATCAAGGAGCCGTCGCTGTTTTCATCACAGCAAGGTCCCGACATGTTTAGGCCACCTTCCAAACCCAAGGCGGTTGCTTCGTTAAGCTCTGTTGAGCCTGGCGTCAAGCAGCCTCCTGGGCCACCTTCAAAGCCCAAGGCGATTCCCAAGGCAGTGTCGTCAGTTGACGTCGACGGCGCATTCCAGGTGGTATTTCCGCCACGCACAACCCCCACACGCTGGGCCGACGAGGAGTCAGATGGCGCTGATGAGGCAGTTCCACAGCAGGCCACCGAGGTCCACAAGGGTTTGTCGGCGTCCAGGCATGCACCGCCTGCTAGGAAGCAACAGACCAAAGACACGCAGGCCAAATAAAAAGGTGGTAATCGAACAAGGGATTCAATGCAAGACATGGAGCCGGCATCCCGATCGCTAACACGTTGGAAAACCAGGTTCCGGGTTTCATACATACTACGAGCGCACGAGCAAAGCAAGGGCTACATATATGGCGGCAACACACGATTGTCAAGCGGACGACCGATTACCGAACAAACACCCCCGAAGATCGATCACATTGACTAGAGGGTCATCCGTTCGGTAGCCGCCAGGCTTACACGACTCATTGTCAGGAGATATCTTGTTGAGCAGGCGGTCCGTAGCTCAAAAAGTGCCTATGATCATCGTCACTGGCCACACGCTTTTCTTGCACAGCCGGGGCGGAAGATTGCCACATGTTCGAAGTCCTTGCGTCTGGCTCTTTGCCGGAATACATGGTGAGCGCTTGGTGGTTCGATGCTTCGTCATCTCGAGATTCAGACAAGAAGCGTAGAAAGTCCAGAAGGCGTTGAAATGTGCGTAGAAGACACAACCCCGACGAAATAGTCATTGTCACTGGCAAACCCATACGGTTTCGACTCAGTCGAGGCGCAAATCTGCCGATGGCGTGGCACGCGAACTTCTGCTCGGGATCGGATACTGGCGAAAACGTGTATACAGGAACGCTCATGCTCAACCGCTTGTCCATCTTCCGTTTGCTACCTTTTCTCCTGCCCCATATGGAACTTGATATTGGGCGGTTGGCCTGTTGATGGAGGAGAAACAGGGCCACCAGTTGGCCCAAGTGGCTTCCAGAAATATTTCGCGACTTTCTTTTGTATTTCCAGCGACAGCAGCGTCCCCCAGTCGACCTGAGATCTGTTACATCTTTTCCGCAATCGACCCGTTGTCGCGTGTCTCGTGTGTGTGCGCGGTCTTGCCTATTCATGCACTGTTGAGCCGTTGCTTGCAAAATATTAGCGGCCGAGGTAGACGTAGGCTATCTTTCGACCTAGGTCGGCGTACCTGAGCCTGATCTGAATACAGCCATTATCGCGCCGACTCCAGACCTGGTCAAGACCATATTCGAAGCTGTTATAGCAGAGGTCCCTGCCCTCGAGGAAGATACAAGTATCGTGAGCTACGTTCTCGGGTATATGTTTGCTGATGTCCTCGTCAGTTACCCGGGTCAATACTTGGCTGGACTCTTTTGTTTGACAATTGCTGATTTTCATTTATTCTTTCTCTACCTTGCCCTTGTTTCCCTTCTTGCAATTTCTTCTCTCGTGAGCATGTCTTGCCTGACGGGGCAGTATGGAACTTCCCTAGTACGTAGCCATCTGTTTTCGCATTGCTCGTCCAGCTCTATGCTACGGTGGATGGATGAAGGGCGGAGGTCGCTGTGGCCGGGCATCGACCGGTCATTCCTGTAGACAAAATGTATGTCGAAGTACCTACACATTGGCCACTACATAGGGGTACCTAGGGATCTAAAATCGAGGGCTTTGACGAGGCAATTGAGATCAAGAGTGTGGATATTCTACGGAGCGTCCTCTTTACGGCTGACCTCAGCTGGTTTTGCTTCCATAGCATAGTGACCTTGAACAGCTCTGATCTCGATCCTGTTGAAGAGGACGTTCCACTGAGACTGCGGTAAATCCTTGTGCTTTTTCCACAACTCCAAGATGAATGAATGTATGACATTCCATGGTGTCCGTCTTTTTGATTTTCCCTTTGCACGCAAAAGGGAAATCTGTCTCATGTTTTGGTCTGATGCTTCCATGGGTGATGATCATCGCTGGCTGTGACGGCCAGCAACAAGCCGTGTGACAATTCTGGCCAAGAGTAGGAAAATAGATTATGAGGAATTTGATAGATTCCAGAAACCTGGGTACCTCTATCGTGTGATATCACCCGAAACCTCATACACGAGTGCATAGGTAGCGCCTAACAAATGATGACAGACACCCTCGGGGTCCAACCTTTGCTTCCATTCCGGATCTGAAGACCACTGGTCACCACCAGTCTAGTTCTTGGACTGAAGAGTTCATATAATGGACGGGAGCACCCACCGTACGAGAAGGCATTTTGTACAGATAGTGAGACAAAAATGTCTTCAAGATGTCGGTGAATGTATTTGCATTTGAGGTTATCTCCCTACCTCTACGTAAAGAATCCTTTCTAACTCCTACGTCTACGTACTATGTACCAATTTTGTTCTGCTCCTCGCTTCTATCTTGGTGTTGATCGGACAAGTTCTTCTGGGGTCTCTTGCGGGACTGTTCGCCGTTTGGGAATGTAGAGGTACAGTAGTACCTAGTCGCAGAAATTGTCCGCTTGCGGTATAGGTAGCCTCTACGGATCAAGACTGGATAGAGGATATCATGAAATAGGATTCTTCCTACCATAATCAGCGCCCGGGAAAATTGGTCCGGCAGCCGGAAAACATCATGCGGCATCTCTTCAGGGATGGTCGTACCTTCGTGATCCTCACGTAGCGTTTGAACAAAACGATCTTGGATCTGCTGACCCAAGGAAGCACCGTCCAGTTGTTCCTCCGCTGTTTGTTCTTCGGTTTCTTGTTGCAGTTGTTGTAGTGCTTCCTGGGGGGCACGTTGTCCGCCTCGTTGCCGAGATGCGCCAGCGTTTGGCTCTGTGGGAACGTTGCAGTTGCACAGGCCTGATGCGGCTGATACAATTACGGGCCCGAGTTTCGTCTGGAACAACACAAGCCGCTGTATAGCAAGCTCGGCATCTGCTCATGAACTGGCGAAACGGCCGTGGCGACACTCATGTGGTACGGTGCGGTGTTGGATAGATGCCATCACGGTCATGTCTTGCAAGCTAGGAAGATGATAGCAAACGTGTGTCATTCCACAGCAAGGCCAAGCCGCCCCGAGGTGAGAGGGGTAAAACTAGGTACCTACCTCTAGATAGGTAGGTAGCAACGTTCTGACAAGATCCGGCAGCAAATTCATATCAAGTGATATCATCCAAAGTGAGTAAAATTGGCAGCATACAAAAAACATTCTGACATGAACAGAATGTTCTTCCTGTTGGAGTGAAGGCTCTAGTACGAAGACAAAAGATGAGAAACAATCCCTGCCCATTCATATTCGAGAGGTTATGGTCACAATCACACAAGTCTCAAGCACAAGAGCAGTAGACGATGTTGAGCAGTCCAAACCATTCAATTAATCATTCCACCCATAATAATCTTCATCGTCCGTAGGGATGTTAAACCCTGTTTTACGCTTCCGTGCCGTGCCGCCCACATCCAGATGCAGACACGGCGGCATATCTTGGTTGTCCCGAGAGCATTTGATGTACTTTTTGCATTTAGAGGACGGTCCATATCCGGAGCGAACCAAGTTGTAGAAGCAGTAACAGCCTTGATGACCGGAACGTATAAAGTCATGCCAGTGAGCGCGAGCTTTATGGTCGTTCCAAAGGATGCTCAGATGGCCCATTAGCTCTGCAAGAGTGAGTTCGTTGTAGTCCCACAATGCACCTATTTCCTGCAAATCATCCAAGATCTGCTGGACGACAACGGTAGTGTTGTCGGGCGCACCACGGCCTTCGAGTCTGTCGGGCGAAGCCTCCCTGGGTCTCTTGCGGGATGCAGAAGGCAGCGAATCCACTGGTGTGGCGGGCAGCGCTACCTGTGCGGCCTCGAGCGACTTTTTGACAAAATCATCAAGCGTGGCGGTAAAGTCTCGAGCACACTTGTATTGAGTCTCGAGCTTAGACACCTTCTCGTTGGCTTGTTCAAGCTCCATGGTGACCTTGGATAGCTCAGTCTTGGACTTGGAGCTGGCTGTCTCGGCAGCTTCGGCCCTGTCCGTGGATTTTGTTACACTGTCAGTGAGCGCTTTGACTTGCTTCCGGAGTTCTGCAGCCTCCCCGGTCTGTAACTGAGCTGCTGCTTGTGCATCAGTTAGGTCTCTTCTGACATCATTGAGGTTTCTTTTGACATCATTGGGCTCTCTAGTGGTTGATATCTTGTCGCTCAAAACCTCGTCATTCTTTTTCTCCCATTGGGTGTTGAGATCCTTGAGCGTGCTGTTCTCTCCGGAAAGTTTGTCAAATTTGGTCTGCAATTTTTCATTGCTCTGCTCGTAAACGTCGAGTGAACCTTGGAGTCTCTGCTTCTCGCCAACCAAGGTGGAATTGGCTTCGCAGAGGGACTTTTTCTCAGTCTCGAGGCTGGCAACTCGTTGTTTCAAGGCCGTGTTCTCGTTTTCGAGAACGTCGACTTCGGCCTCCAGGCCCTCAGTCTTGGTCTTGGCCGCGGTGTTGTCGTTTTGCAGCCGCGCTTTATCCTCTTCGAACCTCTTTGTGAGTTCATTGACGGCGGAAAGGCCTTGCTGCAAGGAGTCAGTGAGTTGGGTAGTACCTTCGAGGTGGCTGACCCGTCCCTGAAGGCGAGTAATCTCTCCCTGTAGCGTGGTCTTTTCGACGCAGAGAGCATTGATTTGGCCCTTGAGATGGATCTTGCTCTCACCCAACGTCAAGTTTTGGCCTTGCGAGAAGGCCAGCTGCTCTACAAGTTTTTGTTTTTGCTTGAGGAGGGTCCTATCTTGATCGCGAAGCTTGATCTGATCTCGAAGGAGTGTCTCGATTTGACTGTCCAGCCAGCCGGCCCTTTTTTGCAGGGCTTCTTTGTCATCGGACAGAGTCTTGTTGTGACGCTCCAACAAGTCAACCTGTTTCTGGAGGGCTTCCTTGTCCTCAGACAGAGACTTCATTTGACCCTCTAACAGGTCAGCCCGTTTCTGAAGGGCTTCCTTGTCGTCGGACAGACTCTTCTTTTGACCATCAAGCTCTTCCACATGCGCTTGCAGTGACGAATACTGACGCTCGAGTTCGGTCTTGCGTTGGTCGAGGGTCTTGTTTTCACCCTCGATCATGGCAAGCCGTTCCTGCGCCTTTGTCAGTTGGTCAGACAGGAGCGTCTTCTGTCCTTCCGATTCCGTCAATGCTTGGACTTTGGCTTCAAGAGAAGAGGCAAGCGCTTGCTTCTCTCTTTCCACCAGCTCAAGGCTCCTGGCTTGGTCAGAGTTGCTTTCCTCCAACGTGGTCTTACCCAGTTCGAGAGCCTTGTTTCGACTCTCTAGATCAATGACCCGTTGCTCCAAGTGACTGGCTCTCTCTAGGAGTCGGGTATTGTCTTCCCAGAGACGGACGGATCCGTTGCTTTGCCGTATGGCTTGATCGAGTCTTGCGGAAATGATCCGGGTCTGATGGGAGGCAAAGGTCTGCGCACCGTTGGTGAACCACGCCTCGATGGTTCTGAGGTCAGGCACGCGGTTGGCGAGGCCAGCGAGCCCGTTCCCCAAGCCGATATTGAAATTGTCCTTTGCGTGGTCAATTGTCTCGAGACTTTCAGCTAGGAAGGTGGTCCTCGTAGCTTTGAGCACATCTTCTTGCCCCGTCTTGAACTCGTCAAAGTCACTCCGTTCCTGTTGGAGTGCCTTTTGTTTTTCGGCTTGAAGCTTGTCAAATGCATCCTGTGCTTGTTTGAGCGCTGTTTCTCGAGCATCTAGCTGGTCAGTAGTAGCCTTTGCTTGCCTCTTTAGCTCACCATCAGTCTTGGTCTGTTCCTCGACTTTTTTTTGGAACTCGTCTCGCTCGCGGTGGAGGCACTGTTCTTTTGTTTTCAGCTCTTTCTTCCAACTCTCCAGCTCTTGCTTCAGCGTCTGGAGGTCTTGCATCCTAGTTTCTGCATCCGCTTCCAGCCCTATGGCCGTTTGCTCTCGCTGGTCTAATCTGCAATCTCGTTCCTTCTCTTCGGACCGTACTCGATCGTTCCGTTCCTTGTAGAGTTCATCGAGATTCTTTTCCTTGTCTGCGTACGAAGCTTCGAGTTCGGTTTTGCGTCGATCCAGTTCGACCTGCTTGTCTTTGAACGAGGCTTCCAGTTCTTCTGTACGTTTGACAAGCTCGTCCTCCTTGTCTTTGAATGAGGCTTTCGATGTTTCTGTGCGTTTAGCAAAGGCCTCATTTCTTTTCTTGTACGATTCCTCCAGCTCGGCTTTGCGTTTGGTGACAGTGTCAAACATATTCTTCTTGATCCTTTCGAGTTCTCCCAGGTAGAGCTCTTTCTCTGTCTGTAGCTTTGTCTCGCATTCGGCTTTGAGAGCAGCAGTCTGTTTGGCAGCTCGTCTCTCAATCTCGGCGTTCTCGCCCACTCGGTTCTGGTCAAGAAGCTTTGCGGCCTCTTTGAGGTCTTTGTGGTAGTGGCCATGTTCACTGTACACATAGTGAAAGACTCTTTGGTACGCCTTGACGTCTTTGGCCGTGACAAGCTGCTCGATCAGCTGAGGTAGGAGCTCGTTTCTCTTTTCACAGCCTTTGAGGAGCTCCTCGCACTTGGCCGTGTTGGCGGCGTATTGCGACTGCATGGTCAGCTCGGTCGGGACTGTCGAGTCCGCTGGTTGTGAATGCTGTATATCCATTGACGATAGCCGTCGATGCAGACCGTGTGTTGGGACAAAAAGACAGAGGTATCGAGTCGAAAGTCAACAAACATGGGCATACCCCGCCGAGAGAGAGGGAAGTTGCGACTCGATATCACCACAACAACGCCAAGAGGCCTACTACCTGCAACACCCAAGAAGACAGGACAGTGCAGTCGTTGCTCGCTATTGTCATGACGTAAAGCACTGGGGCTTTTGCTTGTGCTTCATGTTCATAGTTTTCGCAATACTGGGCTGGCATGACAAGTTTACTACGTCCTTGTGTACTAAATCCCGAATGAAACTGCTTTGGCTTTGACAACTATCGTCTCGATGCGGGCTACAGACACGGTGACCTGGAACCAGCAGCAAGCCACTGGATTATCGTACAGAGCAATCAGACACAAATGCTAGTTGAAGAACCAGTTGCATTTGTCTGAAGAGGAGCATGTGCAACCGTTGTGTTGAAGTCCGTTGGGGTTCTGTAATCGGAACCCACTCCTTGTGTCGTATCGTTTTCGCCTGTGGCCCGTGTCGCCCGTTCCCTGTTTAGCCGGACTCATGGTTTCTGGATTTGAGAAAGGGTTTATTAGTCGTGTCTCTGCAATGTTACGGGGTGATTGTCACGAAAAACAGGGTTTGACGGCAGGGTAGAAGAACTGGTGAAGGTGGGCATAGCAATCTTACACAAGTTCTCGGCGGTCTTCAAAAGCCGTCAGCAGAGGAACTTTGGAGAAAATGTCGCGCATTGGCCGTTGAAAGCGCCGTAAAGCAAATGGAAAGTGGCAGCAGCTGTATGTGTGTGTACGGATAGCTTCGAGTGACGTTCCGAAGGTGCCAACAAGAGTCGTGTGGTTATGTAGTAAAGGGGCGCGCTTGGTGTAAACCCCGTATTGAGAACTCTGGGTGATCATTACTTGCCGGATCATTTCAGTCGATTGGCACCAAGTCCTGCTCAAAGACGCTCATGTCAGCCTTGTAAGTGAAACTGGAAGCGGGAGATCTGATTGGTCAATCTGGCACTCACGCCCCTGAAGTAAACATGGATGCCCCATAGGGTACCCCTGAGAGCCAAGCCCCTGAAAGCAACAGCCGTCAGCGCATGCAACCTAGCTGCTTGCATACAGCATTCTCACGCAAGGGACCGTACAGTCAGTGCCAAAATGCTTATACGGCCTGCGGGTTTTGATTGCCTGAATATGTACCTATATCGATCCTGCAGCAAAATTTCACCGGACTTGTCCTGCCATAATAAGCAACCTGGAAGCTTTCAAGCGTTGCTGGGGATCCCACGGGCCAGGTGATAATACCCCGTTTTTCTGGGCTTCGAGGCTGCAGGGCGTTGCTGGCTTGGCAAGAGACATGTCGCGCTGGGCGAGGAGGCCTGGTCTGGGACGGTCCGTCGAATTGAATGTGGGTCAAAATCAAGCGTTGGCGTTTGATCACCATCATGTTCGTGCTGTATCGAAAGACCTGTCGCGTGGTGGTATTTGGACGAATGTACGTCGAGTCAAGGTTGCAACGAAGCCTGGGATTGTAGTCCTGGTGTTAGTCGTCGAAGCCATGGCCGAAACGAGGAGGGCACTGACCAGGAGGATAGGGAAAGTCAAAGATCTCGGCGTGCTCTGGTGGGACGCGCTGCTTTGCGTGGAGTATCACCGATCGTACGTACTAGCGGCCTCAGTGTCGGTTGGTGATGGCGGTTGTTGAGAAGGTGGTGAATTGAGTCGAAGCACGGAAACGTTGTCACAGTTCTTCAATCCCGTCGAATGTCGCAGATTTGGAAGACTAGAGACGACGTGCTGATCTGGACTTTGGCGACAAGAGACCTGGGCCGTTTGGAAAAGTAGCGGACAACGGACCCGGACTGCAGTGGTTCCTTGCTGGCCGGCCCACTTTTCTCGCTTGGCCCCGCGCCAGTGGAGCCCAGCCCAGCCAGAGAATTGAAGCGGCCATGCCTTCGCCGCGTTCTTCAGTTCAGTGCCTTGCCTCGCTCCAGACCCAATCTGTGTTTGTCAGCCTTGAAGGTATTACTGCGACTCGACGAAGGCTCAAGGCTACACTCCCATCTCCCGGGGATGGTCCCGACAATCTACAAACACCACAAGCAAGCTCACCATCCCAGTCACGACATCGGCGACCAGATGTCACAGCTTCATACCCCCCAAAGCTCACACCTGGACACCATAGCCGACGCGACCCCGACGTCTACAAGTTGCCCGCTGTCGTGGCCGAGTCCGACAGGCGTGTTGGCAAAGCCAAGATACAAGAGTTTAGGCAAGATACTCGGTATTTGGTGATCCATATCACCCCGCCATGCTCAGATGATTCCCAAACGTCCGTCGGCGCCTACTGACTCCGCCCGTGATCTGCAAATTGAAGTAGTGAAAAGGGTTCAGCGACGCCTCCAAACATCAGAGTATGGACTGCCGGGCCAGAGTGGTTGGGGTACGTTCTGTCCGTGCCAAAGTCCTCAGTCGGGTCTTGTTACATTGACCACTTGACCTGGCAATGTGCTGACACGATGGCTTTGGTCAGTAGGGCAAACCCGAACGTGACGAAGCAATACCGACCGCAGAGAGCCATGTGTGGCGAATCAAGAGGAAAACAAACGTAGAGATTGGGGGGCAGAAAGACATACAAGCTGGGTCACAACAAGCGACTCTCGGTCAAGGAAAGTCAAAGAGGTGACTACAACGAAAGGGGAATGAGGGGGGAGGCGAGATGGCTTTATACCTCTCGACATCTGGTTAATGCAACTCCCTGCGTTCCAAGTCATGAGCCTCGTACTTGCACACTGATATGCTCTCTCGTTGCAGTTAGACATGCAGGCTATATACTGGATGCCTGCACCCAGCCCCAATGCACGTCTCTGGCCGGATATCCGGTTTTAGAAGCATTGACGCTCTACAGATTGTCCTGCTGCAACGTCAGTGATGAAGCGTCCTCAAGCAATATGCACGACAACCGAGTTCCTATACACCGAAGCCGTTCGTCCCTGTCAATTTACGCACACGTCTTCGACCTCAAACTTGCCGCAAAATCCTCGCACGATACAACGAACCGACCCGATCCCGAACAAAGAGTCAGCTCTTGGGCAATCGGTTGACACTGGCGGACGGCAAAGAGCAAATCCAAGAGCTGGAAACCCAAGGGACATCAGGGCCGACCTATCACGTTTTTTTTTTTTGGGATATCTGAGCAAATAGTAGTAATATATTGGAAGGAGGAAAAAGCTTGACAGATGCCATGACATTCTGCGTCTGCAGTGACTTGAGAAGACCGTTTAGCTTCCACCCGTGACTCCATGTCCCCTTCCACGACATGGTCTCACCGTCCCCCACAACGGCCTCGATCACCATACTTCCGCCCACACCATCTTACCACTTCTGCCTCTGACAAGCTTGCGACGGAGATATTTCATCCCCCACTCCTTCTTTCTCGGATATACCCCAAGGTACTCCCTTTCCTCCTCCGGCACATGCTCCCAATCGTTATACATTCGAGACAGGTTTCGCCACTCAAAACCCTCCGGTACCATTCTCTTCACTTCGTCCATTGCTGCCACGCGCAGCAAGATGCCTTGTACGCCACAGTCTTGGTTGAAGTCATTGGGCTGTCTGGGGTCAGCGTGGTGGTCGGCTTGTGCAAACCAATCCTCATACTCCTCCTTCGTCATGGCTCGGATGTAGGTCCCGTCGCTGAGCTCATCAAATCCCGTCATCTCTGTCTTGACCTCCCGATACAAGTTCATCGATCGAGGTGGTTTATACCCAACATCGAGCATGTGCGTCAACCACACCAGATCCCATTCCTCATCAACCTCGTTTTCAGTCATATTTGTCAACTCGTAATGCCACTCCGCCACATACAAATGATCCGGGTCATCAGGGCGCTCGTTGATATTTCTTATCCCCCATTTTTCCTTGGCCTTCTTTTCAATATCCTCCAAAAACTTGTTTCCCACGCCCTCAAATCCTGACGCCTCTTCTTTGGATTGCCGGCCTTGAGCTTCCCAGTACTGGGTCCTGTCCGGGCCCGCGCCCAGCTTCTCATACCCTTCGTGATCGCCTATGGCGATCAAGGCCCTCGCGCACCGAAACTTGGTCCTTTCCGTCGGCCTCATCCTCGCCATGGCCAGATACGTGCTCTGATCGGCATGGTCCGGAACCCACATGATCGTCGGCATGTCCTCCTCGGGCGTATCCTCCTTTAGCCATGAGAGATCGTTGTGCATGACAAAGCGTGCGTGGATAAATGGCAACAGGTTGATGCCCAGCTGTTTCTGGACTTCCAGTTGCTCTGGAGATGCCCACCACTTGGCAAAGAAGACCGAGTGGTAGATGCCACGCACGATGCACTGCAACTCGCCAGGAATGATAACACCAGGCCGCCGGAGACGCGAGTACCGCTCAATGTTGCTGGACCAAGCGGCCATGAGGATGAGGAGGTTCTTGTCGGCTATGGAAGCGGCGTGGGACGGGAGATCTAGCGGGAGCGGGGCGTACAAGAGCCGGAGTGTCTCTTCGGAGACGGGAATCTGGGAGGGGCGGAGAACTTTCTTGTCGAGGGAAAGGTTGCGGTCCTCGGTTATGTCGAAGATCGGGGCCGGGATGGTGTGAGGGTTGAAGAGGTTACCGGCGGGCGTGGGGTAGTTGACAAGAGTTTGGCGGGTGCATGTGTTTCCCATGAGGAAAGCACCCGGTCTGGGATCTTCCGTCCGGATCTTGAGGGCGTAGTCGTCCATGATGGAGTAACGGGCTGGTTGGCGCATGATGGACTCGTAAATGGCTTTGCTTCCTGGTGCAGAGCTATCGCGGGCTTCCTCTGCAATGGCCACTTCGGGCAAGAGATCGAGCTCATCGTACAAAGCAGTGTAGCCGGCCATGGCACACACACGTCCGATTTGATACCGGATGGCGGGCCGGGTCTCTCCATACCGGGCGAGAAGCTGCCGGAGTGTTTGCTCGCTGGGCAAATCAGGGTGCCAAAAGCAGTATGGAAATTCTTCCTCCTTCTCCACCTGCGGGAGTTTGCTGCTCATGATGGCGCGTGCGTTGAGCGCTCGGGTGATGGAAGGGAGTTTGCCGTGCAACTCAGTGGCGAAGCCGGGGTGGTGTCGAATACCGCGTATCAGACACCATTGGGCGACTTTGGAGGACAGACTGTGGGGAATGTTTTGACCGTTGAATGCAGCTTTGTTGTCGGTGCCGTCGTCAACTGGCCACTTCATGAGGGACGCACGAGAGCCTGCCATGACAGTATCACGGCCTTGAAGGAGAACTCAGATGAATGCCAAAGATGTTGGAGAATAAAGGGACAAAGGTTGTGAAAGGCAGTATGAGAGAACTAACCAGGTTTTATAGGTCTCGACTACATCGGAGAAATTAGACTGGAGGGTCGTACCCGACGCCACTGCAGGGGTCAGACACACCGAAGAGAGTCATCGGGATTGGTCAAGAGTGGAGCGTCTTTTGCGGATATCTTGACGCGATGTTGGTTCGGTTGGTCGGTTTCGCTAGCCCAGTTCAACGCCGGCAGCGTGGGGCAATGCTCAAGCAAGTCCGTGACTGTCCGTCTCGTATCTCCCGTTTTGCTAGGCGCAGGCGACTTGCTCGGTAGGGGCAGGACTGAAATAGAGCCATCGGGTGGCCTGACCATGTTGATGTGACGCCAGTAAGGCCAATCGCTCCACGCTTCTATCTGGGTACGCTGCGTCCGTATGTATATCTCTGTTGCATATTTCTATCCCTTCTTGTCTCCTGTGAGGCCGTGTTCGTTGTGGCAGTAGTGCAGTAAGGGGATCTCTTCTAACCCTAACCCAAAGCTTTTCTGCCACCAAAAAAATGCTTCCGTTACTGTACTACTGCCGGAACGAACACAGCCTGACTGATGTGGGCTAGGGTGGTGGCCTGGACAGCGGTGTCAGTATATCCATCGATGTCGGAATGGGTCGCCGTCTGCCGCCAGTGATCAATGACATGGAGGGCTAGGCGAGCGACTTCGATTGTGGTCTCTATCATGGAGTCGTTTTGTAGTCTCATTCGTAGTCTCGCTCGTAGTCTCGTTCGTAGTCCCGTTCGTGGTCTTGTTCGTGGTCTCGTTCGTGGTCTCGTTCGTGGTCTCGGTTTTCCCGTCGCTCGTGCGCTCGTCCGCGGCCTCGATGGCGGTCTCGATAGTCCGGTCGCTCGCGGTCACAAGACCCGTATGTGCCAAACTGGCATCTGGAAAGCATGTTAGCGGACGTTTGTTTGAACTTGGTGAGTTGGTTTTGCGAGTTCGGTTGATGAAGTACGACACCAGGCTTGGATTTGTGGACGTCAATGGAGAATCATGAAATGGAAGATAGGATACAGGAGATTACTACCAAAAGTGCTGTGTGTGCCGCTGAGTGGGAATACAGTTGAAAAAAACCAGAGCACGGACTGTAATCCGACATGAAAGGAAAGCGCGATGTTTGTTTGCACGCGACAAGGCTGAACCAACGAATCAAATTACATAGGGACAATCACAGGCAAAGACACTACGGAACACACTTTGAAGTGACAGGCATCAAATATTCTTATTCAATGTCTATCAAAAGTTTCGTTGAGCTAAATAGCCCTCGGCGTTTGATGAGGGTCGCTCACTGTCAGATATCACCGTCAGATGAGTCTGAAAGGAGGAGAAACTCCTCGGTGGTTTTGCGCGCTTGCTTGCGGCTCGCTTCCTTGGACCTCGCCTTATTTCCACCTGAATCGGCCTTTGGAGAGGTTTTAGGTGTACTGAACTGGCTTCAGTCAGTCATGTTCACGTTTGACGTGAACATGTTGTGTCGGTCTCGAGTTTTCAGCCTCTGAGGCCATTTCTCTCTCTTCTGCCTCTCGAGCGTTGGTCCTTTCTTGAGCTTGACGGCCCAGTTTGGCCACCCGACTCTCCCAATTTCGAAGCTCCCCCTCGGCCTTGATTACCGCGCGGAGAGCCTGGTCCTCAAGAGAGTCACCAACTGGCCCGTTGTCTGGCCGTCGGTGCTTGAACACCCATGCTGCGTATTTGATGGCGTAGTCGGCCTCGGGATCGCACCGACGGAGGAGATTCGGTGCCTTGTCCTCGGTAGAGACGAAGCTGAAAAACGACCAATCGGTACTAGGGTCGAAGTTCTGTGTTTGTTCGTTCCACACATATTGCACCAAGTTGGAAGCGTTGGACACGATGGTGGGAGGTGGGAAGGACTCGGGCTTCACAGGCGCCGGTGGTGCTTCGGCACCAGGCTCCTCTTTGACAAGGAACTCGGCGCTTTGGACTAGCCGACGGGCTTGAGCTTCCAGATACCACAACCTGGTAAGTCGGTCCACATTCGTGGTAGGGATCCAACCGGTCGCAACATTCCATTTTCCGTCGAGAAACGCGTCGATGGTCTCAGACAAGGACTTGTATTTGTTGTATACAGGGTCCCGAGAATGAAAGTGAGAGCAGCCGACATTACGACATGTATGTGTGGTCGGGTCAAACTTCTTCATCTCGTCCATTTTCTCCGCAGAGTCAACCATGCGCATGGCGTACTCTGAGGTCCATGGATAGTGGCCCCTTGTATCCCAGGATGACTTGTTGAGTTCCTCGAAAGTATTGATGTGCTCCGCATAGTGCCGGTAAGTTAGGAAAAGAGAAGGCCAGGTCGTGCCATTGGTTGCGAAGAAGGGCCTGTTGGCCCTTTTCACAAAGCATACGTCGAGAAGCCTCTCGATGTACTCCTGGATCACCTTGGGGTCCAACTGTGTTCCTGGAGCAGGTATGGGCTTCACGGGGCAATTCCAGTCAAGGAGGTGGTCGTCTGTGTTGCACAATGGACAACCATACACGAGACCCGTTTTGGGGTCTGGAATGATACACTGGGCGAGTGTGTGACCTTTTTTGCCACACAGTTTGTTGCCGCAGACAACATCTGGAACCGAGACGGAGGGAGCTTTGGCAACCTCAGCGGCCGGTTGATCGTCGTAGTCGATGGCGATTGGCTCTTCCTGGTCATGGATGATGCCCTCAACTTCGTTGCGATGTTTTTCAACAAAGAACCGTGGGACAAGCTCAAATCTCACATTGGCAACCGGGGTGTTGCTTTCCATGGCGAGCCTCTCGATTGAGTTGACCAAGGCAAGCAACGACTCGCGGTCGGTTGTTGTCTTGGCCAGGTAAGCGTTTGGCCTGCCGGAACTGGTTTGGCGTGCCATCCAATTGAAGTGAGGAGTGCTCGGGTCATTGGAGAGGCGCTCCATGTAGTCCGGCTTCCTTCTCTTCTCATTGTGGGATCTGAGGAAAACCTCGTCGTCCAAGATCAGAGGAAAGAGCTTTCCTTTCCCGTCATAGTTCGGCTTGATGGTGGGCAAGTCCGACATGGACTTACCAACCCCTTGTGTGCTTTGGTGGGCCTCAAACAAACGGCGGATCTGTTGTTGATCCGAGTTTGAAAGGGCCGGTTGGCCATGTTGAGCGCCTCCGGTGTTACGCTTCCGTTGGTGGTCTCTCCGGTCCCGAGCTGGGGCAGGCCCGTGTGGGGGAGATCTCGATCTCGAGGATCTTCCACGTTGTTTGGGAGTTTGGTCTGAGGGTTTGTCTGGCATTTTGGCAACTGTATCGCAGGCCAGTTAGCAAAATTGTATAGAGATAAAGGAGGCACGACGGTAAAGGGCAGCAAAGGGAGTGGCGAGAAGGGAGGGGGGTCCATACTGTGGTTGCGTGTTGTGTTGTGGAGAGGGAAAAAGTTCAAGAGAATCGCAGAATGTGGGAATGAGAAAGAACTGGAACGGTGCGTGCTGCCAGGGCTTGGCACAGGACCTGCATTGGGATTGCAGTCCGGATGGGAAAAAAGCTGGCGGGGCGGCAGGTACGCGGCTTCCCTACATGTGTACAGCGGCAGGAAAAAGGGAATTGGGATGGATCTCCTCTCAGGCAGACGAAACACTTCGTACTCGGGAGACAAAACTGACAAACAGACTTCCATTTCATGATATAGACTGGACGTAGCGTTTTTTCCTGTATACAAAGCGCATTGTTGGATGAAACTAAAGAGAAAGGAACATCCAAAGAAGCAATTGACATGTTCAAGGGGACTATGTAGGTCAAGTCAAACGAGTGCAAGGCACCATGATGAAATCAGCAGAGGCCGCATATGCATGGACAACAGCATCACAAAAGGATTATCACATTGCTCGTATATCAGACAAGATGAGACAAATGTGTTTGCAGATCAACGGCTTGTTGGACATTGCCCTGCAGGATGGCTCGAAGCACACCACGTTCGTTCTCGGGTACATCGTGGTTCTGCTCGGCCTCGTCGGCAAACTGAAGCACCTTATAGCGCCCACCCTGACTGAGGAAGCCGAGTAAATGTCTGATTGTAGCGATCAGGCAAGTTATCCCGAGTTACCGGGACCCGCAAGCTTCGACTCGAGCCAGTGCACGGTCAGGAAGTCGCGGAACTCTTGAAGAACGAGGTCTTGGAGTGGGGAATCGGGGGTTCGATCGGCTATATCGACGTCGTTGTTGGACATCTTGGTGAGGTTCGTGTCTTCGCTGGATATGTATAGACGATCGTGAGAAATGAAAGATGATTGTAATTACAACGGTTCCAAAACTGTGCACCGCTGTGTGGAATTCCAAGTGAAGGGACCTGGGGCACGGGACTTTCGTCCAACAGGCAAGAAAGGAAAGTGCGAGCAATCGTCTTTGCCCGCGGCAAGGCTGCTACCTCTGCCTAGAAGGCACCTACTGAAGTCCCCTTCACTTGGCTTCCATTCACTTGTCGTTGGTATACCCCGCTGAGTGCTGTTTGTATCCAGCTCCATCCCTCCACGGCCTTACCTGGGCTGATTGTTTCTCTACAATTTCCATTCCTTTTCCACTTTTACTCCAAAAGCAACCACTGCATCTTCCTTTACTCTTACATCCACGAGCAAGGAGCTTCCACAGCTTTTGGACCCGATCTACTTGGCCTTCGCAATACCTTTGCCCTGCTAGAAGCTTTTTTTTTTTTTTTTTCAGCCGTCACGGTCTCACGAAACAATCAACTCTATAAGCATCCGATCAAGACAATCCATCAAGATGACATCCCGTTCCCCCCCCCGGACTCTTGGGACCTTGCTAGCGACGACATCAAGAGACGCATTGAGTCATGCTGTCACGACATGCAGCGCGACCTGATTGAGCGCGACCAGCTTTATATGTACTACGCGGAGGCCAGAGAGGACGCTCTCGAAACACTGTACGAAATCGGCTGCCTTCCAGAAGAGGTGACTCCAAACCTTATGTCGCTTTTGCTTCACATGGTGGCCTACGAAAACCATTATCCTGGTCAGATCTTTCCCTTGCGTGACTTGGCCAGAGAGGAAATCCGAAAAGGGTTGAGGGCTGTACGTGACGGAGATCCTACCCACGAAACAGCGGCAGAGTATATGGTCTTCTACAGGACACGCAGAGAGAGAGCGCAAAGACATGATTGAGAATTCGTGTAGGTCACGTCCAACGCGCGCGAGAAGTTGGGGCAGTATGACTTGCTAACATCAACCTATGATACTACAGGCCAAATCAGATAAGAGGGAAACTGACCGTGAGGAGGAAAAGGTGGTTGATGTGTTGAAGCGGAAGCTGGAGGCAGGTGTGTTGGAAGTTGAGATTGATAAATGGGGGTTGGCAGCTGGTCACGTCTCGAATGAAACTTCAGATTTGAGCCCCTGGGCATTTTCCTTCTTTTGCTTGGGTCAGTCTTTGAGCAAGCTTGATCGCGTCATGCTATTTCTCCAAACACTTTGGCAGAAGTGTGCTACGCAGACACTCGACAAGTGCACCACTTTCACAACACCGCAACCCTTCAAAATTTGATGACCATTCTGAATCCACGGCCTTTCACTGCTATATCAAAGTCCCAACAAGTTCCTTTTGACATGCAAACTCATAAATGGCGAGTGTCTATAACCAACAGAAACGCCAAGACCTTTCTATTTTGCCGAGTATGGTAACCGAGGCTGTGCTGCTTCATACCGGCAGAGTACAAGACGAAAACTTCTAGTGAGTAAAAGACTTGGACGAAGAAAAAATCGAGGAGTTGGCCGTATTTTGAATATCACAAGGAGTTCACCGACGGAAGCTAGTGACTGTCTTAATGGGGCAGGTGCGGCATCTTTGCGAAGGAGCGCTTCATCCATGTATTGCTGACTCATCAACTCGATAGTCATCAAGACAAAAGAAGTCAAGTTGTGGACAACGGGCATTGTAATCTTCTTGAAGAGAAGCTTACTTCATCAGCCATAAGATGGAAGATGACCACCCCGACATTGTCATCTGCACCGAGATTTCCGCATCCCGCTTGGTTGCCCAGTCGCATGGTGATTGTCTGGATGGCGCGAGGGCCAAGTTGAAATCTTTGACAAGACAACAAATCTTGCTCTACTTCGACGGCAAGCTAGAACTCAAGATCAGAAGTGTTACAAAGACGCTGGGATGCGTAGACGAGTATACCCAAGGGATAATGTCAAAGGTCTCAACTATTTTGTCCAGGACGAGCCCACGTCATGTTTCTTATCGCACATCACCTTATCACCACCCAATCAAACGACCCACCAGACCCTGCCAAGGACGGGACGCTAGACTTGCCGACAGTAAGCGCAGAGAGCGGGGAACGCCCACGAGGGACCCCTCTTTTTTTTGTTAGTGAAAGTCCACTGAAGGCCTCCCGATATTGCCAGCCCGTTGCCCTGCGACCACAGCAGTCTCTTCGCCGTCATCCGCGACAATGCCCCGCACGCTGGGTTGGCGACCTTCCCGATTGATCCAGGTCCGCCGTCCTATCGCCGCCATCACTCGTCCGACAAAACCATTCTTCTCCCCGCCGGCTTCTGTCTCCCCTTTCTCCCTCACCAAAACATACCTGACCGAGTCGATCCGCGCCCACCAAGCTCGCAAAATGGCTCCCCAACTCGACAGCTACTTCCAAAAGGTGGACTCCCTGTCGGACCACTTCATCGACCGCCTGCGCCAGGCCGTCGCCATCCCCTCCATCTCGTCCGAGGCTGCCCGCCGTCCCGATGTCGTCCGCATGGGCCAGTGGCTCGCCGATGAGCTGACCAAGCTGGGCGCCACCGTCGAGCTCCGTCCTCTCGGCAAGCAGGAGGGCACCGACCTCGATCTCCCTCCCGTCGTCCTTGCCCGCTACGGCAACGACAAGAACAAGCGCACCATCCTCGTCTACGGCCACTACGACGTCCAGCCCGCCGAGAAGAGCGACGGCTGGGACACGGAGCCCTTTGACCTGACCGTCAAGGAGGACGGGCGTATGTGCGGCCGTGGTGCCACCGATGACAAGGGCCCCGTCCTGGGCTGGCTCAACGCCATTGAGGCTCACAAGGCCGCCGGCGTTGACTTCCCCGTCAACCTCCTCATGTGCTTCGAGGGCATGGAGGAGTACGGCTCGGACGGTCTCGAGGAGCTCGTCATGGCTGAGGGCAAAAAGTACTTTGCCGATGCCGACGCCGTTTGCATCAGCGACAACTACTGGCTCGGCACCGAGCGTCCCTGCCTGACCTACGGTCTCCGTGGCTGCAACTACTACAGCGTCGAGGTTTCCGGCCCCGGTGCCGATCTTCACTCTGGTGTCTTTGGCGGTACCGCCCAGGAGCCCATGACCGACCTCGTCCGCATCCTTGCCTCGCTTGTCGACACCGACGGCAAGATCCAGATCAAGGGCATTGCCGAGCAGGTCGCCCCCGTGACCCCCGAGGAGGATGGTTTGTACGACGACATTGCCTTCACCATGGAGACCCTCCACGAGTCGCTCGGTAGCAAGACCACCATCTTCGAGGACAAGAAGAAGACCCTCATGGCCCGCTGGCGCTTCCCTTCCCTGTCCATCCACGGTGTCGAGGGTGCCTTTTCCAACCCTGGAGCCAAGACCGTCATTCCCGCCAAGGTCATCGGCAAGTTCTCGATCCGCACCGTGCCCGACATGGAGATTGAGAAGACCAACCAGTGCGTGTACGATCACGTCAACGAGGTGTTCAAGAAGCTCGGCTCCAAGAACACCATGAAGGTGTATGCCCAGCACTGCGGCAAGTGGTGGAAGGCCAGCCCCAACCACTGGAACTTTGCCGCTGCTGCCAAGGCTACCGAGCGTGTCTGGGGCATGAAGCCCGATTTCACTCGCGAGGGTGGTTCCATTCCGATTACCCTGACTTTCGAGGAGGCTACTGGCAAGAACGTTCTTTTGCTGCCCATGGGCAGCTCCACCGACGGTGCTCACTCCATCAATGAGAAGCTTGACAAGAAGAACTACATTGAGGGCATCAAGCTCTTGGGTGCCTATCTGCACTACGTTGCTGAGGAGCCCATGAACGCTTAAGCGGGAGTGGTTGCGGTTGGGAGGAGTAGCAGCATGGAGTGCGGCGTCATGCGAGGACGGTCATGTAGGACACATTTCGTGTCAGTGGATGATGTTGGAAAGTAGTCAATTAGTTCAGTTCGAAATACCCATTATGTGATACCAGTTCCACACCGGGTTGAACACCTTGCGCCAATGCCTTAGACCGATTATGCCCTTATATCGTATGCCCATCCGTGCCCCAGCGCTATGAGTAAAGAAAAAAGTCAATGAACCAAGAAAACGGAAAACCCATATCAACGTTCTAGATGAAGTAGACCTTCGAAATGACCGCATACCAGCCATGAAGTGTCGAAATGATATGCCCAGAAAACTCGCTCTGGCTGGGAACACTCGCTCCATTCGTCAAGCCAAGGTCCAAATGATGATCTGATGACCACTTGACATCCATGGAAACGCTCGCCACTATGCCGGATTTCGAGCATGATGCTCAGTATCCAGCTCAGCTCCGTGAGACTACCTCTAGTAATGGCAGCCCATACTCCCACATTCTCCGACCAAAGCAAACAACTCCGGCTAACAGGTCATCCATCACGACCAAAAAAGCCCTCCCCTAGGCGGCTTCATGTTGGTCAGCTTCCCCTTGCGCCGCTTAGCCACGGTCTCGGCATCCCAGACTCCAGCAAAGATGTCATCGCATTCAGAGTCGTCGTCCGAGTCAAAGACTACCGCAGTTGGCGACACGGGTTCCTGTTCTTCAGCTTGCACCGCCGTCTCCTCCGCAGCTGCTTCCTTTTGCTTCCGTTTTCCACTCGCACCCTTGACCAACCCCCGCCTTCCATTCTTCCCCATGTCACCGACGACACCCTCCTGTTCGTCCTTGGGCGAATCCTCCCAACTCCGAAACGTGACGACCCTCGCGCACTCCAAGATGAATTTCCCGACTTTATACTTTTGTGAACTCTCCTTTGCATCCACGTACTTCCACCCCAGCTTGGTCCCGCACACGGCGCAGGTGATGTCGGCGACGGTGTGCTGGCCCGTTACCAGGCGGCGGATTTCGGGGGCTTCTGTAAAGATGTTGGGCAGTTCTGTCGTCCTGATAACAGCAGATGACGGGTGATGGGTGAATGAAGAAAAGAAGCCAGGAGACGGATGGGGGCCTGGGGCCTGGGAAGGTGCGGGTGAGACGAGATAGGCCCGGCCGTGGCGACCGTGGAAGCCTTTGCTGATGATTTGAGAAGTGAAGGCTATGTGGGACGCGCAGTGGGCGCAGCGAAGGATGTCGGGTTGGGTGGGGGAGAGACGGGTAGATGTTGGCTGAATCGGGGTGTAATCGGATGAAAAGGCGGTGGTGAATGAATCGGGAGAACTGGAAAGCGATGGGAGGCCATCGGACTCAGTGTCGTCCAGGTGGTGATGGTATGTCTGAGTGAGTGTGGTGGATGGCCTGCGTCGACGAAAGGGCAAGCTAAAACTCGGAAGGAGGTAGATGGGTTTGATTGGGCCACTATCGGCCGAAGCCGGCGAGCTGCTGGTGGTGTACAAGTTGAAAACCATGGTGTCGTTGGCCGGTGCTGTGATACCTGTACGGTATTCGAGATCTCCAAAGGCGAATTTGAGGTTACTCGACAGCAGTGAACTGAAGATCACCAAGTCGAATAGTGAAAGAACTGAACTCTTGAACAGACTCGAGCAAACAAAGGAATCCAAACTCAAACGACAAACTAAGACGCGGGAGCGATCGACACATGATATACCTACCTTTTTACAGCCGGGCATGTCCTAGGTAGGTGTCAGGTTGGAGGGGAGGGGGGGAAGGCGGTCATCCGGGCGTGTCATGCCTCGCACCTCCTTTGACACTCTGACCGTCTTCTCGACCCAATCCTCGGACCATGTCACGATTCATGAACCGTTGGCATTGAATGGTCTGTCGGTCGACTTGTCCATGTCAAGCCTTTCCCGCCTGAATCTGTTTGAAGGTCCATGTTTGCTGGATAGACGACTATGCACCAAGACCCAATGCAAATCGTCAAAGTGAAAGTGCCCAACATGATATTTGTGTCCGGTTCAGTCGGAGAGTTACACGTCTTGAAGGATCACCGAAGCCCCCCGCCCTCGGTCGAGGAGACTTGTCCTCCTTATCGATAGGCCCAGGTTGATCCCTCCGAGGAAGGGGGGTCCAGAGTGTTTCAAGGGGGGTCTCTTGTTGTCTGTTCGTTGACTTGGCGCCGAGGGCTCGTTTTGTGGTCGGTTTTGCGTTGCGTACTGATGAAATGGAGTACACTGTTTGTCGTACATCCAAGCACGCAGCTCTCGTGGACTTGGCCTGTCGTACAGAAAAGGAAAGAAAACAAAAAAAGGGCATTTCGAGATTGCGATGACACAGCAAGCGAGAACTACGGCCGTTTCGGGTGGGGAAAACATCCGAGTTGGCAGAGCACAGGCCAAGACAGGGAAACAACAAGTGAGAAAGTCCAATGCCCGGCTCAGCCAAGACTTGCAGTCAGCGAGCCAAGCGACCACGTGATGGCACAAAAAGGCAGAACTGGGCAGATTACCCCATTGTTTCCTCATTTGTAAAGTGGTGAATAAACGCAATTTGCCCCCCGAACCTCCTCACAAATCTGGTCACAGTCACAGCAGCACTTGCACGGCATTTAGACAACAAAAAGTCTCGATCCATTTCCTCCCAATTCCACCGTCCCTGACTGACCACAACAGCCAACCACACCGCCACGCCAATCCATCCCTAAAAGAAAAAAATCCCCTGCAGCCCAATTAACACCTTATCTTCATCAATTGCCCAACCCCTGCTGCTACGGTATATCTACCTATCTATCCGTCAATCACCCAACCATCCATACTACACTCGTCAACATCGACAACACCGGACCTCACCCAAGACCATCGCCTACGACCTAGTGCCATCCATCGACATCGATTTCCATCAACGACATCCGTCGTCCATCGCCCATTCTCCATCTCCTCATCAACTACCACCCCTCAAAATCATCGCAAAGCCGACAAGGTGGCATCTCTCAGCAATGGCGCCAATGAAACAGGATAATCTTTTTAGTAGTAGTAGTAATTACTACGGCGAGGACGTCGTCGCTTCGCCTCCCCACCAGATGGAGGCCGTCGACATCCTCGCCAGCTGCTACCTTGTTTCCAACTACCCGGGGGCCCAGCTCAAGGGCCTCCACTACTGCACTACCGGCGTCACAGGGGCCGAGTGGTATTCCTGAGGTCCCTTCGACGGGACTTCCATCGCCGCCATCAAGCCCCCCCCTCGCGGCCCTCGACACGTCAACCAACCAGCTGGCGGTGACTGCCAAGGCGAAGTCATCTGCTGGAAACAACAACAGACGTGCCGGGAGCAGTAATCACAACAACAGCAGGGGACGTCGAGGGGGGGCAACACTACGCATCAGGGAAGAATGTGAGAGGTTCTTTTGCGAGACATTGCGCGCCGTGCTTCTAGGTGAGAAGAACTCGGCGGTGCAGGGCTCGGGCCTGGCTAGTGTTTATCACGACAACGACAATTGCAACAACCATCCCAACCATGGTACCACAACAACCAACGGCAACAACAACAACACTCCTCTAACCCCGCCATACGACGACTATCCAATCGGGGATGAACACCTGATGAGTCGTCATGGTTTCGATGCTCGCGGTGTCGCCGGAAACGGATCGCACCGCGTCGACTCCTGGATCGAACTATGGGATTACGTGGGCGGCACCAGCTTCCGCGGGGTTGTCGCTGAGGATATGGAAACCGGGGAGAAGACGTTGATGATTTTTTTCGACGAGCAGAGCGTGGAGGGAAGGGATTTGAAGAAGGCGTATGTAGTCTCCTCCTTTGTTGTTCCTTTCCTTCCCCCTTTTCCCCTTTTCCTTCTTGTCCATCATCCACTAACAAACACACAGTCTTGTAGCCCTCATCGAACTGGCCGACGGCCCCCTCGCCTGCTCCCACATGGTCATCTGCCTCGACCGCTCCATCCCCGACCATGAAGCGGTGCCTTTGATGAAGGGGCTGCAATGGGCCGGGTTTTCCATGACGACTTTCGACTTTTGGTCTGGAGGAAAGACTTGTGACGTAGTGAGTGGGAGGTGGCTGTTTATGGGCATGGAGATGTAATCCACATGGGACAGCGACTGAATGGAAGTGTCATGTGGATGCATTGGGTAGGAAGGGGAAGAGACGGAAGGAGGAACATGGAGAATTGTGGAGGAGGGGAGGAATAACTGGCTGTGAAAAGCGGGATTTCTTTGCATCATCTCCAAAAGTCTGTTTCTTTGTTTCTGTTTCTTCCATCAGTTGTGCGTTTTCGTTACTCTTTTTTTTTCCACTTCTTCGTTGACCGGCTTCAGAGCATATGTCAGGTGCTGGATGGCATCAAGTTTGGGGAAATGACTCATCTTCTGGATTGTATGGATGGACGGTTTGTTGAACAGGGAGATTTCGATTCACTGGCTGATTGATAGGAATAACACATTATATCATGCCACGCCACGCTCCTTGACTGTGACATCGTATCTCATTTCTATATGCTATGCAAAATCGTCTATATCACTCACTCAGAGATCTCCCTCAAACTGTCTGACCACCAACCCCCTGGCCTTCAACTCCTCCTTGACCTGCTGTACTGTATACTCCCCACGGTGGAACATGCCTGCTCCCAGCGCCGCGTCCGTCGTCGTCTCCCTAAACACCTCCTCAAAGTGACCCGGGTTGCCCGCCCCCGAGCTGGCAATAACCGGTATCCTCACGGCCGCCTTGACCTGCCTGATCAACTCCAGATCAAACCCGCTGTTGGTGCCGTCCTTGTCGATGC
This sequence comes from Neurospora hispaniola, assembly GCF_033458365.1. NCBI lineage: Eukaryota > Fungi > Ascomycota > Sordariomycetes > Sordariales > Sordariaceae > Neurospora > Neurospora hispaniola. The sequence continues at coordinate 6,521,161 of NW_026944406.1, read as the reverse complement.
AGTTCAACAGAATCTCGCCGCAGCCCATGGCTTCCACGGCCTGCGTGAGTTCAACCACATCCAGATCCCTCGTCTCACGCCCGCCCTTGATCGTGCAGGCGTACCAGCAGTATTCCTCGCCCTTGGGGCCGGGGTACGAAGTCTTGACGGTGTGGTGTCTCGTGGCATCGGGCTTGGGGACGTAGACGCGCTTGGGATCGACCGAGACGACAACGGCCTGGTTGCCGTAGGCTTTGCTAATCTGCTCAATCGCTGTGTTGCCAAAGAGCGTCTTGCCAGAGGCGTAGTACTCCTCGGCGGCGATGACGGCGTCGGAGCCAATGGACACCTTGTCGGCGCCCGACTGGAAGTACATGGTGGCAATTTCGAGGGCGGAGACCTTGGTGCCGTCCGTGTCGACGGTGTCGCGGATGCCGCCGCCGACGGTCAGGGGGACGAAGACGGTCTTGGACGTCAGGCGGAGGATCTCGAGCATGGGAAGGTCGGCAACGGGGCAGTCGCGGAAGGAGGTGATGTTGAGGAAGGTCACTTCGTCGGCGCCTTGCTCGTAGTACTTGCGCGCCATCTCGACGGGCTTGCCGAGATTGCGGACGTTGCGGTCGTCAGACTTTTCGCGGACGTCGTATTGGTCACCCTTGGTCACCACCAAGTCGCCCTGGTCGTTGGTGCGCACATCCAAGCAGGCAATGACACGACGGGTGAGACCCTCCTTGCTGACGAGGGCATCGTCGCCGGCGTTGGGGACCTCCTGGGGAGGGTGGGAAGCCAGAGCAGCGGCGCCAGAGCCATCGAGGAAGGCCCGGATGACGCGCAGGCCAGCAACACCCGACTTCTCAGGGTGGAACTGGGTGGCCATCACGTTGCCCTTGGCAATGGCGCCAACAAAGGTCTCGCCGCCGTAAACACCAGTAGCCACCGCCCACCCTTGCGACTCGAGCTGGCCCTTGGTGTAGGGCATCTTGTACGAGTGGACATAGTAGTATTTGGAGTCGGGGTTGAGGCCGAAGAGGTTGGGGTTGGTCGGGCACGAGGCGTCGTTCCAGCCGATATGGGGGACGGACTTGGAGGTGTCGTCGAAGCGGTCGAGCTTGCCGGGGAGGACACTCAGACCGGGGCAGTTGGGGTCTTCGGACGAGCCTTCGAAGAGAGCCTGGAGGCCGACGCAGATGCCCATGAAGGGCTTGCCGGACTCGATGTGGGCGCGGATGGGGGCCATGTAGCCGGCGGAGGCGAGCTGGGAGAGGCAGTGGCCAAAGTGGCCTACGCCAGGGAGGATGAGTTTCTACCACATGGGACAGGTTCGTGTCAGCAATTGTCAGGTCTCCGTGAAGCTATTCAGGTTGGCGCATACATCAGCATTGGCAACCTCCTCCGGCGACCGGACCCACTCGACGCTGTAGCCAACCCTCTCAATGGCATTGACCAAGCTGCGCACGTTGCCGGCGACGTAATCCAGGAGGTGAACGGTCGGCATCTTGTTTGTTTGTTGTCTGGTTTCCCCGGTTTGTCCACCTGGCAACGTGACGGGTTTTGTTCTGGGTTGCTGGTGAGTCAAGACCTGGCGCGTCAGAACCAAACAGTCAGAGTCTGAATGGAGTCACTGCAAAGTGGAAATCTCCGAGGGGTCCAGCCCCCGTCGCTGGTGATGGACGGCGGGGCATCCCATCAGTGGCTGCCCTTGTTAGCGAGCACTGTAGCAATGGGGAAGGCACTCCGCTGTTCCCGTCCTGCACGCACATGGCACTCGATTTTGCCGGTTTTGACCGCTAAAATTTCCTGGAACAGGCGCGGCGATTAGCACGAGGCAACTCGGCATCTTACTCCCTAGAGGTACGACTACCGCATCAAAGTCCGGTTTGATTGTCTGGAGTATCACAGTAATTCACCAGCCCCTCTCGCCCTTCCTCTCACAACTACCCCGATCTGCTCGGTCAGCGTGATCAAAGGACAGCGCCATGGACTCTACAGCACCCCCAGTCGAGGACGAGGACGAGTGGGAGTACGAGTACTCGACCACGGAAACAGAAGTCCGTCATCATCTCCTCGGCTTCCTGCTTGACTTTACTGACCAGACCAGACATACTATATTACCCTAGACCTCTCGGTCCGCGACTTTCTCGAGAAACACCCAGATGATATTGTCAACGCTACCCGCAATGGTTACCGAGTGTGGTACAACCCGCTGTTCAATACATCCGAACCCCGTCCGATGAACCCAGACCTTATAGCCGAACTACAAGGTCCCGATGACGAAGACGAGCCGGGAAAAGACATGCCAAACCTCGACAACTCTATCGCCGAGAACACGGCTGCCGACAACGTTGCGCCCTCGACTGCCGCTCAGAACGCCGACCCCAAGACGGACGATGTGATTGACCCAGCACTACGAGGACCAGACGAGAGCCACAACCCGAAACCCGTAGAGACGAGCAAGCAACCATCCAGCACCGAGAAACCCAAACCACCTTCCAAAACACCCCACCAAATCGAAACGATCCAAATCCTCGACCTTCACTCCAAAGAACCCATGGTGTCCTACCGCAACCACATTTTCCAGGGCTCGTGGTGCGAAAACATTGGAACAGAAATGATCTTTACACCCCACGACTCAGACGCCCCTATGCCCGCTTTGCGCAACCTTTGCGACGGAAAACTCGATTTGCTAGCCGCTAGCGCGACACGGATCAATTTCAAAGAAGTCCGGCTGGAGTCGAAGCAGATGGCGGAACAAAACAGCAACAACCTCACCAAACAACTCAGTAGCATCACGGCTTGGGGCAACGACGATATTCCCGAGCGGTACAAGCGCCCAGACGGCGTCTACGTGCACATTGGCGGAGACAAGACGGGCCAGCGACAACCACAGGCGCACTTTCTGGAGGATTTGATCATGCTGAAGCGCAAGCTGGGCGAAACCGACTCGGTCACCATCCGTCCGTTAGAGACTAGGCAGAACAAACTGATGATGGAGGACGAGGGCGAAGAGCGCAGAAGAAAACGACTAAAAAACGGACATGGGAGGTACGAGCGGTGGAGGCAGGGACTGCTTCGAAAGGACCGGGAAAGCAGGATGGCGATGGAAGAGAAGGGTTACATGCCGAGGACGGAGCCTGGACAGACGGGCAAGCACTTGGGGGTGATGGAGAAGAGGGTGCGGAGGCCGCGGGCTCGGAAAGCGGTCCTCAAGCCGCTCGAGACACAAGAGACGCTTCCGGCTCATCCCGTTGCGCCGGATGTCTTGGCTGGAGTCGAGATGCAGCAGCAGCAGCAGCAGCAGCCCCAGGACAGCTCAACGAGCTTGTATCCGCCCGTGCCGCAAACCAGCTGGGCGCCGAACCCATTGGAGTATGCCACTGGGAACGGGGACGGAAGCAGCGGGGCGGGGGGAGAAGCGTGAGGGATTGGTAGAGAGACAAGTTCCATGATGGCAGTATTGGCAAGGCGTTGGCGTTGGTTGGTTTGTAATTGGCAGCATCGGACAATCTCTCCATTGACAGGTACAGTCAGGCCAAGTGGGGGACGCATGGTGATCTGCTTGCATAAGTGAGGTATTTCATCACGTACATGTGCTGAAAACCAGGGTTTATTACACGCTCTGCCCACGCAATGGCCTGGTACTGAAAGGTATCAGGTACGTGTCGCTTAACCGCAATGGGACTGTGCCGGATGCGTGGATTGGCCTTCGATTTGTTCTGGGCGCAGGTCCGCCTTTCTTGGCTGACGTGACGCAAAGACGCAAATCCACCCGGGCATTTCCAGGTGGCCATTCCAGCAGTGTGAACCACTGGCGACCAGTGCTGACGGCACCTGATGCACCCTGAAAAAGCCACCCCACTCTGACCGGAGCGCTGTGGCACTGACACACTGAGACACTGACACTGACACACCCACACAGCACTGGGACTGCAATGATTCCTCCAGTCCCGTCTGGCCACTCACACTCGCAGTCTTGACCTTGTGGGGGAACTTGTAGGTTCTTCTTGTTCTCCGGATTCTTTTGAAAAAAAAATCCCATACCTTATTTTCCCCGATACCTCTAGTCTTCCATTTTCCGTCCTTCCCGTCGCCAATTCCCACTTGATCACTCATTCCTTGTTTGTGTGTCCTCAGTTCCACGCACCACATTGGTTGGGCGGAGGGTGCGGAGGGTTTGTTGATCCTACCTTTTTTTTCCTCTTCCGATCCATTCGTGTTTTTCCTCCTCGTCTCCCTTTCATCTTCAAAAATACCCTGGTCTGGTCTCACCTGTTGCACCACCGCCGCTTAGTCCGACACCCGGCATCCCTTCGTCCCTTGCAGGTCAGATCCATCTTGTCACCTGGCCGAGCCACGGGTGTCCTCGACCAACAATCGAATACGAATACATTTCTCCTCGACATCTATGAACACGGCCACTTTGATAGAACATCACCTTTAGTAGTCCTACTTCAACACACCTTCGCACACCATCCGCAGGTTCCGATAGACATGATTTACACCCTCCGGCGGGCGACCATTTTCGTCACCGCCCTCACCATCTTCTCCGTCTTGGTCCTAACCTTCCTCCCGCGCTACCTCAACCCTACGCCTCCCGATGCCGAAGAACGAAAGCGAGACAGACAATGGGTCAACTCCTCCCCATACTGGTTCGATCGCCAGGTCTGCCGATACCTTGGCCTATGCGGTATTCAGCACATCCGATGGGATGCGCCCACTCTGCCCGGTTGGGGTCGGGGTCCCAGCTCTGACCTCGACATGAAGGAAGAGATAGCCAAAGTGCTCGGTGTTGGTGACTGGGATGATGACGGAGCAGCAGTCTTTGTCAACAAGCCCGGCACCGAATCTTGGGAACATGCGCCAGGCCATGTCGACCTCAAGCGCAAGCGATCCGAGTCTTCCGACACGCTCCAAAAAGTCCCCCAGTACGTCCTCGATCATGCGCCGCTCGTCCACCTCTACTCGGGCGAACACTTTTGGCCTTCCGACATGGCCGAGCACGTCAAGCACATGGGCCTCCTCGACGACGAAGACGGGTCGGTGAACAGGACGGCCGAACTTGATCTGGGGAGTCTCGCTAGGCTCAACGCCAAGAACGGCACCGTCTTTCTGACGAGCATGGATGATGTGGAATCCAGGCCCGAGTGGCTCCACAACCGAGCCGGGATCCCCGTCGAGTATGAGGATGACGATGGCGATGATGAGCACGACGGAAACCCCGACAAGAAAATCCCCGGAAACAACCCGACTGTGCCTACGGACGGAAACACGTGGTGGGACGCCGACAAACAGCACCCGCCGAACCGGATCGTCGCTCCTCGGTATCGCAAGGGCGGTCCTTCATGGCGTCGCGAGAAGCGCTTCATGCAGGGTGACGATGAGCCGCAGCGTCCCATTGGCGGCACCCCTTCCGACGGAGACAAGAACAAGCCCAACCCGAGCGGTTATTCCAATGGCCCCGCCGTGCTCATCCTTGTCGACAAAGGGGCCGGCATTCTGGACGCCTTCTGGTTCTTCTTTTACTCGTACAATCTGGGGCAAACCGTGCTGGGCATCCGCTTCGGCAACCACGTTGGCGACTGGGAGCACTGCATGGTGCGCTTCGATAACGGGATCCCGAAAGCCATGTTTTTGTCCGAGCACGCCGGCGGAAAGGCCTACGCTTGGCCTGCTTTGGAGAAAAAGGCTCAGCCCAACGGCAAACCACCCCGCCCGGTGGTTTATTCGGCGGTAGGGAGTCACGCCATGTATGCCACGCCTGGATTGCACCCCTACGTCTTGCCGTTCAAGCTTCTGAAGGACGTGACCGACCGCGGTCCTCTCTGGGACCCTGCTCTCAACCACTACAGCTATTGGTACGACTACGAGGCCGGGCTGAACGAAACCGAGTCACCCTCATCCCCTCAGTCGCCCTACCTTGGCAACCCTTCCGATCCTCCAAAGGAGTACACCTCCCTGGTCCCCGCGGCGGATAATCCAAAGGCTCCAACAAGCTGGTTCCACTTTGAAGGAGCGTGGGGTGATGACGTCTATAGTCTGGCGGACTATAGGCAGTGGAGGCTGTTTGGCGAGTATCACTACATTGTCGGACCGCTGGGGCCCAAATTCAAATACTTGGAGAGGAGGAAGGTGTGCCAGACAGACAAGTGTACGATGCTGTGGAGCATTGAGGACGGGGAGAAGAGCAGTTGGTATTGATGGCGAGGATTGCATGAGTCTTTTGGATGTGCGCGGCAGTAGAAGGAGTTGGTTTTGCGTTGCTTCATTTTTTTTTTTTTCTTTTCTCTCTTGGTTATTGCGTTGCTGCTTTTTTTTGCGACATGATTGATACCTCTACGATACCCACTGCTCACTTGCATGGAAAGCATGGAAGAAGAACTGTTTACACATACAGCATTGGTCTCATGGCCTATACAAGGAGTTGACGATGATGGCGATCCATGTCGGACACTGATCGGCACGGCATTTGATGGCCCGCCCTGTGGGCACGAGGCGTCTAGATACGGCGATGACATGATAGAGCATGATGTTGACTTTGACGGTGACAGGCGAGAAGTTTATACATTGTTGAATTTACTGCACTCGTTTGTCTATTTGTCCCGGCTGCTTCCGTTTCCATCTCCATGCCCCGTCCCGTTTGACGTACGTCGTTTCCCTTCAACCCTCTGTCAATCTGTCAACCTGTCATGTTCAACGCCATACTTAGATGCGTGTCACCACACCTGGAGCCTTGAGCAAGACGTGTTCGGAGCAGTCATCTCGCGCCGTCCTGATCCCGATTGAGCGGATGAGGAAGGACTTGTCGGGTTGACATCTACGCCACTTGTTTCATACGTGATTTTTCTTCCAATCATACAAAAGCCATCACTCGTCTTTTCCTGATGTTGCTCGACGGCTTTCGCGCGGAGACTTGCCCATTGGTCGTCCGTTGTGCGCCTCCTTGGCGAAGTCCGGATTTTGGCGTTGTGGATGGAGGGGGTCCTCCAATTCCAGTTACCGGGTCAGTTATCCCGCTATCAGTCACCCTGCCAGCTTTGCGCAAGATGCGTTAGGGCGACATCTCAGTCTGAACTGGGCTCGTCGAGTTACTGATGGACCAGGACACGCCCCGCGACATCGATCCAGTTTAGCGTCATTGATCTGGCGTTGGTTTGTTCTATTTTTCCCGCGACATTTTGGCCAGCACTGCTCTTCAATTCTAGACCACTTTCTTCCAACTAGCACAGCATCGGAAATTCTCAGCGGCGACACAAAGAAGACGAGTCAAGACAGTCAAGCAAAGCAGTCATCACCAAAATCACCATGCAAAACAATCAAGTAATGTTTGACTCTTTTTATTCATTCACTCCAAACCAATCCTAGCCAACAGTTCGAGTAAACGGCCTGGCCAAGACCCTCGAACAAGATCCGTTCCAAGCTGGAAAGATCTCGCGAAAAAGAAGCAGAGAGGGAAACTAGTATCTACATGCCCAATCCTTCCAAAAATGTGCATCCAGAAAAAGAATCCCTCATTTTTTCTGAGCGAGAGATTTGTGAACCAGAGCCTTCAAATCTGGTCACTACCTCGACTCATCATCCATCCATCCATTTCCTTCATCCATCATATCATTCCAATCATCAACCGTTATGCGATGCGCATCCTACTCAGACTGCGTCTCTTTCTCTTGACTTGGGTAAAGGGGGAAAAAGAAAGAAAAAACCCGCTTAAGAAGCGGAGGGGTTGCCGTTGAAGGCAAGCTTGTTGACGGTGCCAGAGGGAATGCCAGAGATGACGCCGGAGTTGGCGGTGCTGGCAATGTAGGAGCAGAGAGCAGCGGGGGACTTCTTGCCGAGGAGGGTGAGGAGGTAGGCGCCGAGACCGGTGATGTGGGGAGTGGCCATGGAAGTGCCCGAGATAGTGTTCTTGGCGGTGGTGGAGCCGATCCAGGCCGAGGTGATGGAAGTACCCGGGGCGAAGATGTCGACAATGGTGCCGTAGTTGGAGTAGTAGGCAATGGCATCAGCCGAGGTGGTGGCGCCGACAGTGCAGACGGTGGGCTCGGAAGCGGGCGAGTAGTTGGCGGCGTTGGCACCGTCGTTGCCGGCGGCGACAGCGAGGAAGACACCGGCCCGGACCATGGCGGCAGCGGCGCTGTTGGTGGAGGCCGAGTAGCCGCCGCCGAGGGACATGTTGGCGACGGTGCCGTTGGGGCAGTTGCGGCTCTGCGCGTCCTGGGCGACAAAGTTCATGCCGGCAATGACACCCGAGTTGCTGCCGGACCCGTTGGAGTCGAGCACCTTGACGGCGTAGAGATTCGTCTTCTTGGCCACACCATACGTGGTTCCTCCAACCGTACCGGCTACGTGCGTGCCATGGCCATTTCCGTCCGAGTTGATGCCATCGCCGGCGTAGTTGGCGAGCCAGGTAGCGCGGCCACCAAAGTCGCTGTGGGCGGTGTTGATACCGGTGTCGATGATGTAGGCGCAGGTTCCGGCACCAGCGGAGCTGTCGTAGACATAGGTGGTCTTGCCCTTGGTCTTGGAGGAAAGACGGGCGAGACCCCACGAGGGGACGGAGGACTGGGAGGTGTAGGTGTTGATGGTGAAGACGGCCTCCTGCTCGACGTACTCGACCTGTTGGGTGTTAGAGATGCTGGCTGGCTAATACTCGACAGCGGGGGACAGAAGGCTTACCTCGGGGATGGAGCGGATCTCATCAAGGGTCTTGTCGTCGATGCGGCCGGCGAAGCCACGGAAGGCGTGCTTGTAGACGTGGTCGGCCTTGCTGTTGCCGAGCTTCTTCACGGCCTTGTCGAGGTCGTCGTCGGAAGCAGTCTCGCGGAGCTTGACAATGTACTTGCCGGGGACAGCCTGGGTTCCGGCGCGGGCCTCGAGGATGGGAGCGCGCTTGTCAATGGGCGCCGAGGGGGCGGCCATGGCCAGAGGCAGGAGAGCGAGGACAGCGGACAGCTTCATGTTTGCTGGTGTTTGAAAGGCCGGGAACCGTTGAGAGGATGGAAGACGAGAAGGAAGGATTGAAGGAAGGCTGGATGGTTGGAGTGATGAGGAGATTGAGTCGGAAACGGGGGATGATCTGGATGATATTTATCCTCGACTTTTGCCACCAGATGCCCTCCTCCTCCTCCTCCTCAAGTCCCCTCCATCGTGATGCTCCAACGACCTTCCGAAACAAGAGAAGCCGCTCTTGTTGATACTGGGCGTTGGATGGAGGTGCTGACAGAATGTCGATCCGCAGACGCAGAGCCGGATCATGAAGTCTCGGCGTCGCGGCGCGTAACTTCGATCTCGGCAGGACGACAATCACCCACCTTCCGGGTTGGGATTTACAGCCGTCCAGCATCGATACTACCCTCTGGTCTCCAGCAAGAACCCACACGTGAGAACGGGCCCTCCCGAGTTGTCAGTCTGTTCGAGTCAGCAAAGCAAGAGATGCCGATCCAAACTCGACATGGACGACATGATTGGACTGGCCGAGAGCGGGAGATTCGAGAGGTACCTGACATTTCGGGAATGGTGTTGGAGCATCACATCAAGGATTCTTCGGTTCCTGGACCAACAGCAGCAGTCCCTCACGGCCGGCGACTGTCATTGGGCGTGCTTCAAGTTTGGCAAGTCGTGGTCGATATTGGACTGGACTCTTGTCTCGACGTTATCGCCGACCAAGCCAAATTCACCTAGAGACATGGCATCAATGCACAGACGAGCAGGCTAAAAAGAGCAAGTGTCTTTGAAGCCAAGCAACGGCTGTGATAGGTATGGACAACTGGAGGACACCGAACCGGAAGCTGGTTGAATTATCGAACTTTTGGGAGGGTGGCATTCTCAAAGAACCTGGTCATGCTTGCCGTATCTCGATGCCACCCTTGGCCAGGGTTCGACTGGGACCTTGAACAGGGTGTGGCAATGGCGCGATCGGCTACAAGGGCATTGCAATGGCCCCCACCCCCGGCCGGCCCGCTTCAGCAAATCGATAGTGCGGGAGTTGGTTGTGTCCTGAGTAAGTCCTTCCCCAGTTCTTTGGACCTCAAGTGCCGGCAGTCCACCATCTGAGCGTCTCCGGGGAAGATGCTAAAATGCCGTAGGCTGCAAGAAGCAATGTGAGTGTTGGAGATATCGTCATCTGCATCCCAACATCGAGACAGTCTCATACGCACGTGGTACAGAGAGGCTTTATCACAGCCAAGGCACGCCTACAGAACTGATAATGGGGTGAGACAATCCCGAGGGTCTCACTATGGTGTTCCTGTTCCTGTCGAGCCTGTGTCTCTTGGGTGCAGCGAGCCAAGTTATCGCTGTGGTATTTTTGATTGCTACCGTGCAATGTCCTCTTCAATTTCTGAAAGGCCGTTTACCGTCCACTAACACGCACTTCTTGATAGATTCGCCCAAAACAGAATCCCGAGGTGAACGACGATCACAGTCTGGAAACGCAGCGTACTGCGAAGTGGCAAAAACAGCCTTGTTCCTGCAGAAAAACCACATCCCGGGCATTCATGTCAGCCCAGGTGTGAACGATGATGGATATGGACCAGTCCTTGGCATCGACGAGGCCGTCAACGCCGCCCTTGTGCAATTTCTATGCTGTCTCACATTCTTTTGCCCCGAAGTTAATCAAAGTATCCAACGACATGCTGTAAAACATGAGATGCCTATACACTACCATTCGGGCGATCTGTGATAGAAGGGCCTTGGGGGAGACTATTGATGCGGGAGTGTCTCAATGTGTTCGATTTCGTCGAATCTTCGAACGGGGTTGACTATTTGCCCGGTCTCGGGCCACTCCAGTCCAATTTCGTGCTTGACCAATCCCTCCTCTGCACCAGACCGTGGTTGTACACACGGCACCAAGATGGATGCCAACGCCAATGGGGACGGAGTGGATGGCTGGGCAAACTGGGGCATGAAGCTAAAAGCTGCCAAGCAAAGACAGGGACAAGGAGTCATGCAAAGTGCGAACTGGTTGACTTCTTGCTCGATTTGCCTTCCTGAACGGGAAATGGGGAGTTTTATTCGCCCAAGTCGCGATATCGTCACTTTCAAGCGTCAAAACTCGGCCTCTTCCTTCCCCGTTCACAACGCGGGGCCGCCGGCGTTTACGACTCTTGCCAGCAGGCACTTTGCACATGCCGCCCGCGCAGTTCGCCGTTCCCCATCCTGCCCTGTTGCTTCTGTCATGCTTCTTCTGTCTCAACTTGCATGCCCGGCGCTAGTAGCTTGTTGTTTTGGTGATGCAAGTGCAAGGTCCCCGCTGTGGAGAGCCCCAGTGGCCTTGAGGAGCTGCCGAATCCGGCTGGGCTCGACGACCGTTACACTGGAGTTCACGTAGCAACCCACCTCAGGTCAACGAGCACTTGACTCACAATCATTTCGATTTTATTTTCCAACGCGGACGCTGTTTTCATGGTGCTGATGCTGGGACGTTTGTGTAACTGGAAACGGGAATCGACTTATCGCGAATTCATTTACAAACGATACGAGAAAACCCGGCTGGTGGTGTCGCTGTAATAACGGGATCGAAACCCATGATACGGACAGCCGTCGATGGGTGTCCGGTGGACATCTCATATGCAATCCTCTCATCTTCTTTACCAAGCCCCCACAGTCTTGGCCGTTCCGTGCGTGCCTTTTCACTCAAGTGAGCTGATTGCCTCAACCATCGTCTCTTCCATCACTGCCACTCGAACGAGGATGAATGAGGCAAGTCCTTTCGCTCTTCCAACGCTCACGACATGGCGTGATCGGTGTCGCATATGGTCACGATTCACGCGTTCAAGTCGACAAAATCCAGCTTCTGTATACGGACAGAGTCACAGACAAGAGGCTCAAAGTCATCAAGGTTCTTGCGCTTGAGGGGTAGGCACCTATGTTGCATCACTACAACCTCTAGGCATCCCGCGCTCTGGTGACATCCACGGGGGGGGGGGCAGACCAAGCAAGAGATTGTCGCCACGGCAACAGACTGAAGAGGGACGGGAGACCCAAGACCCAAATCCAGCTTCCCTTTCTAGCTGGAGTCTGGTCCAGACCAGACTACACCTATCTGGCCCAGAGATGCATAGTTGCATCTACAATCATGGGCGACCAATAGGCTGGGCATGCTATAGCCATGGGCAGCGATCGCGTACCTGACGCTGAGTTTCTTGGGGAAATCAAGCCTGCCCTCGGCAAGAAGCCACAAAGCCACATTTTGAGCATGTGATTCCTAGGTACCTACAGGAGGTACCCATCTACTTTCCCTCTTTGTGAAAGAGCAGTTCTATACCTCAGATTATGGCAAATCATGACGTAAATGGCACGGCTGGATGGTAATTATAGGCCAATGTCTCTCCTTGTACTGCTTGCAGCCTGGCTGCCGTGATTCGTGAGAGGTTTTGTGAATTATTGATGTGGCTGCGGTATCGAAACTCTTCTTGGGGGAGGTGCCTGGACGGAGTTATGGATTCAAGTGACACAGACGTTCAGCTAGAGTGGACAGCCACATGGCGACGTGTTGGCCCCCACGGAGGGAGTGGTGGACGTGGCGGACGTGGCGGGCATGGTGTCAGGGTAGGTACTCGGTCGAGTTACGCGCGAACTGTTGCTGAGTGGAGGATGTGGCTGCTTTGTGTCACCTTGGGGCTTGATATTTTGGGGAGGCGTTGACATTGGCTTTAGGCACCTCTTTGAAGTTGCAAAGTGTTTCTGGCTCCGCATGTTGTCATCGCCATACGTTGGGTGAGCCACAAGTTGAAGTTTGGATGAGTAAGGCAAGTCTGGCAAAGCGAGGGAGCCCATTGAAGACTCGTGAGTGTAAGCCTCTTTGAAGTGAACGACGTCTCGAGCATTTGATGCGGTCCGATGGAGAACCCGAGTGTCTGATGCTCCATCTTGCCTCTTCGTGAAGTGCAGTCGTGTCAGAAGCCCAAGTGACCCGGCATCTTCAGCCTACGAATCAGACAAAGGGGAATGATACACCTATGAGGATATCTGGATGTGAATTCCCTCCGGTGATAGTGGCTTACTGTTTGCTCCATTGGACTCATACACTCAGGTGAGCCTGACAGGTTCTTCGGTGAAGAGATTCATGTTCCAGTCGACTGTCATCTTTGTTGAGGCAACATGAAGTTCAATTTCAGGCCATGTAAACGATGAGATGTCCCAACTCGATCACGGATCTTTACGATCCGTCAAGGAGTTAGGTTCTGCTGAAATTATTGGGTCTACCGAGATACAGCAACTTTCACATCTCTGTTGATGACCTCACATCAATTTCTGTGGTTCAAAGTACACAAATGTACAAGGTTTCTCAAAATTACAAAAGCTGACCATTGAAGGAAATGCCAGACTTGCACATGACATTTGACCATCTCAAATGCACGAAAAGAAGAAGATAAAACATACAAAAAGAGGTCAGAAAAAAGGAACGAGTTGCCAGACAAGAAATGACATGGAAAAAAAGGCGAAAAAAAGAATTTATCGATGGTCATCGTGCGACGTGGGCCTGATTCGAACAGACGCTCCCGAAGGAACAAGATTTCTAGTCTTGCGCATTAGACCACTCTGCCACCACGCCGAGTGATTATGTTGAAAATTAATAAGACATCTACCACTCATATGCGCAGGATGTATGCACAGACCATTAGCAAGCCAGGACCTTCCACCATCGCTTCCTTTCCCTTTCCCACACGGGACGAACCCTTCCATCAACATCGCACCCACGTCGGCCCAGCACCTGACGCCCCAAATGACCACGATATCGACAAAGGAGGCGCGACCACCAAATCCGCTATGCCCCCCGCCGCGCTCGATATTGAACTGAGCCGCAATGCGATTCGTATTTTTCGAATCAAGGGACGGATTCATGTCTACGGCCGATCTCAGGAATCGTTACTGCGGGGGAACTGGACTAGGTGGATTCGGACTTGGGCATCGCGACCGTGCCCCAGAATGAGGGCATTCCCAATTCCCAGGATATCGCTGCCTGGCGTTCATTGATGCTTCACCTTGACAACACCCAAACACTCGGACTTACACAACATGAAGGAACATGAGACGCACATCCTATTGGACCCAATAAATCATCCACTCGTCGCAATGACATCAATGCTAGAGACAAATGGGAGAATTATTCTAGGGTGCAACGTCGTCGACCTGGTCTGTGCTCTCTGGAGCCTTGACAGTGACACGAAACACCAGACAGGCTTCACTCCAGTCGTCAACGGGCAGCGCAACGGTAGGTAGGTAGGTAGAGGTATTTTTGGTCATTGGTGCATGCGTCTGATCGGATATAAGCAGATTGGCTGCGCTAAGCGAGCTTACCTAGAGGTACCTTGGTGGAGGTACTGCACATTTCTTCTGTTCACCAGTCCGAGCTTACTTTTTTCGAGGATATCGTCATGTCTGCGTTGGCAAGCGACAACGATTCAGTAATCAATATCGAATAAGACCCGATTGCGAGTGTGGTACATGGTCTGCGTTGTCACCGGGCACAGCACTTATCGGGTAGGGTAGGTGCGTGATTACCTCTATAGTATGACAGGCACGCAGGCAGGCAGGTAGGTATCTCCATCGGACTCCATCCATCATCCTTCGGCTGGACGATGACCAACTAGAGTTCGGGGCTGTGCACTGACTTTACCTTTTTTCGATCCCGTCCCCAGATTGTAGAGGTATTTTGATCCTCGTACGGCAGGACCCATGTCTACTACGGTGCCATATCCTGCACAAAGGGGCGCACTGCCTCACGGGTACCTTCATGTGAGGCATGTGTGTGCGGCGCAGCTCCCGCGTGGCTGTCATCTAGTGGTACACTACCTATTTTTCCTATGTTGACGTCGCACACCCACCACACACACCAATGATGACCGACTTCGATGGACAGCCCCTACGACGTGTCATGTCTCCCTTCCGTCCCTCACGAATCTTTTCTGGTCTCCGGCCTGGCGTCTCTCCATACCTACCTACCTTACCGGCGGCTACGCGGCTAACTTGAGATCCGGTGCCGGGGCTTTGGGTAGAGACTTGACGGCACGCTGTTGCCCGATGAGACTGAAGGAGACACACACCATCGCGCGCTTACCACCAGTCAACCGCAACCGCAACCGCAACCGTTCCTTTTTTGGACCCTGGGCGTCGATTCGTTTCTAAAACCATCTTCTTGTCATTACCTACTAAATCGCCATGATGCACGGAAGCGAGATAGACGCAAGGAGATGGAAGCCCTTTGCCATGATGATCCCCATCTCCATCCAACAGCAACCGATTTGGCATCTTCAGTGTCTGGCTGAAACACATTGAAATGCACCTGCCCCAGGAAGCAAGGAGAGCACGAGCAGTTCGAAACATGATTGTTGCCAAACAAAAGACCACACACTCAAACACTGACAAAAATAGCCGCGTCCACGCATCTGCATTGGACTCCCCTTTCGCTTGAATCAACGAATAGCTGCATTTACAAAGGTACGCTGGTCAGCCAAGGTCGCAATAGGAGCTCAGAAAGGGTGTTGTTGAAGGGCTTCAATCGGTTCGGTTCGGTTCTGCCGTTGAAGTTTGAGAGGGCCATGGTTGCCCCTGCCAGCCCGTCTTGAACAGTCGGAAATATCTCGTCATAATCTGATGGATGGCTTCCACTTGGCTTGGGTTCCCCAGAAATATCTGCCACCGATCGATGAATCGCCTGGAGAGTTCTCGGTTGGGGCTGTAGGCTGCCTGCATGCCGAGGGAATCCTACAACCATCAGAATTGGACTCTGCCTCTCTGCCCTAGAAAACCTTGCCCGTGCAACGGCGACGGATTGGACATGGTGAGAGCTGTTCCAGGTGTCCCGCCTCATTCAGCGCCAAGGCAGCAACATAGCATCCAATCCATATCCTCCTCCTCTCAGCTTGACTCCCATGTTCGCTTCGGCAGTGCGGCACTGCCCTACCGTACTACCTACTCGGTCGAGTGTCTGGTGTGACATGCGATTGGTGGTTTTGTTCTGGAAAGAAGGCAAAGGATATAACTACCCCGGATGAGAAAGACCAGGGAGCAATCTATACACTACTACCCCATCATCACGACTTTCAGTACTACAGCACCTACATTACTAGATTACTCAACAAGAAATCCGATACATCCTCGCTTACCCATCCGCAACTACCATCATCGACAGAGCTACAAGTACAACACCATCATCGCCACCCCCTATCATCTCTTCTCTTCTCAGAGACTATCACCAGACCCATCACAGCCAACATGCCATCCCGGGTCTCATCCCCCTCGCTCTCCGAGCAGTTCTACTGCAATGACAGTTCCTCCGTGTCCTCCATGTCCTCCCGTCGTCACCTCTACGACCACTCCTCCATGTCCTGCCGCTCCTCCACCTCACAAGACTGCTCCCACCCCAACTTCTCCTTCCCCCTTCCCCCTTCTCAGCCCACCTCTAGCTCCCGGGGCCGCGGACTGAGGAGCAAACCCTCGAAACCGACCCTCATCAAGACCCTTTCCCCACCACAGCCCACCACCCGCTCCCGAGCCGCCAGCTTCGGCAAGCGCACAAGGCCACACGCCACCCCCGTGGTACCGAGCCACGACGAAATCGCCTTTCCTGTATCCTACGAAGACGCATGGGCCGGCTCCCGCTACGGGGAATCGGCAGTAGCCGACGGTCGCACCGACCTCGACCGGGCGCGCATCTTTATCACGCGCTTTATTTCGATGAGTTCCAACAACCCGTGGGTGAACGCGGAGCTGCGGGACATCATCACCAATCGCGAGCTGTGCCGAAGTGTGGCGCACGTGGTGTGGGCGGTGATGCACCGCGTGTTTGGGAACCGACATGCCGATTTTGGGGTGACGCCGTTGGTGCAGGCTATGCGGTTTATCCTCATCAAGGCGAATATCCCGGCCGAGGTGGACATGTGTGAGAAGGCGAGGCAGGTGGTGGATTTTTTCTTTGATCCGACGTTGCATAGGAACTTGGAACCACTGCCTTGTGAGGAGTTGGTGATATACAAATATCCTGTGGGCAGGTTGAGGGTTTGTATTGTCGGTGGAGGGCCGACGGGACTGGCCAGCGCTATCTCCCTGGCGGAGAAGGGAGGGGGAAGCATCGAGGTGCATGTGTGGGAGAGGAGGTGGGTCCGAGATGAGAGGACTGGGGAGGTTGGACATCCCCTAAATGCGAGGAGGAGAGATCAGGTCGTGACGCTGCAGGATTCGGTCACGGATCTGTTGACTCCCAAGTCTTTCCAGGCACTGTTTGCTGGACGGCCGGAGAGGGTCTGGCCGGGTTCGGCGAATATCCAGATTCGCAAGGTGGAAGACCGGTTCCTCAAGAGATGCCAGGACGACGACCTGCGTGGACTGATTCACCTCCATGCAGAGGGCGTCACAAGGGAGGAGCTCAAGAACGGCAAGTGCGGCGATTTTCACGTTCTCTTGGGCACAGACGGCGCCGCCTCCTGGGTCAGGCGCGACTACTTCCGCGGCTACGAGAAGGAGCGCGGTCGGTCTTATGCCTTGGGTCTGGCCTTTGACCGCGGTTCCGCCGGTGGACTGCCTTGGTCCCAACCGCTCAACATGTTCCTCACTCTCGGCCAGACCCGGTACCTCCTCAACGCCTCGGACCATGACGGCAAGGGGTACCTGAACATGCAGCTAACCGAAGACGAATGGCACAAGATGGTTGGCGTGGATGGTGAGCCGGTTCATTTTGGCTCTCCAGGTTGCTTCCGCCGCGAAGACGGATCCATCCCCGAGGGATTCAGCGAGAACCGCGTCTTCAAGCCTTCCGAACACCGCGACTCCTCGCTCTGGAAGTCCATCGAAGACGGGCTCAAGCTCTTTGGCTTCAAGGAATCAGAAGTCATCAACGTCGTGCGCATCCCCATCGTCGTACAAGCCGTGCGCGAAGGCGTGCAACAGCTGCCCCTCGAAGACGCTCGCTTCGTCCGGCGTCCGCACGCCCTCGTAGCCGTGGCCGGAGACGCTGCCATGACGGTGCACTTTTGGCCGGGTCGCGGTCTCAACTCGGGCATCAAAGCCGGCATCGCTTTCGGTGACGAGCTTGTGCATGCTCTCAACCGCGGAGAATTTGCCGGTCTTCCTCTCTCGTCAATGAAGCACTACAACGACTTTATCCTCAAACTGCAAGACCGCGAGCACGACAAGCGCAGCATCCCCATTCTCAACCAATCCGGCACCCCGGAGACTCTCGACTGGCTGCTCAAACAAGCCTCGTCGGTGCCGGACAACGTGGCAATCGACTGGCTCGTGGGCGCCATGACGCAAATCGCTGACCGTCTCGAACAGCGAGAAGATTGGTACTTCAAGCCGGAGATCAATGTCGAAGCGCAAATCCGCATTGTGCTCCGGCAGATGCACAGCTTGACTCTCCGAGAAATGGCCGTCTCGTTCCCCTGGCCGACGCGCGAAATGGCCGGCGCCGAAGTCTTGCCGTGCCGCTCTGCAAAGCCTGAGCCCCCCGAGACGTGCAAGAAGGCGGAGCAGAGGTGGTTGCAGCAGCTGTGGGGGATCATCAGCAAGGAGCCGAGCGCCGAACGCAGGCCCAGACTCCCTGGTTCCGCGTCGGGAGGGAGCAATGGCCGGTTTGAAGCGCCGCGGTTTACCGTGTCCACGCTGAGGAGCAAGTCGTCGTCGCCGAAGCTGAGGAATGGTGGTTTCGTGGACGACAAGCCGAGGCCGCCGATGCCGATGGGTCATCCGTTGATGGCGCAGCAGGGAATGGGGCCGGGAGTTTCTTCTGGATCGCCGCCGGGGAGTTTGAGGAGGAGCAATGCTAGCAAGAGGGGGGGAAGCATTAGCAGTTTGCCGGTGCCGTCCGAGTTTGGTGCCGCTGAAACAGGAGCAATGGGTGGACGACAGAGAAGTGTCAGTGTCAATACGGGTGCGCAGGGTCAAGAGGCGGGCAGTGATGGGGGGTTGACGAGGTTGATGAGTGTCAAGAGGCAGCCGAACCAGACGATGCTGTGTGAGGCCATGGCTTTGGCTTTGTTTGGTGTTGGCGAGTGATTGAAGGGGAGATTGGGTACGACGAGGAGAAATTGCTTTTTGGGCTGGATTTTGGGTGGGAAAGGATACCTTTACCAAGAAGATGCTTTGGTGTTTGGTGCTTTGATTCGGCGTCTGGGCTGATGTAATTTGGCGGGCGGGTTCAGGGCATATGGAGCTGGAGTCACTCCTTCTGAATAGGTCATTACAGTCGGATTGATGCCTTAGTAATACGATAAGTAATCGCTTCTTCAAGTTGAACACTTCAAGTTGTTGATCTCTTGGCAGCAGTGAAACCGGCTCGTCCTTCCTCAATGGAAAACCTCGGCCTGACACACCCGAATGCCGAATTCTCTGACCCTCTCTGAGCTCCTTCCCTTTTCAGTTCCTCTCATGCCAATGCGCACATCTTCCACTTTATTCCATTCTGTTCCAGCGATGGACGTCGAGCACATCTTCCTTCAAACTTTCCGTTTCCTCCCCCTTCCCCAATCCCCAATTCCATTTCACTGAGTCCCTAACAAGCAGCACTCCTAACCGCATAAACAGTCGTACACCCAATCTTATTACACACATCCGCCGCTCCACACGGAAAACTCACACTAGCCGTCGCCAGCGCCTGGCACCCACACGGCTTGGTGATGGTACTCGTAGTCGTGCACTGCGGGACGAAGCAACTCTTGCAAGCCGTTGCCGTGGCCGTGACGGTAGGGCATTGTGCGGCAGGCGAGGAAGAGCAAATGTCGGTCCATGTCTTGGTGGTGGTGGTGGTGGAGATGGAGGTGACGACGGCGGTTTGGGTGACGGGGACAGATACTGTAGAGGTATAAGTGGAGAGTTCTGTGGTGGTGACTTGCTGGATGTAGGACTCGGTTGTGGTGCTGATGCTTGTGCTAATTTGGGTCTCGGTCTCAGTGATGGTGTCGTATTCCGTCTTGGTCACGGTGCGGGTCACGGTCGGCGGACCTCCTGGGTTGGCGGTGTTGCGCCGGGTGGTGGTGATGGTGGACGGTTGGAGGGTAATTTGGCCGAGGACGGAGCTGGGTCAGTCAGTGTCAGTAAGAGTCTGGTTATAGAGAGGGTCAAGGACACGGGTAGACTCACCTCGCTGCCGGAAGGAATAATAGGACTGCAATCTTGTGGACCATTTTGACAACAAAGGCTGGAGCTGGACAGATTGAGATAGGAGATGGGATTTTCGGTCAATTCACCTTGAAAATGTACCAGGCTGTCATGTTTCTTCCCTGTGAAGAGGACACGAGCTTTTATCTTCATCACTGACCAATTCCTTATTCGATGCGGCCTGTCCAGCACCGTCAGCTGGAAATAGCACCTGAATAGATCCCTTCGTAAGGACCCTAAATTGTCAGTTAATTCCGGACATGGAGCCTGCCATCACGAACCGAGGATCAAGAAAGCCAAGTGATCTCGACATTCGACTTTTGTACGGATCCTGTGCTCTGGAATTGCGGTCCTTGGTGTTGTGCGGTGGTGATGGAAGCTGAGTGCAAGGCAAGCCAATCAGTCGTCGCCTCCAAATTGCCTCGTTATTGCCGAATAGATTGGTGTTGCACCCTTGACTGCATTAGCTGTCCATGTTCCGTGAGCGGGCTTCGACGCTACCACGGTTTGGTATGTCGGATCCAGGTTTCCATGGACGGGAAGTTATAAATAGCAGCTCCGGAGTCAATGAACCGATATCTGGGGCAGGTAGGACTGGTGTGGGTGGTGAGAGACCCCCGGTTCTGTACATGTGAGCAATGGGTGGTTCCCGAACCTCGGCGATGTCATGAAGACAAACGTCCATTCCTGAGCTGACCTTGACAGAGCCCGGCTCGACATTGGAATTTGTGTGGAGCTCAGCAGCGTCCAGTCCAACCGATTACAACCCAAGGTAAATCCCAAACTAAGAACAGTCTCACTGGGCAAGCACATGTAGTTGTGTGTAGAAGATTGATGGACCTTTTCTCTTTAGATGACTAAACTACCTAGGTATCTAAGACCCGATGCTGTGTCTGGCACTTCGGACCGGACATGGTCCAGCCGGAATGCCAAGTATACACCGGCGCCTTTGAACACTGGGGTCTCCCAAATGTTCGAAATACATTGATGTATCCCTTCCGCCAAGTCAAAAGCCGCAAGACTTTCACCTTCGTTGATACCTAGTGTAGTACCATCTTCTGCTTCTCTTTTATCCCCCAAAGTCATGCAAGCAAACATCTCATGGCCCTCAAGGTGACCATAAACTTTCACGAAACATAGCGCAATGTTTCGTGCATGAGGCGTCGGGGCTTTACAGCCTGTTCCAGGCATAGTGTGTCGGAGAGGCACTGGGAGACTCAGAGGCACTGGGAGTCTCAGAGGCACTGGGAGTCTCAGAGGCACTGGGAGTCTCAGAGGCACTGGGAGTCTCAGAAGCACTGGGAGTCTCACTGGGTGTCGGAGTGGCGGTCACATAGTAGTACGGGTACTTGTGATGACCTTTTCCATGCTTCTTGGTGACAGTGACCGTAACCGTAGTGGGGGAGGGTACCACTACGGTCTCGACCTTGGTGGCAGTGGTGATCGATGTCTCGACATCGGTGGCAGTGGTGATCGATGTCTCGACCTCGGTGGCAGTGGTGATCGATGTCTCGACCTCGGTGGCAGTGGTGATCGATGTCTCGACCTCGGTTACGGTGACGACCTTAGGGTAAAAGGACTTGTAGGGGACCACACCTCCAAGGACGGAGCTAGGTTGATGTCAGTGAGCACAAAGTGATGAGAGGGTGTAAAGGGTGGACTCACTTCGCCGCCGCGAGGAACAAGACTGCCGTCATTTGAACCATCTTGACAAGACTGAGTGTGGATTGAGTTGAGAAGTGAGTAGGTAGTAGTAGTTTGCTTGGTCTGTTGACTTTGGAGTGTTGGGTGCTGTGATGAAAAAATGTTTCTGTTCCGCGAAGGGGAGACGGTATTTTATAGACAATTCTTGTCAACTTCTCGCCCAACGTAGTCCTTCCAGCCAGCGTGGAACACAAGGCACATCATCTCGAGCACATGGCAAGCCAACCTACCTACCTAGTTAGGGATCTGGCAAGGCAAGTCAAGCCAACTAGGTAGAATGTAGGCACATTCAAGCAACGTCAAGCCAAGTCGAGTCAATGTAGGATGTGGGCAAATCAACCTGAGGCAATTCAGGGGGACGTTGACTTGCCTTGCTTGGTGACTCGTGGACAATTGCATGTGCCCCTTTTCGTCAGACATGCCTTACCCATCCAACACACTGAGTGCGTATTTTGTTGCGGTGACCCAAATGAGAATGTACGTGCAAAGATTGATGCAAGTCAATTCTGCCGAAGGAGGGGATCACAACTCGGCAACGAAGCTCGATCCCCTCGGCATGATCCGATGTCTGGGGTAGGGGTAAGTAGGATCAGTTGCAAGGTAAACCGAGTTTGGTTGACAATGTTGAAGACCAAGAGAGATGCAAGCTGAATCCAAATTACATCCCGATGCTCTGGTTTATCGGACCCCGACGCATCCAAACACTCAAAGACATATCGCAAAGGGACCGAAAATGACTCATGACATGGCTCATGGTGAAACAAGCAGGACCGACAGATGACATGCTTTTGGTCTTGAGGTATCATATCCAAACTGCATCATCCTCACGACTTCGTATAGGTAGGTAGGTATCTTGTTGCTCTTTCCAGTCTCCTCGGCGGCGGCATGCGAACATCGCAGATATCACCCTAGTTCTGGTCCCTGACGACAAGTTTTCCTGCTGCCTGTCAGTCACACACTTCAAAGGCTGGGGATCATCGAAGTCCCTTCTCCAACCAACACAGCCTACCACGAGAAACTTGCCGAGGCTCGCCAGTCAATCTCCTCTTTTGGCGCCAGGCCAGATAGACCAAGGGGACAGCGCAAATCTGTGCAGGATAAGCGCGAACCTGTACATTGAACCGCACCTCAGTTGGAGTGGATGGTGGATAATGTCCTCAAGTTTAGACTGACTAAGCAAACACATACCTCGTATAGGTCTGCTTGCATATGCTGGCTCAGGGAGAGCCGCGTTCTGCGCTGCCGGGCGCTTAAAGACGAGACATGCTTGACGATGCGCGCGTTTCTTCTGCGTATACGGTAATGCTCTTCCTCTCCTTGCCTTTATGCTGCTCTCATCGTTCCCGACGCCTGTCCTCCACCTATCGACCCAACCCTCGAGAAAAGGGGGGCACCACAAATCTGGGTAGCGTTGCTTCTCGCATGCTTCGCCAGGCTTTCCGTGTACCGGCTTTCCCCATATGCCTGGCTTCCTTGCTTCTCATATTCGTGTATGCCTTTCCATCAGGTAGCCTTGTGCTGTTCCTCAAAAGTGACTTGCAGGTCGTTCATGTCGGGTACCTTTCGGGTTGTCGTCGGGACCAGGTTGGCAGAGGGTTCCATGTTCTCGTAAGTAACTAAAAGGCAAAGAAGAAAAGACCTCATCTGCAGCGCTGGCTGAAACTGCTCATCGGGATCGGCAAATTGAAGTTGCGCTTGGAGAAGCTAAATTAGCAGGCAGGATGATGCGATGTGGGAGATTGCAGGTGCAGGAGTTGCGTGCTGGGGAATGCGGGTAAGTTGGAGCGTAGCAGACAAGAAAGGAAAGAAACTCCAGGGAGGACCAAGGCACGCACATGACACGAGACGTCAAGAAAGGGTTGGAATGCGGGATAGCTCCAGATCTTGATGGGAGCCTGTGGGGATTGGAAGCTTCTGGGCGAGGCGTGGAGGATACACTGGAATGTGGCAGAGGAGATTGGGAGATCTCCAGAGGGAAAGAAGCTGAACTTGGAACCCGCGCCTGGCGGTGAAGCTTTCGAAATCATTACTGATAGCTGACTGAGCAACGAGAAGAGAAATTGTACGATATGGAGTGCATACGCCCTACTCCCACCTCTTTTTTCCGACTGTGATTCCACCGTCATAGCTTGGGTAGTCAATTCCCATTACTTTGCTCGTCCAGCACGCAAAAGGCCTTGAAAGTCTCAAACTGGTCATCCTCGCTTTCGAGCACACACTCGGCCGTAGCGCCGACAAAGAAAACGTGGCCCTTCTTGATCTCCTGTACCTTGGGGCCAACTGAAATCTTGCCTTGACCCTCGGTGCAGATGATGATGCTTGGGCCGTCAATGGGCTTGAAGGTGACCTTGGATCCCTGGCTCTTGAGCAGCGAGCGGACGACACTGAACTCCTCAATTGGTGGGTTGTACTCTACAATCTCTGATTGGGAGTCGATGGCAGCCTGGTTCAGTGTCGCGCCAGCTTCGCGCTTGTTCTTGACATCCTGGGTGTAGTCGGTGGGCTCCATCTTCTGCTGTTCGATAGGCGCAAAGTCATATGTAAGCATATTGACCAAATTGTCGACGTCCTTGAACTTGGGGGTGAAGCCTGCGCGCACAACATTGTCGCTGCTGGCCATGCATTCGATGATGTCGCCGCTGATGTAGGCATGGATATCGTCTGCCCTGAGATAGATCGCCTCACCCGCCTTCATCTCGACAAAGTTGAGGAAGAAAAGGACAAAGAGGCCGTAGTCGGCACCGAACTGTCCGTGTAGACGACCGACCAGCTCAGAGAGCTTGGCACCGCCTGGCGAGGGCACAGCAGTACCGGCGAAATCCGCGCCAGCGCTCTTGGCCGACTGAACGAGCTTGTCAGCAGCAGCAGTCATGTCCGCTTCAGATGAAGCCATGAGTGCACCAAAAGCACTTTGTAGCACCTTCTTGTTCTCCGCCGTGGCCTCCTCCGATTCGTTTCCGTCATTCCTCCTGACAGTCTCGACGAATGCCTTCGCCTTGTCCTCACCCACCAGCTGTCGCAGAGCAGGCACGTTGTCGAAGAAGTGCGCAATTTCCTTCAACGGACGAAAGCCGCAGAGGCCTTCAAAGTCGCTAATGGCAATGGCCATCTCGGGCTTGTGGTTGTCATCGGGGTAGTTCTTGGGGTCGCGGGCGTGCAGCTTCTCGGCGAGCTTCTTGTTGGGGTGGGCCTGGATCGATAGGGCTTTCTGGATGGACAGGACCTTGAAGAGGAAGGGCAACTTGTTCTCGTAGCGCTCGGCGATGGCGGGGGAGAGGAGAGCTTGATTGTCTTGGATGAGCTCGAGCAAGGTGCGGCCAGTGTGTTTGTCCTTGGACGGGTTGGAGGGGTGCGTGCCCATCCATAGCTGTTGGTGGTGAAGGTTAGCGGTTGACGCATGAGGACACGAAGGAGAACAAAACGGGCGTGTTTCTACCTCGGCATATGGCTTCTCCTCATCAATCTTGAACTCGTTGTCATCAAGCGAGGCGGCAGCAAACTGGGCGGCGCGCGACGAGTTTCCCTTCTTTCCCCATTCGTACGAGTTGACCCCGCATTGGAGCTGGATGAGAGGAACTGGAAGCATGGCTGTGGATGGAAAGTTTGGACCGAGTCAGATACGGGTTGAGACGACGGCGTTGAGTGGTGGCAACTAAGTATTATTGTCCACCAAGACGACAACGACTCGGAATGCTGGTCAAGTCAGGGGAAAATAAAAGTTTGGGACGGAACCCCTCATTATGTACGTCACTCCATGAAAACGGGACGAACAGCTGAAACGACTGTGGAGGCCCAGAAAGGCTAAAGTCTAATTTTACGACGTCACTAACAAATGTTGCCGCTAGGGCTATGGGCACAGTACACTACAGTACTTGTTAGGGACCCCCCTGTTCATGGGTACGGTTAGCGTCATGCACTAACAAGAGCAATGTGCCCGTGGACAAGAGTGAACAAGACTGACCGTGACGACCATTCGGGCCTCTATCATGAAACGACCACTTGAGGTAAGAATAAAGGAGAAAGTAAAAGAGGCCACTTTGCCCAACTGACATGGAGAATTTTTGGACATGGACGAGCTCAGAGTCCACAGCCGGGGCAGGGCAGAAACCGGGAAGTCGAAACTGCCCTGGTACCACAGTATGGAGAAAAGTGCCGGTACGAGATCGTTCTCAACCCATCCACCAACGACGTCGCCTCGTGGACTTCAGTGACTGTGCCGTGTATTCCCACATGACTTCCTAGACGGCTTCACAAAAGACGACAGCCCAGACAAATGGTATCAGTCTAATCCTTTCAGCCCCCTTTTTCCCATGACCCCCTTTCCCCAACCAACATGATCAAAGATGGTGTCTATGTGCCACCATTGCAGTTGAAGGGGTTTTGCTATCAAACGTAGTATGTATCTCGTACAGAAAAAGAAAGGAAAACGCAAATGACAAAACACATACAAGCCCGTAACTCCGACCCAAGAGAGAGAAACACATGAAATTATATGCCCACATCCACATCCACTGGTTGGCATAACCTGGTCCACTTCCATAGGGCCTCGGTCTCGGCATCAACCTCAGCCTCCACGATAAAAGGTCTCAGGCACTACCGAAACCCCGGACTCCTCGGCGTCATCGGGCTACTTCTTTGACTGCTTCCCCTTGGTTGCTTAACCGGCGACGACCCCGAGCACGTAAGGCCTGACCACACCTAATCATCCGGCGTAACATCTCCCTCCTTGCCCGTCACCTTTGCAAACACGGTCCTCTGGCCCGCATCCTCTTCCTCCTCCTCCTTGCCGAACTTGGTCATGCTGAACTCGGGCACCCTCCTGCTCATTGGCCTGAGGAGACCGCCGGGGTTCTGCCTCGAGCGGCGCTTGCGCTCCAGCTCGCGCTCCTCCTTTTGCAGGGCGCGCTCGTCTTGGTCGTTGAGGAATGTGCCTTCGAGCGAGAGGTAGCCGTAATCGCCGGCGAGACCGACGTCAAAGTTCTTGATTCTGAAACGCACCTTGCCCGAGACCTTCTTGCCCGAGGCGTCGACCCAATAGCCGGTCGTGTGCACTTGTTCGACAACCTGCAGCTCTTCGCCATCCAGCTGGTCCTCTTCCTCTTGTTGTTCCTCCTCCTCCTGCTGCTCCTCCTCTTGTTGGTTGTAGGACTTGTGGTCGCCCTTGAGATCTACCCACTTCCACCCCTTCGGCAGCCTCTTGGCCTCGATACTGGCGTTGAACCTCCCCCAGCATTGCACGCCAATGTGACCTTCGGACTGCAGCTGGACAACACCCTCCATCCACTTGCCACGGGCGGGCTTGAATATGTGTGCGTCAAAGGTCAGGTAGGCGAAACCGACGGCGTATTCGTCAACCGAACGTAGGAGGGCGGGGGTCTTGTCGGTGGGCGGGTTGATGACGGAGGCTTGCACGGGGCGCTCCGAGAGGTTCAGGTTGGTATAGCGGAGGAGAACGCCGCGAAGGACAGGGGAGTAGTGGTTGAGCAGAGGTTCGAGGTGTTGGGCGGCGACGTTGGTGATGGGCTTGTCAAAGCCGCAGGGGTAGAAGGGCACATAGAGCGAGTGGACCTGGGTGTAGAAGGGAAAGTCGGCGTCGTCGTCAGTGGGGAAGGAGGTAGTGGTGTCGACGTCCATCGCATCGGTTGTGGTCTCGGGCTCGGGGGTGGCGGATGCTTGTCGCTTCTTCTTGTCCTTCTTGTCCTTCTTTTCCTTCTTCTCTTTCTTGTCCTTGCTCCTGCGCTTCTTCTTTTCCTCGGCCTCGGATTCTGATGCGACGGCCGCCTCCTCCTCAGGCTGCTCTGGCTCAGCCTCTACCTTGCTCTTCTTGGACTTTTTCGACTTCTTGGCCTTCTTGTCGGCCGTCTCGGTTTCTAGCGACTCGGACTTGGACTTCTTGTGCTTCTTGGGGGCATCTTCAACGGCGGGGACCTCTTCGGCCTCTTCTCTGGAGCGCTTCTTGTCCTTGTGCTTCTTCTCGGACTTTGTGGGTGGTGGCGAGCCGGCTACTGATTGAGACATGATGGGCGACTGGGTGGTGTTGGCGACCGCGGGGGTGACTGGCAATTGGCGGCGGCGCGTGGTGGTTGCGAACTGAATGGGCCTTTCAAGTCGACCTCGCAACTGAATTCGCGATGATCGATGCGAACAAACAAAAAAATTGTTGATTGCTTTGCCTGCCGCTGCGCTGTAGCTTTGTGAAATTGACGAATGAAATGGTTGGATCTGAAAGTAGTGGGGTCAAATTCTACATGGGAGGACCCATTTGCCTGCCTCAGCGCAAGGGTCTTGAAGTCCCCTGCCATTGAATCAGTCACCTCTGTCAGCCGTCCAGCGAAAGCAAGAATGACGGATGTACATAGGGTCCGTCCTTTACTGATGGGAAGTCGGGGCAGATACACTAACCAGCGGCCGTCGGCCATCATCAACTCAGAGCCAAGTCTTCCGGCATTGACATAGGAAGACGCCGTTTAACAGACATCAAGCACATTGCCTCCGGTTGCGATGCCGTGTCCATGTCCCGGGGCGGACTCGAGAGTCGGGAGATCTTGGCCGGTGTCACCCGGACTGCTCCCGGTGCGGGGCAAATGTGGGACACTCACTCACAGCGTCACCCAATTTCACTTCTTTTACGTGCTTGGACAACTTGTGCTTAGAAATACATATATAGGTTGATAGAAGAACGAATTGGAATTAGTACAATAAACAGTTTATATCCTTCGTTCGCGACGTGTAGAGCTCCGACTGATACATCCACAGAATCGCCCACCACCACACCCAACCTCACACCTCACCACTCAGACCCCAACCCAACATGTCCAACGACTTCAAACCTACCAACGTCCTCATAATAGGCGGTACCGGCACCATCGGCGCCTACATCACCTCTTCCCTCCTCTCCGCCGCCACTCCCAAACCCTACACCACTCTCTCCCTCTTCACCCGTCCCGGCTGGGACTCCGACCCCTCCTCCCAAAAGACCCAACTCATCAAGCACTGGCAATCCCAAGGCCTCAATATCGTAACCGGCGACGTCGAATCCCTCGACCAAGCGGGTTTCACCAAGGTTTTCGAAGACGGCAAATTTGACACCGTCATCTCCTGCCTAGGCCGCGCCACGCTCAAATACCAACCCAAAATCATCGACGCGGCTGAGCACTCACAAAGCGTGCAGTGGTTCTTGCCGTCCGAGTTTGGCACGGATGTGGCGCATAATGAGAAGAGTGCCCAGGAGCCGACGCACGTGGGCAAGTTGGCGCTGAGGAAACACATCAGGGAGAAGATTCAGCGGTTGAAGGTCACGTATGTGGTTACTGGGCCGTACTTTGACATGTGGCTTTATCCCACGCCTGGCTATGAGCAGGCTGGCGGGTTTGTGCCGGCGGAGAAGAAGGCGTACATCATTGGTGATGGTGAGGGCAAGGTTGGGTTTTGTACCATGTGGGAGTAAGTGTGATTTTCCTGTTTATTCCTCATATCAAACCCATACACTAACACCCACCCAGCGTCGGCAAATTCGTCACCGCCACCCTCCGCCACCCCGCCCAATCCTTCGGCAAAGCCCTCAAAGTCCAGTCCTTCATTGTAACCCCCAATGAAGTCCTCTCGGAATTCCAGAAGCAGACCGGCTCCGATTTCGAGGTCAGCAAGACCCCGCTCCCTGAGATTGAATCGCTCGAGGACGTCCTCTGGGACAAGAAGAGCGCCAACCCGCAGCCCAATCCCTTGGCTACTCTCGTCACGCTGCGTAGGATCTGGGCTCGGGGCGGCACGCTGTACGAGAAGAATGATAATGAGGTATTGGAAGTCAGCCAGGAGGATTTGGATACGTTGGAGGAAGGGGTGAGGAGGTATTTGGCTGGTGGATATAGGGGGGAGACGTTTGGAGTAAAGGCGTGAGGCGTGTGATGGCATGCGGGGCGTGATTCGAGACGGGATGCATGGGGAAAGGGGAAAAAGTGCTAGAGGTGAACATTGACTTGTGCTTCTCGACGGTGGTGACTGCCCTTCTTTCAACACCTTACTTCCATGTCCACTCTCGCTCTATCCGCTCGCCCTCTTGGAAATCCAGCCAGGCATGCCTGTAATCTTCGTTAGAGGGAGTTGTCGTCTTACAAATAAAACCCCCACGATTGATGGATGTAATGACTTTCTACCGGCGTGCCTGAAGGCCGCATCAGCTCCTCTTTCTTCTTCCGATACTCTGCCAACCAAGGCAAGTGATTTTCCGAGCAGGTCAACTTCTTGAAGCTCTTCATAAACTCCAGCGCAAAATTGTTGAAAGAATTGGCGTCAGCCAGCTTCTGATATTCCTCTTCTGTGAGAGGGTTTCCGCTCTCCCTTATTTCATTCAGGCTGTCTTGTAACCCTGGTATCAAAAAGGAACTCTCGTTCTGCGCCAAGCGAATATTCTCAAGCTTGGAGAGGACGCTGTTTGCATCATCATAAGTGGCTGGCTCCCAAAACCACGGCTCATGCTCATCGTTCCTCTTCTGCCGGGCTACCAGGACCCTTGGATTGGTCTTCTTCAGTCCCGCTGCCCGTCTCCATATTGTATCCTTGTCCGTCACCGTGGCCGCCTTGTTCTCGCTAGTACCTGCTTCTCTTCGACGAGCCCGTCCAAGTGTCAAGAGGTCTGCGGCATATGCTGTATCGCATTCGATGACCACCACCTCGTCCATGTGCCTTAACTCATGCCCCATAAATTCAATGTCGATGTGCCAGTTGTCACCCCCCGGCGGATTCTTCCATATATTCAGAAGCACTTTCTCTTCGTTTTGTGGATAACGCTGGAAGAAATTTTCTACATATTTCCGTGGCTTAGACAAAATTTCGAGGTCCTTCGAAAGCTTTGTCAGTTTGATTCCAAAGTAGGATGGACATGTCAAGGCAGCAAGTAGAAGTAGCACTGCAGTTCTTTCGTTTGCCTCTAAGGTTTGCCGACTACTACCATTGGAGAAGCAGCCTTCCACGGTAGCGGAAAAGACATGTTCTGAAAACTCAAGAAAAGGATGTTCAGCCAAAATAGCTTCACCCACTTTGGCTTTGCCTAGTACCATTCCATCGTAGGTGAATGCTGGGTGGGTGTTGGGCCCTACAGTAGATGTAATGAAGAGGTAGATGAGGTAAGGTCGTGACCGGATAACGTCCATGTGGGGACTAAATTGAGGATATCGGACAAAAGGGATAACAATATTGTGGTACCCATGTACGGCGTGGGAACCTGCAAAATCGAACGGACGCGTCCTTGTGTACATGATGTCGTCCACTTCGAGTATACGCCTACATGCTTCGAGCAGCATGATCTGAACGTCGCCTGGTAATGCGCTGTCGTCCCAATTGAGATGAACATCTTCCATGAGCTCAGTTGAATCAAATGCACTGTCATCTGGACAGCGAGAATGCCAGTGCCTGAATATATGAGGATTAACCGGCTTCATAAACATGAGGTACGCTCTGGCGACATCAGCCTGTAATAGCCATGACCGGAGCTCGCTGAAGGTAGACGTGTCATGTGCCATGATTCGCTGGCCCTCCGGACTATCTGTAAGAAACTCGAGTGCGGATCGATGAATGAAGTCAATGCTGCCATAATCGCCATGTTCAAGAAGCCCGGCACTACGTGTCTCTACGCGCTTCCCAAGTTTTTCACACAATGCCTCTAGATTCGCGGGAAGGGACGCCGTGTCGTGATTCAGGTATGCCCGGGAAATGGATGGGTCGCGGGCGGCAAGGAGATGGAACGTGGTGCAGCGTTTCTCAAATGCGTGGGAAGGCATGCGCCCCCAATGTATGACCAGTTGGAAATACAGAGCCGCCTCTTTCCTGTAGAGATGTTGATCCTCGTTCAGGCGCTCCCACATGTCTTTGTAGAGTGGGTACAGGCCCGTTGGCATCTTCTCCAGCCGAGCGTACAGTTCGGATATATCATCTTCGTTGGTGAGACCCCGGGAGAGACTTCGGACCGCAAGGGCAGTCCACAGAAAGACACCATCAGCCATGTTGCAGAGCTTGTTGACAAGTTTCTGATATTCCTTTTGGTTCTCAAGACCCACGACCTCATTTGAGAGTAGCTCAGCCTTGGCGTATTTCGCCATGTCGGAGCGGGTAAGGTCCTGTAGCCGCAGACTGCATAGGCCGCCCAATTTATTCTTGAACACAGCCTCCGGTCGACTGGAAACACAAATTTTGATATTATCAAACGTTGACAGCCTCGCCACTAGGTCAAGCAGATCGCGCGGGTCATCAGCAACGCTTGTGTTGGATGATCCGAACTCGTCAAGGCCATCCAAGAAGATGAACACAGGTCTGGTTGCGATGGTGTGGAGGGAGTCCATCATGGTTCTGTCTAAGTCCTCAAGTGTCCAATCTCCCCAGAAGTCTTTGAGCTTGAGGTCGGGGAAAGTGTCGATAACATGATCAAGGGCGTGCTCATCATTGGATAGCAATTGGTAAAGTAGGTTGAGGAGGATCCCACGCAAACTTTTTTGAAGCGGCGAACCGGCGGCCCAGAGGAAATGTGAAAGAATGAGATCTTGGCCGTCAGCTTGCCTTTGGGGATGCCAGAGAGCGGGATTGGTGACGAGAAATTTCATGAGTGTGCTTTTTCCAGATCCAGCCTTGCCTTGGATCCAGTAGATTTTGTCCTTTGGGGATTCCAGCCAGCAAGGAAAACAACTCCACGAGAGGTTGTTCTCGTGGGTTGTGCGATGTGGACAGACAGGTGTCAAGTTCTCTCCATCGGGTACACTCTGGATACTGTTCGGTGCTGACTGTATCATCCATCTACACGTCCCTGCAAAAGCCGCTTTGACCTGGCCAAGACGTTCACTCATAGTGTCGTATTTGAGGCTCTTGAGAAGTCGTTGTCGCTTTTCCTCCGCGGAAGCTTCCAGGGACGTTTCCTTGATCATTGCCTGCGTCTTTTTGACTTCAGAAGCAATGACTGTGGTTGCGGCATTTTGAACCGTGGATTCGGCCTTGACTACTTCCACAATAGAATCATGGGTCGATTTCATGAGGTCTTGGAGATTATCCTGTCCTCGAGAGACAGCCTCTACGAAGCACTGGAGGGTACTGTCGAGTTGTTGAAAACCGGTTTCCATTTTCAGTTGAAGCGCGTCATTTTGGTTGCTTGTACATCATGATGATTTGGACAGTCAGCCGGCGCGAACAAACAATTGAATTTGTTGTAAGATTTATCACGGCCTTACCAGATACGCAGAAGAAGGCCGGACTCGAGGACCTTTTGGTAATCACGCATTTTCTTCTCCAGCTTGTCGATATTCCCTTGTTTGAACTTTGCCCGTAAACCCAATCGCAATGAGGGCAGGACTTTGCCTTTGGCAGAGGGACGGGTGAGCTTGTCGACCTGAACCTTGAGAGCAGACATGGCGTCGAGGCATTTGTTTGCGATATCAAGCAGCTCCTTGTCATCCCGTGTAACTGGCCTCGCGGATGATATCGAACTTTTGAGACTCGTGGTGATTTGGGTGGAATGGGCCAGCAGTGTTGCCATGCTGGGATCTGGGGAGCCGGTACGGAAGATAGAATGGCACACGGATGCCATTTCTATAGCAAAGCCGATAGTTTGCATGACATTGCACGCGAGCCCGAAGGCCTCGAGGCCGGACATTTTTTCGATGGCGGCGTGTTCTCAGAGACGAGATGCTAGACACCTGAACTTGAACTTGTGAGTAAGTGTTCCACCGTGGGAGGACATGGCGACGGGGCGCTCCATCTACCTGTATACATATGATAAACCCCGGCTGGCTGTATAGTAGGTGGATGTTGGCCAAGCAGGCTCCAGGCAGGCCTCCTGGTCGACCACCATGTTGGGCTGCAGCAGACTGGGCTGCAGTGTGGGAAGATATGCCGGGCACTTGCGCGCGCCGCTACCCAATGGCCTTGCATCTCGGGTGAAAGCATGTCCTCAGTGGCTCGGGGTTTCCAGGACTGAGCGCGCATGCGCTGTCACGATGGCGGTCATGGTGTGAGGCTTGAGGTGGAAAATGAAGCATCAATAATGACGGATGTTGATTGATTTGGGGAAGCAAACCGAATGGAGACGGCACAATGGTCGACTTCAGTTTGGGGAAGAAGAGAAACCTGAGCATATCGAAGTGGAAGGTACAACTGAAGTCTGCCGCGATATACCGTCCGTCCCTACTCTCGCCTTCCGCTCACCAAGTTCCCATACCAAGCGGAAGGTCCATAGTACCTACCGTAGAAGTGGTCGGGAAAACAACTGAAAACGGACATGGACAGTCTAATTGGAAGGTACCTCTACTTATCTGGCCCGAATTAGCCAAGAAACTGGAAGAAGGCTGTTGCTTGTATATTCCTGTGATATGTAGAGAGGTCACAATAATCCGACAGCAGATGCTTGGATGTACATATATCGACTGCATCCGCCCGCGTGGTCACTGCTTTGGAATATAACGTGCGTCGAGCTACTAAACACATAGTGTTGGCTGTCTCTCTCCGTCGCATGTTAGGGAGTGCAGCGGTTTTGTACACATTCCCTAACAGGTACTTCCAAAAATAGCACAATAACCAATGCTCCTTTCAAAGACCAGCGCTGACGACACAGCTGCGTAGGGGAGTGTGTAGGTGCCGACGGAGGTAAGTAGATATCTCTACCATCAGTTTCGTATGAATTATCCTACTGTTCCGAAAGATAAATTTCCTCTTTTCCGTCATGTTGCAAAGTGTTCAGCATTGGGACATGTCTATCTATGCGATTAGGAAAATTACCTCTACCGAGAACAGTTCCTGATTCCTGTTTGTATGTACAAGTAAGCGCCAGGATCCCCAGCCCATTCCCCGCTGACTTGGCAGGCCCAACCCACAGCGGCGCGGGGACAGCAAGTCCCCTGTCATTTCCCATTCCAGCGACCTTCCGTTATTGTCAACTTCCATCGTGAGACAAGACGGAATCTCCAACATGACGGCAACACCATCATTCCACCATCTCCTCCATTGCACCAACCTACTAGACCTATCATCGCTTGAGCTACCATGACCCTTCTCTAGTTGAGATTCCTACTCAAATTTGGAGTACTTCCGTTCAAGATTGGCCTCAAAGTCTTTACCGCGTTCCTCGTCGTGCGGGCCATCTTCAGAAACATGGCCGCCAACCTCCGCGACCTAACGATGTACCTGGTGGTGCTGATAATCGTCAGCACCCTCGGTCCTCTTCAGTTTGGTTTCCATCTGGTATGCGTTCTCCCTCTTTCTATGCCCGAGATATCTCTACTAACAATCTTTCCAGGCAGAATTGAACGCCCCCGAAGATGTCATCACCTGCCGCAAAACCTCCATCTCCTCGGCCATCTCCAGCCTGCTGTCCTACGTCAAGAACTCCTCGAGCGATGTCGACTGCATTCCCATGACCCGACCCCAGTTTGCTACCGTCTCCGCCATCTTCACCATCGGCGGTCTCTTCGGCGCCCTGATGGCCGGGCCCTTCACCTCCTCTCGAGGCCGTTGGCTCTCCATGCAGTTGACAGCCGCTTTCTATATCGTCGGCTCCCTCATTGAGACCCTCTCCCACTCCGTCCCCGTGCTTTCGACAGGCCGTTTTCTGACCGGTGTCGGTGCCGGAGCCAGCACGGTCATTGTCCCCCTCTACATCAGCGAGATCGCGCCTCCTGAGCAGAGAGGATTATTTGGTGCTTTTACCCAAATCAGCATCAACCTCGGCATCTTGATCTCGCAAACCATGGGATACTTCTTGAGTCACGATTCGGCCTGGAGGTGGATCCTAGGATCTGGAGTGGTGGTGGCGGCTGCTCAGGGATTCGGACTGCTGTTGGCGCCAGAGAGCCCAAAGTGGACAGCGAGCGCCAAGGGCGATGTCGCGCAGGCGAGGCGGACACTTCAGCGCATCCGTGGCAAGAACGCTAATATCGACGAGGAAGTCGACTCATGGGGCCAGGGAAGTGGGAGACCTACTAGCGAGGAGGAATCCCTCCTTCACAGTGTCGAGGACCGCATGGAGGGCCTGTTGCGCAGAGACACCTCCTCTCGCTCCAACTCCCCATCCCCTTCCACATCTTCGCGTCCTCATCCCCACAAGGCCAGCAAACCCCATCTCGGTTTCGTGCAGGTCCTCAAAGATGCCAACACCCGTCCCGCCATTATCGCCGTGGTAGGCATCATGTTCGCCCAACAACTCTGCGGCATTAACTCCATCATCATGTACTCGGTCTCCCTTTTCCGCGACCTGCTCCCGCCTTCTTTTTCTTCGGGCCTCCTCACCATTTGCATCTCCATCATCAACCTAGGCACTACTACTGCCTGCTCGCCTCTGCCCGACAAGTTTGGCCGTAAGGCTTGTCTCTTGGCTTCTACCATTGGCCAGGGCGTGTCGTCTCTTGTCCTTGCTCTCTCCATCATGTTCGGCGTCAAGATCTTGTCCGCCATAGCGGCCCTGTTCTTTGTGGCTTTCTTTGCGGTCGGGTTGGGTCCAGTGCCCTTTATCCTGGCGAGTGAGCTGGTGGGTGAGGAGGCGGTGGGTGCTACGCAGTCTTGGGCGTTGGGTGCGAGTTATATTGCTACTTTCCTGGTGGCCTTTGGGTTCCCGGTGGTCAATGAGGCGCTGAACAGGGTTTTGGGAGGTGCTGGATGGGTCTACTTTATCTTTGCAGGGCTGGCGGCGTTTTGGGCTTTGTTTATCGTGAGGATCGTGCCCGAGACAAAAGGGAAGGCGAACGCGGACGAGGTTTGGGGACGTACTAGGCGTGTGGACTGAGTGGTGAGTTGATAAGCTGGGCGTTTTGTACTGTGCTTTTGCGTGTTGTTTTGGAGGGCAGAGTTTGGTGCATTGCTGAGAGTATACCTAGGCATTCCTATAATACAACGGAAGTGAACTTCCCACTTGTACAAGCAGGACAATATTACCACCTTCTATCTCAAATTACTACCAAGGCACCAACCGCCAATCTGGCAATCGGTAGGCATTAAACTCGGCAACCGTAACCTCGGACCTCCGAACCTGCTTATGCAACTGCAGAAGTGAGCTTCGCTCGTGCGGAAAGGATGACTTGTCACAAGGATGAAAGCATGGAAACAGGAAACCTGATCCGGACCCTCCAAACAGGTACTTAAACCATCGTATCCCCCTCTCAAATTCTTCTCTCGGGAACCAAACTCTTTCTAGTACAACATTTCACTACTCAACACATTTATTCAAACCAAACTAAGCCGCCGCTCCAATCGTTGTCGTTCTCAAACCAAACGGTCGTCCTTTGTCGTTAAATCAAGAGGTATGTTTCTCGCTTGCTATTCTGCTCTCTACTTCCCCGTCTCCCCAACTCCTTTCTAATATAATGGTAATAGGTTCCAAAATGACTACCCCGACAAACTGCATATGTGCGCTGGCAAACGAGTGTCCACTCGCCAGCGAATGTTCAATCTCGGCAACGACAGGATTTGATCTTAAACTTCTCATCATCATTCCAGGCATCATTGTCTGGTTGGCCCTGAGTATCCTGAGATTTTGGGTTCGATCCGAAACGATATGGACAACCATGCACGGAGAACAATCAATCACAGCATTCCCGAACGTCAACGGCAAAAGTCGGCGATATCAGCTCACAACATTCTGCTTGGTATTCTTGACATTCCTGTTTGTTTGGCCGCTTGACATGGGATACTACATCATCACTTGGAAACCCGTTTCTGCATCACCCGACAAACCACTGCTGCTATCGAACACCCTCCCAGCACCGGCAGAACAAGAACCACCACCACCCTACCATGGTGCTATTAGTGTTGCATAAGGGGAGATTTGGAGGGTGGTGATTGTGTCTTATGTCAGGTTGACTTCTAGCGTTGCTTATTACAACTTTGGGCGTAATTTGGTACACCAGGCACTCCTGCTGTACAATAAACATAGTGCACTAGACAAAATGTATTTCGAATAGTCCTAAAGGTTACTTGGACAAATTAAAAGGTATTAGTTGGATTTAATTTGGTATTTTGAATATTAGAGATGGCGTGGCGTGCCCGAGGTAAGATTACACATTAGTTAGCCATGAAAACGCATAGGAAAGTTGACACGAGGTCTCGAACTAACAAACAAACCAGTACTGGACTGTACGATGTGACTTCTGCCCCGAGAGCTTGGAAAAAGGTAGGGAGCACTGCGACAAACTTGCGTACAAATCACTCGAAAAGAAATTTCCAGTTTCAAAGTTTATTCCACTCCCTTTCCGTCCCTACCTACTGGGTAAACATTCTCCTATTTTTCACCATCTCAGCCACCAGCCCAACTCCCGCTCTGACTCCATCAACAACCATGACCTTCTTCCCCCTTTCCTCGCCGTACTGCTCAATCGCAGTCCGTCGAATGATTTGCTCCAGTCCAGCCATGCCCGCACACCCCATCACCACACACTCCACATCCCCAGCCTGCAGCAACTTCCTGGTCGCCTCCGCCAGTTTCGCATCAATTACCTCCTTGGGAATATCCCCATGGAAATCTCCCGCATCCAACCCCGTCGTCTGCACCCCAGCAAACTTTGTATTGTTTCCCCCTTCCTCCTCTTGACCCAGGAATTTCTTGATACCTACCGTCAGGTGCTCCTCCCAGTACTTTCCCGTCGTGACAATGCCCCATTTCTTCGTCGGGCCCGTGAGCAGCGACAGAGAAGTGAGGACGGAGGCTTCAAAGATGCCCGTGACGGAGAGGGAGAAGCCGTTGGATGCAGCGAGTTCCGAGAGGCCGGGGACGAGACGGTGTACGGAGTAGCAGCATACTAGGACGGCGTCGTGGTCTTTGAGGAGTTGGAGGTTGCTGCTGAGGTCTTGGAGGACGACGGAGGCGGAGGTATCCAGGTCGGTGCCGTTGTTGATGCTGGCTGGACAAGAGGTGGAGGCTGTGTAGTAGGTGATTTCGATGTTCTGGAGGGGGGGTGTTAGTCCACGTTTTTGGTTACTAAAGGTGGAGGGGGAAGGGAACACAGACGTCGGGGAGGTGTAAGCTGGAAATAGACTTTGCCATGCCATCGGTCATGGACTTGGACGAGTTGGGGTTGAGGATCAGGATCCTGATTGGTTCTTGGTGGGCGGTAGTCATGTTGGCGAGGGGGGTGAGTAAGTGAGGTGAATTGATAAGTGGTCTGAGGTGGAAATGGTCAGATCTGAGTCCATGGCAGGCCTGGTAGCACGGAGATCAAATATTTGGATGAAAGTTTCAAGACGGAACAACCTGAATGGCAACAACCTACTAGTATTGTATTGAGTTGGTAAAATACCGATTTTATGGACGGCCTGAGTGAGCAAAAATACCTAAGAAAAGGCGCCGCCAAATAAATGGGACACACCTTCCAAACGCGACTAATGTTTTGATGACAACGAATGAAGAAGAAAACGAAGGCAAAAACCAATATCAAACCCCACTCTCGAATGAATGATCCATTCCGTCTGATCTCTCACGATGTCCAACAAGGTGCATGTACAAGTACAAGTGCGAGTCCCATGCGGGGTATCACGTGGGTACCCTAATGCCTGCCACTTCCTTGGGGTCCAGAATCCTGCCAAGACCCGCCTGTCATCGGCGCTCGTCCTGGACAAAATAGTTGAGACCTTTGACGTTATACCTTGGTTGGGTACTTGGGTATACTGCTAACTAAGTGCGCATCCAAGCGTCTTGGTAGCACCTCTGATCTCAAGTTCTAGGCAATTCCGGAATGAAAATGTGTAAATGGGACTCTAGTTGAGGTCTTTTCGAATTGTGATAATCCCTATCACAGTCTTGCAACGGCCTTTTCTATGATCTTGACGAGCGGTAGTGGACTGGTTTACCTAGGTAGGTACCTAGCCTGTTGGTTCGTCTCATTTATTTTGGCTCAGACGAGCGGCGCCCTGTTTGAAGGAAAGCTTGGCAGTTAGCGAATGACCCCACACATCGGTACTACCCCCCAGCTAGGCTACCGCGCTGGACTCCAGCTAATTACGGTGCCGTAGTCCACTCCGCTACCGTAACCCGGACAGGGCACCGACACCACTGCACCGACCGACCGACGGGACCACCGACACTTGGTTGTTGATTCACCCGCGGGAGCTTTCCACCTATTCTAGCTCCGATATACACTCGATATTCGAAACCCCGACGAAGCTATTCGCAACTCCATTGAAAATTACCCAAACAAACAGCTGCCCAGCATGGCCAACACCGACGCTCCCATTGGTACGTCAGCTCTTCTCCGCCAACAACCCCTTATCCGTCTGTTGTCTCGAGCTCAAGCTACCTTGACGACCACCAACACCACCATCCACCCACCCATCTGCCTGACCGCGTCATCACCGTCGCCATGGTAGCTGTCGCCGTCGGGCTCCGTCCTCAATCACTTCCCATTCACAGCAACACATTAAACACAGCGCCCAGCTAACACCTCTCTCCCACGTCCACAGTCCTCGATGGCGGTACCGGCTTCCTCAAAGTCGGTTACGCCGCCCAGAACTTCCCCGAATTCCAATACCCCTCGATAGTCGGCCGCCCCATTCTCCGCGCCGAAGAAGCCAAATCGCTTTCCGACTCGTCCGACATTGTGATCAAAGACATCATGTGCGGTGACGAGGCCGCGGCCGCCCGCACCATGCTCCAAATCAGCTACCCGATGGAGAACGGCATCGTCAAGAAGTGGGACGACATGCAGCACCTATGGGACTACACTTTTCACGAAAAGATGAAGGTCGATACGCGGGGAAGAAAGATCTTGTTGACGGAGCCGCCTTTGAACCCGCTGAAGAACAGGGAGCAGATGACCGAAGTCATGTTTGAGCGCTACGACTTTGGAGGTGTCTATGTCGCTATTCAGGCGGTGCTGGCATTGTATGCTCAGGGTATGTCACCGCTCCTTTACACGGCGACTTGAGGAAACAAGTAGCTGACAGACAACGCGCAGGTCTCTCCTCTGGTGTCGTAGTCGACTCTGGCGACGGTGTCACGCATATCGTTCCCGTCTACGAATCCGTGGTTCTCAACCACCTTACCCGCCGCCTCGATGTGGCCGGCCGCGACGTCACCCGCAACCTGATCGCCCTCCTTCTCCGCCGCGGTTACGCCCTGAACCGTACTGCCGACTTTGAGACCGTCCGCCAGATCAAGGAAAAGCTCTGCTACGTCTCGTACGACCTCGAGCTCGACAAGCGCCTGTCCGAAGATACCACCGTCCTCGTCGAGAGCTACACCCTTCCCGACGGCCGCGTCATCCGCGTCGGCTCCGAGCGTTTCGAGGCCCCCGAGTGCTTGTTCCAGCCGCACTTGGTGGATTGCGACCAGCCGGGTATCGCCGAATTCCTCTTCAACACTATCCAGGCCGCCGATGTCGACGTGCGCTCCTCGCTATTCAAGGCGATCGTCCTGTCGGGTGGTTCCAGCATGTACCCCGGCCTCCCAAGCAGACTGGAGAAGGAGCTCAAGCAGCTGTGGTTGACGCGCGTGCTGGGAGGCAACCCGGAGAGGCTGAGCAAGTTCAAGGTCAGGATCGAGGACCCGCCGAGAAGAAGGCATATGGTCTTCTTGGGTGGTGCGGTGCTGGCGAATATCATGGCGGATAAGGAGAGCATGTGGATCACGAAGCAGGAGTGGGAAGAGCAGGGCGCGAGGGTGCTGGAGAAGTTGGGTCCTAGGTAAGGGACAACTGAGGGTGAAAGCTGTTTAGACTACAATAGCAGGCGATATAATGTTTTCCGTTGGTAGGTAAATAAAGGATAATGCGAGAGTTTGTTAGAGTTTGGTGTGAGTCTGTTGGTTCCGACAGGGGAAATCGAACAATGGCCTTGTGCCAAGAGTCATGGTCTTTTGGGATGCCATGAAAGAAGTCCCCAATACCACCACAACGGCGCCAACATCAAGCAAGATGCGGACAGCGGAACGGGACGGTCCCGGACAAACATCGGGAAGACGGAAAGGTGAAGTGGCCCACCCCACCTTCTGGACATCGATACGGTACGCTAAGGCCGGCAGCGATACAGTGGCTTATCAGAGCTGACACACTAACAGAAGCAAACATCATCAGATCTCTGCTAGCCTGACATGTCGCTCGTGACGAAAAGGGCAACTGATGTTATTGTTTTCCTTCGTGTGTCACTTTGATGTTGCCTTTGCAACAACAATATCATTCCAGCTTGTCGTCAAAATCCCCAGACTTGTCGTGTTTCCAGACCCTCACCGGCCATCTTTACTCGATTTCTCCAAACTCTCAGGCCCGGCTCCCATCGTCCAGCTACCGGCCACGCTAACACACCGTCTCCGCTCATCCATTCCCGAGTCTCACAGTGGTTTCCCCCCCGGGCCCGTGCAGATCGGGTACGGCTCAGATGACATGCCTCCGAAACCGAAATGTGAGTCGATGAACTTGATCCAATTCCTTCATTCAAAACATCATCCAGCCCTCCCAGCATGATCCCTTTAGTGTGTATTCTGTGCCCGGATATATAGTTCTTTTCCATAAACATCCCGCGAGCATCTTCAAACACAAAACAGACGGGCGGTGACTGCCCAGCCTCTCACTACCAACTCACTACCTTACATGCACCAACCTCACTCTTATAAACATACAATCACCCCCCATGATGTACGGCACAAATAGAGCAAGGAACCAAAAAGCCGAAACCAGCTACCGCGGGTGTCAGTATCACCTTTCCCCCCATTCATCTCTCATATCCTAGTTCAGTCCGACACTAACCGCCCTCAGACTCAGACCAGCGTAGCAATGCCGGCCCCCTAAACTACCAAACCAAAGTCCGCATTACGGACCGCTACAAAGTCATCGGCTTCATCTCCTCCGGCACCTATGGTCGAGTCTACAAAGCCACCGGCCGACAAGGCCAAACTGGGGAATTCGCCATCAAAAAGTTCAAGCCCGATAAAGAAGGCGAAGCAGTGGTGAACTACACGGGCATCTCGCAGTCGGCGGTGCGTGAGATGGCGTTATGCTCCGAGCTGCGAAACCACGCCAACGTTATCCGGCTTATCGAGATCATCCTCGAGGACAAGTGCATCTTCATGGTCTTCGAGTACGCAGAGCACGATTTGTTGCAGATCATCCACCATCACACGCAAACACCACGACACCCGATCGCGCCGGGGACGATCAAGTCGATAATGTACCAGCTGTTGCAAGGGGTGCAATACTTACATACCAACTGGGTATTACATCGAGATTTGAAGCCGGCCAACATCATGGTTACTTCATCCGGAGAAGTGAAGATTGGCGATCTGGGACTGGCCAGGGTGTTCAAGCAGCCGATCCACAACCTCTACATGGGCGATAAAGTGGTCGTGACTATATGGTACCGCGCGCCCGAGCTGCTGTTGGGGAGTAAGCATTACACGACGGCTATTGACCTGTGGGCGGTGGGATGCATCTTTGCGGAGCTGCTGAGTCTTCGGCCGATCTTTAAGGGGGAGGAGGCCAAGATGGACAGCAAGAAGACGGTGCCGTTCCAGAAGCATCAGATGCAGAAGATTGTGGATGTCATGGGCTTACCAACGAGAGAGCGATGGCCCTTGTTGGCCAGCATGCCCGAGTATAGCCAGTTGTCCACTTTACAGCCGCCCTTGCTGTCGACCAACACCTCCCACTCCCACGGCGGCCACCACCCCTACGGCCATCGCTCCCAGCAACAACCGCCCGCGTCGCAAAACACGCACGGAAACCTTCAGAAATGGTACCACCAAACCACCGTCTCCACCCCTCTGACCTCGCTAGGAGCAGAAGGCTACAAACTCCTCGCCTCCCTCCT
Source organism: Neurospora hispaniola (assembly GCF_033458365.1). Taxonomy (NCBI): domain Eukaryota; kingdom Fungi; phylum Ascomycota; class Sordariomycetes; order Sordariales; family Sordariaceae; genus Neurospora; species Neurospora hispaniola. The sequence goes on along the minus strand of NW_026944406.1, from coordinate 6,477,631 downwards.
CGAATACGACCCCGAGAAACGCTTGACGGCCGCCGACGCCCTCGTCCACCCCTTTTTCACCTCGCCCACCTCGACCCCGCTGGCTTCTCTCAATAGCAACACGGCCAATAGCACCTCCCAAGGAACAGGAGCAGCAGCAGTCAACTGGTCACCGACCAACTGCTTTGAAGGACTCAAAAACGAGACGTACCCTTGTAGACGCGTGTCGCAGGACGACAACGATATCGGCTTCGGCACCGGGACGGGGAATCAGAGTGGATCGCGGGTGAATACCGCTGCGGCCGGGACTGGGACGGGGCTGGTGATGGGACAAGCGCAGTCGCAGGTTCAGGCTATGGGAGGTTCGTTGGGGAATATCGGCGGACACGGGCACGGACACGGACATATGGGCGGCGGCGGAATGGGCCAAGGGATGGGAGGACTGGGTCAAGGACATGGTGGGATGGCGCAAATGGCGGGGATAAAAAGAATGCATGATGCTGCTGCTGCTGCTGCTGCGGCGGCGGCGGCGCAACAGAGTCATCCGAATAAGAGGATGAAAGGGTCGCAGGGATAGGGATAGGGTCTTGGTGTTGGAAGACGCGGACGAACTCCCACGCAACGCCTTGGGGGACAGTACCTCTAGGTAGAGGTAGGACAGCAGCATCACAAGGGACAGCGGAAGCCGAACAAGCCGGAAATGAACGCATGGCTGTCAGGAGAGCTGAACGATATCATGAATGGCAAGTCGAATGGTCAGTAGCCATTTGGACTGCTTGGCCGTGAGCTTGAGAACGTTTGCTCAAGCTCACGTTTGGCGGAGAGAGGCTGGGACAGGACCAGGCTCAGCACCGAAGGAACTGAGTTATAAGTGGAAATACCTGTCCAACTCACCTTCCTCATCGCATGGCTTGATTCCTGGGCACTTAGCACCATCTCACCGCCCAGGAAACAGGACAGACCTTGCATCAACAACAGCGCCAACAAACAGTACAACTGCAGCGGCTTCACCATGGATTCACAAGCTCGAGATTGCGCCGCAAATGGTGCTACGACAGAACAAGTTCAGCAACCACGACAAATTACACAGGTAGGAAGCACTGCGAATTCACAACGAGCGACGCAAAATCGCTCTTAGTCCAGGTGCAGCATCTCCAAAACCTACAGCGTCTTGGATGGGAGATACCTACACAAGCTAGCGGTGTTTTGATCTCGCGCACAAGCTGCTGCAAGCACAAGGACAACGGCATCCATTGGAACCACTGGATGATATTGGGTGGCATGCCTTGGAGGGTGTAAATTCGCCGCCGGCACTAGTCCGGGTTTGTTTGGGTTGTTGGGATCACTGAGGAGAAGATCCTGAAGAGATGGGACATGGACTAGTGAGATGGGTATGCTCGGGGGTTCAAAGATGGAAGTTGATTGTGTTGAAGGGGCGGGAGAGACTGAATTGTTAGTACCTGACATCGAAGCGATCAGGACTTGATGGACAAAGCGTGGACTAGAACACAATGGATGGAAAATACGGGACCAGGAGTTACGATAGAACCAGCGGGTACCGACACATAGCGTACAAATGTACCTCTAGACATTATGATTCCTCTTCACAAAATCACACTCAAAGCATATAAACCTGCTGGACCATGATCGATACGTACCGACAACTCTCTTTCTCTCTTCATGCAACTACCAACGAAGCTCGCTATAAAACAAAAAAAAGTTAGGTATAAAAAAAGGAAGAAGAAAAAGCAAGTTACCCGGGTATCCTATGATGCCTCCACCACCAATATGTCTCTTTCTCTCTCTCTGTCTCTGTCTCTGTCCTTCTACCTCTCTTTTGTATTCAGCTCCAACCAACCAAGGTAGCTGTTACTGTCTCCCCCCTTCCCCTAGCTTCCCTCTCTGTGCTAACCAAACAAAAAGGATGTCAAAAGCCACGCGCCAAACAACAACAACGACAACAACAACACAAATCAGGTGACTAGGGTAAATTACGGATTATTTTTCGTTGTCCTTAATGCTTCTTCTTCTTCTTCTTCTTCCTCCTTTCTTTCTTGCCCACCCAGCCAAGCCAAGTCCTTCTGTTCGTTGCGTACCCCGAGCCGAGGCTTGGACATCTCCCGTTTTCGTTAGAACAAAAAGCATTTCTTGGGATGTGTCATGACCAACTTCCCCTCCCTTCTTCCATTCCTTTCTTTCTTGTGGCCTGGGCCACCGCCATAGAGTCAGGGCTTCGGTCTGACTGGGGGTATCGGTTTTCTTGCGATCTTGTCTCGAAGCGAGGTTGTCATTATCCATCTACGGGACTGAAGCTTGGAAGTGACGGACTGGGAAGTCTTCCGGCCGACCGAGCAAGCCAGCTAGCCAGCTAGAGTAATTAGACAGCCGGCCGGCCGGCCAACCAGTCAGATCCCATACGTCGACTCCGAGCGGGCGGCCCTCCCTGTGTGTGTTTTATTGATGTCGCAATCGATCGAGGCTAGAAATCGATCACTGCTTCTGGGCAGCCTTCATGTTATCGGACAGCCAGTTGAAGCCCTCCTGCAGACCGGCCTTGTCTATCGCAATGGTGGGTTGTACGGCGTAGATGCGGTCCTTGAGCTTGTTGAGCTGGAGCTTCTCGGTGACTTCCTGGGGAGTCATGGCTGTAGAATGTCTGGTTAGCATAGGTCCATCTTTACCCCTCAGGCTTTTCCAACAAGACCCCCAGTTCGAGCGCAGCGAGCAAAGAAAAAAGAGAGCCGAGCGCAGCGGGCACTTTGTCGAAATAGCAATTCCAAGGGGAAGAAGAAGAAGGGAGTACTCACCACCAGCAATATCCTGCTTGTTAGCAAACACCAACAACAAGCAGTCCTTCATCTCGCGATCATTGATAATCCGATGCAACTCCACCCGCGCCTCGTCGATTCTGTTATGGTCCGCGCTGTCCACCACGAAAATCAGACCCTGGGTACCTGAGTAGTAATGGCGCCAGAGGGGACGGATCTTGTCCTGGCCGCCGACGTCCCAGATGTTGAACTTGATGTTTCGGAGGGTGACCGTCTCGACGTTGAAGCCGACCGTGGGGATGGTGGTGACGTGGTCTTGTAGCTTGAGCTTGTAGAGGATGGTGGTCTTGCCGGCGGCGTCGAGACCGAGCATGAGTACACGGACTTCTTTGGTGCCGAAGAGCTTGGCCATGAAGCCGAGGGACATGACGTTGCCCATTTTGGCGGTGGTCTGGAGGGAGAGGTTGTGGATGTGTGTGGGAGTTGTGGTGGTGGTGGTGGTGGTGGGTGGTTGCGAGTTCGACCGGAGTGGTGTGGTTTAGGTGTCTATGGATGACACGAGCAGTTCAATCGGATCGCGACAAAGGAGTGTGGTGGTGGAAGGGACTGGATAAGTTGTCGACTGGCGATGGGCAGGAAGCGGAATTAAGGAGTGGACTGGAGAGAAACATGTGTTAGTCTGGTTTGTTAGAGGTTGGGGCGTGGTAGCGCACGTAGACTACTGGACTGGAGGTAGTGGTAGGTAATGTAATATGTGCGAGACAGTTGAGGGAACAGTGGGGAGACCGATTAGGTTTCAAGATGGCGACCGGCCATGGTGTAGCGAAACCACTCATTACCAGCCTAGCCTGGGGAAGTGAAGAGAGACAGACAGACAAGCAACATACCTTGGGTATCGTGTTGGTGATTACAATTGGATTAGGCGCAAAGGGGTGTAGTGGTGATGGCGTATGTCGTCTGGCGTCTGGCGTCTGGATGCTTCTTCACGTATGAGAGATGCCGTCGTTGTCGTCGCAAACAGCGCGGGTAGGTAGGTAGGTAGGTAGCGGGCTGTGTATCGCTCGGTAGTAGAGTAGTTGACGACAGGCAAAGAGATTAATTAAAAGCAGGTGCCGTGGGCCGTGGAGTGGGTGAAACCTGGCGGAGATGTAGACGATCAGGCTTGTTGATCCAATGTCGGGCAGTCAGATGGACTGAGGGGAGGGAGTGGGAGAGAAGGGAATGGAGACGGAGACACGACAGTCGACAGACAGGGCAAGTCACAACTGAACAGATGGAAACAGAAGAAGCGCAAAAGTTCATCAGTCAGTCAGGAGGACGGAGCTCAGGAGGGAGGAGGGGAGGGGAATTGGGAGATTTGATGAAGCCAGGCTCAGGCATCGGAGAGAAAGTCCTCGTCTCTGTCGCTCGCTCAGCATGGACTGCGTCGGGTGTTTGGCTTGTCTGGTCGCTAATCCCAGAAGGGAACAGGGCCCTTCTTCCGTGTCGAGGATATTTCCCCCCTGAAGAAGGAGCCAATCAGCGGCCAGATCGGGAATTGCCATTTCCTGCTGCAGCGGGGTCCGTGCTTCCCTCCAGCGAGCCAGGCGTGGCACGACCAGGGAGGGGCCTGTAGTGGGCACTGGCGGGATCCACCGGGAAATTCAAAATGATGATGACGGGAAGCGATGCGATGCTGAGAATTGATTGCCGTGACTACCTAGGTTTTCCGGCAATCAGACTCCCCCATGAACCCGGCAACTTATCTCCGGCAACTGAACAACCACCATGGATGGGATGGGAAGATATGGGATATTTATAGGTAGGTAGACATAATACCGACGAATATACAATCCCCTTGTTACCTACCTATTCGGGCCTCTATTTGCTCTGCTAGGGCAAACCGCCGATATGCTTCCGGCGGCCTCTCCCGAAAATTGAAGGTAGACTTCGCTTCGCTCCACGATGAGGTTTGCGGGACTGGAACAAAGACAAGCACTCATTACATCTCGCCGCAGAAGGGAACCCCACCGAAGCTAGACATATAATCGGTATCATGGATCGGATGAATTGTTGATACCACAATGATATATCTAGTATTCTAAACAGCCCGCTGGGTGTATTCGCTGCTTGTACAAACCATGCCTGCTCCGTATGTCGTATCCTGCGCATAACCACCAAATACCAAAATCTCCAACCCATCCCAGGGCATATGTATATTGCCCTTGTTATTGCCCCAATATCTCTTCTTTCCCCAAGCCAGCGACTAGGTAATCAGAATCCGAGTCGCGCTCATCCGAACCATCATCACCGACTTCAAGGTCGTTGAGCCGAAAGTTCAGGCGTAAAAGGTATTCTATCCTCCGTCTCCTCATCCCCAACATCAGCCTTCTAAGCCCTATACTCCACCACAAACCGTCTCTCCACCAACTGCAGCGTCCCACTATTCTCCTCTCCCTCAAACCTCAACTTGACCCTCTGCTTGCCCTCTCCCTCGCCCTCGGCTTCGGTTCCCATCACCTCCGCCTTGTAGAATGTCGTGCTATCCGGATACAACGCCAACACCACCTTGCCCTTTTCCAGCTTGGGCAGCTTCTTCTCTTCTTCACCCGCCGCGGGGATGGGGATCATGCTCGACGCAGAAGTGCGGTATTCAACGCGCTGGTCCGGGTCCAGGTCGGGATCGGCGTCCTGCACGCGGTACCGACGAGACTTGCCCTCGCCCGAAACCTGTTGCACGCGCCCCAGCATCCACTCGGTGGTTTCGTTTCCCGAGGCCGGAGAGGCTTTGGGCTTAAAGACTACGTCTTGGCCCTTGTGGAAGATGACTTTGGCGCGTTGGGTGGCGCCTGCTGTGGTGGGTCCTGCCGAGGTGGTGCCGTTGGACGTGGTGCTGGTGTTGGGTTCCGGAGGAACCGAATCCTTGGAGGGCGTGTCGCGGGGAGGCACGCTGTCGCGGGCGGTAGAAGCCCGATCACTGCCGGCCGTAGTGTTGGCTCCGCCGAGCTTCCTGGTGTGACTTGAGAGAGGAGAAGGGACGGGTGAGTCGCCGGCGCCGTCAAAGTCGTACATGGAACTCAGATCGCGGTCGCTGTGTTTATCCCTGTCCTTGTCTCCCAACCCCAACTTGTCACCCAACCTCTCCGAGTTACGGTCCCGATCTCGCCCTCCCTCTTTCTCCCCCTTTTCCCTGTCTCCACGGTCCCCACGGTCCTTGTCACCCCGATCACGGTCCCTATCTCCCCTCCCTTCACGATCTCCTCCTCGATCCCCCTTTCCCCCCGCATGCCCCCGGGCCGAACTCGATCTCCCTCCGCTCCCCAAAAGGCTGGAGCTGTTTCTGTCCCGTCCCGCACTACCGGAATGAGGTCCCGGCGTGCCCACGCTATGCACCACCCCTTCGCTCTCCTCCCTCGCCTTGACCAGTGCTCGCAACACCATGACATGCTCAATCACCTCTTGGAGTTTCTGTTTGCTGATGTCGGCGCCGCCCACACCGGCGCGGATGAGCGTGTCGAGGGTTTGTTCTAGGGCTGCAATGTCGGTTTTGTCTTCAGCATTGGATGGGTTCTCTTTTGAAGCTTGTGCTTCACGTGACTTGGCAATCAGAGAGTCCTGAGCGAGGATGGCGCGGATCTGGTCGTTGGAGGCGTTGATGGAATCAACCAGTTCGCGGATCTCGTCTTTGATTTGGGACCAGATCTGGGCTTCCTCGCCTTGGGTGCTGGACGACGAGTTGCGGTTGGGGTTGCGGGATTGACGGTTGCGAGATGACATTTTGGCTGTGTGTGTTTGGGGGGCGTGAGTGCCCCTCCTTGTTGTGTTGTGAGTGAGTGGTGTGGATGAGTGTTTGTGTCTGATGTGGACGTCGATGTTCTCACGAGGTGATGCACGGTGAGGGGGGCCTGGATGGAGATTGGCGAGTAACTTGGACTTGAACAAGGTGTGATTTATTAATGAATTATATAACGTGATTGAGTAAGAAGCTTCCGTCCAGCAGAGACACTTGAAGAATGCCAAATACTTCAGTGGAGAGATAATGGTTTGGTTGAAGAAATTCCCATGACGGGAAGGGAACTTGAATGGGAGCTGGGGGGTTTCATAGAGCGTGAAAAGCACGGACCACCAACCACATGCCCGGCGTGATGTTTTCAAAATGCAGCAAGTTTCAAGGAATGTCCAGATAGAAAGACCGGGAAGCAGGTTGTAACCAGGCCTCAATCATGTGGGCTGCTGCTCCTGCATTTGATCTGGGAAGCAAACTGAAAGAAGGCAGGAAGACGATGCCGCGTGGCGATGGAAGATGTGGTGTTGACATTTCCAAGTTACCGGCAGGCATCTCTACATAGCGCAGTCAGATATGTACCTGGTATCTTGACTACCCCACTTCTCCTCCCGGCCGGCAACTGGGCCACTCAACTCAACATCGAGCGAAGGGCAAGCGCGTCGTCAGCACTAACAATTTCCCCAGAGCATCAACTGGACTTGACTTCCACTTGTCTTATCAGCTTTCACTTCCCGTCATCATCCTCTTGTTCATCACGGCTCAATTTACAACAGATCTGATCAAACCAGACAATGAAATGCCTTACATAAAAAATATGAGAAAAACACACGTCCTCGGCCCTTCCCCAGTGCAACTCTCCCGCCTTTCATCAGCCAGTGTCAGCCAAGCCCGCGTCTTGCCCCAAAGCAGCACACATTCAACGCCCTTTCCGGCTATCATTCGCTGATCAAGCCTTACCCCAACATCCATCACGAATAACCATCGATAAAAGAGTGGTATCTGAGTGGGCTACTTTATCTATCTCCAAGCCTATCAATCCCCAACCCATCCAGCCTCTCCAAGCCAAGATAAGCTTAAACGGACCAACTAACCCACCACGGTCATGTTGGCGTCGAGTGTCCAAACGGTTTGAGGAGAGGGGGTTGTGAGTGGTTGCTGATTCCATCCTTCAAGACCTGTTACCTTATCTTGAAAGACATGTCGTCTTCTCTTCTCTATTTACCTTTTCTTCTTTCTTTATACATCGTTCTCTTTGCCCCTGTCTCGAGAGTCCCAAGATCGCGAAATGTGCACATGGAAAGCCAGTGTTACACCGCCGATAGTGATCTGTAAACGTTGGAGTTTCATTGCATTCGTCTACATCTCTACCGTACATTATTGAAGTACACACATTCTTCCAGCTTGCTCATCTTCATTACACCACGACAGGGCCGGTCTCGAGACCAATTCTTGGTAGACACAACAGTCAAGATGGGCACTCATGACTCCATATCCTCTGTCCAACCCGACCTGGAGCAACCCTCCCATGCCCGCGGCCATGGCAGCGACGGTATCGATGAACTCGACGAGTCCCGTCTCGCCCAGTTCGGCTACAAGCAAGAACTCAACCGCGACTGGGGCCTAGCTCACAACTTTGGCGTATCCTTTTCCATCATCGTCAGTCTCCTCTCTTTTTCCCATATCTCCACACGTCACTAACAGACCACAGTCCGTCATCACCGGTCTCACTACTCTCTTCTCCTATGGCCTCGCCACCGGTGGTCCAGCCGTCATGTCCATCTCTTGGATCGTCATTTCCTTCTTTACCCTTCTTGTCGCCATCGCCATGGCCGAAATCGTCTCCGCCATCCCTACCTCCGGCGGCCCCTATTTTTGGTCCGCCATGCTCGCTCCTCCACGGTGGTCCCCCTTCTTAGCCTGGCTAACGGGCTGGTTCAACTTACTCGGGCAAGTAGCCGTCACGACGGGCATCACATTCGGGCTGGCGGGCCTGGTGTCTACAGCCATCACGGTCAAGAACCCTGATTACGAACCGACGGCTGCCAAGACGATTGGCATCTATGCGGCCCTGTTGGTTAGTCATGGCGTGGTGAACACGTTTGGCGTCAAGGGGCTGAGGTTTTTGAATAATGTGAGCATTGTGCTGCATAGCGCGGGGATCACAGCGCTTTGTATTGCGGTTCTGGCCAAGGCGCCCAAGCTCCAGAGCGCCAAGTTTGTGTTTGGGAGGTATCACGATGGGACGGCGGCTGAGGAAGGGACAGAAGGCTGGGGCCAACGTGCCTCCCCAGCATATGTCGTCCTCTGCGGCGCTTTGCTGTCTCAGTATACCCTCACTGGTTTCGATGCCAGTGCACATCTGAGCGAGGAGACAAAGAATGCGAGTTGGTCTGCACCCATCGGCGTAGTGAGCTCTGTAGGGTTCAGCTCGCTGTTTGGCTTTTTTGTGCTCATGGCTCTCCTTTTCAGCATCCAGGACTTTGAGAGCACGCTGAATAGCAGGTACGGGCAGCCCGTGCTACAAATCTTGGTGGACGTCGCTGGCGAGGATGGCGCCCTGGTCTTGTTCAGCTTGATCATGCTTTGTGTCTGGCATTGTGGGCTGTTTAGCATGACGAGCAATTCGCGCATGATGTTTTCCTTTGCGCGTGACAGAGGCATTGTCAGTCGCCCCCTCTTTTTCTTTCACCTTTTTTTCCATGGGTTGAACTCTACTAACAAGTCCCAAAACAGCCCTCCTTCTTCCACCAAGTCGACGACCGCTTTAAATCCCCCATCCGCGCCGTTTGGCTCGCCGCTACCCTCTCCTTCATCCTCGCGCTTCCCTCCTTAGGGAGCGATGTCGCCTTCGCAGCCGCCACCTCCATCGCCACCATCGGTCTGTACCTCTCCTACGGTCTGCCTATCATGATCGGTTTCTTCTGGCACAAGAACTTTACAGCCATGAAGGGCCCCTTCAACCTCGGCGGTCTGTCCCGTGTCATCGCTGGCGCGGCATGCTTGTGGATCTGTTTCATCACTGTGGTGTTCTGTTTGCCTACTGCCAACCCGGTTACCAGCCAGACGCTGAATTATACCGTGGTAGCGGTGGGGATCATTGCGGTCGGGTCAATAGGGTCGTGGGTCGTTTGGGCAAGACGGTGGTTTACGGGCCCGGCGGCGGAAGTGGCAGAGGCCATGAGGTTGGGTGTCGATATCACTGAGCCGGGGGCGTTGGAGAAAAAGGAGAAGGAAGCGTTGGAGGGTGCGAGGATGGAAGGGGAGATGGAAGCGAGGGAAAGGGAGGAGAAGCAGCCGCCTGCCCTTAGTGAGTAATCAGTTGTGCTCGAAGCATGGTACAATATCAATACAACTTCCTCTCGTTCCATCCGGTTATGATAACCATCAAACGTCAAGTTGCACGAGACTGCCCCCGCCGTGTCTCTTGCGAGCTATCCCGCACCCCTGACTAGGGAACCAAAGGTGAGTAAGGCTAGATGATGGGCACACGGGGCACTTCCGAACCCGACAAGTGAACAGTGATTGAGTACGGACAAGCACGAGGAGACCGTCTAACGACATGTCCTCAGTCGAAGAACATCAAAATAGAATAAAATAGCATTCAGTCAGTTTTTACTGTCCACATCATCAGTCCCTCATCTTCATCTTCATCCTCATCCTCACCCCCCATCCTCTTCCTACTTCCAAATCAAAGCTCCTTTCTAACCAAATCAACAGTCGCACAATGAAACGATCCCCCCAAGCTATTCACATGTCTAAACGGCAACCTCACCACCTCCATCCCAAACTCCTCCTCCAACCACCTCGCAAACCTCTCCTGCCTCTCCTCCACCACAATCGTCTTCTCGTCCACACTCATGGCATTGAGAACCAACCACTTGGAGCACATGTACCTCGGCGGACCCTCATCCTTTTCTTCCTCTTCCTCCTCCTCTTCGGGATTCCACGGCAACGGTCGCAAATCCCAGTCCCTAAAAACCTCGTGCCGTCGGAGTTCCTCCTCGGTGACGCGCGAGGGGCAGTAGATCAACATTCCGTGGCGCAAGGGGAGGATGGTAGCGTCTATGTGCATCGCGTGGTCATCGGTGGTGTTGAGGAGCTCGACGGTGTAAGAGGCGGGCAGCACGGCGCGGAGATAGTCGACGCCCTTGGGGTTAGTGACGTGCGAGAGCTGGCCGATGAGGACGGTGCCGAAGCGCATAAAGTCTGCGCAGTCAAAGGCCGGGCGGGTGTTGTTGATTGCCCAGTGTGTTGTTTGGTTGCCGTTTTGGCTGCCCCTGGGGATGGTCCCGTTCTGTTTCGCACCACCATCTTCTGGCTTGTCGTCATCCAAAAGCCCATCATACAAGGTATTTCCCCCGACAATCTTGGGAGCACGACACACCCTGAGTGACTCGCCTGCTTTCTGCGCGCCTTCCATGATATCCTCCAGAACACCACTGTACGCAAGCTCAATCTCCCCCCTCCTACACCCCCATCCAAAACACGCCTCCACGACTGTCCTCCCCACCACCATCAGTCCATCCCTCGGCATTGCACCGGTATACCCTCCTCTTCCCTCATTCGCCTTGGCCCAATCCACTTCTTTGGGTCTGTACACCTTGATACCGAATCTCTCCGTCATCACACGCGCAAAGTTGTCGAGTTCTTGGTCTGCTTTGGCGACAATGTCTGCTGGAAAAGGGTGGTGAGGACGGAATTCGGGGTGGTGGAGGGTGGGCATGGTTGCGCGGATCATGTGTGGAGGTTCCGAGGGGAAGAGGGAATGGGCGGCACGGCCGATGATGAGGGCGCGGAGGGGGGAGTATTCGTTAGAGGCTGAGATGGTGGTGGGTGAAGACATGGCGGAGGGTGTTGTTGTGTCTTTTTTGAGGACCATCTTGAGAAGCCTTCTGTGCTGGATTTCGGGGTATGGATTGGGTTCAAGAACTCTGACGATTCAGCGTGAGAGGTGTCGTGTACAGGAATCTCCTATTTCAGGGCCTTGCCGGCGACTTATAAGTCAAAGAGGCCCTGTTCGAAGCCTGACTTCCATGTCGTCGCGATTTCGCGCCTCGAGGTTGCCGCTCATCATTCCAAAACGTCATTTGTCCTTCACATGCAGTCCGCCGTCGCTTCATTCCTCGGTTCATCTTCTCATCCAGTCAGCCCCAGCCCGTATATGCCATTCCGAAGGGAACTCACCTCAGCTTGTCTTCTCGTAAAACAGAAAAACCCGCCAAGCAGCCAACCTATCACGTCCCAAACACGATGTTCACTCAACTTCCCCATCCCACGTTCTCAAGAAGGCGAAAGAATTCTGACGTCGTACGGCGCCTTACCCACGCTCCCCAAACACTCGGTTTGGTAATGGAAATTCTGTGAACCTGTCGCTGGGGGATACCATCTAGTAATATGTCTCACCCGCGGGACCTTGAGATCTGCATGATGGTTGGCAATGGCGGGAATACCCTGCAAATGTGGCGTCGCCGCCGTCATCTTCGACCTTTGGCGGCTGGGGTCATCGCGTCTGGTGGGGGGTGGTAATAGTTCCTGGAAGTTCTTCCGATCTTGTCTCACCTGGCGGGACGATCCGGTCCTGTCGGCTTTCGGAAGCAAAGGAAGTTTACTTACCGCCTTTTTTGGGAAGAATTGAGCAGGTATTTGCGGGGAAGGAGAGGCAGAGACGCATCTATATCTGTTGTGGGACGTTGCTCTTGGCTTCAGAAGACGGGCTGGGACTCGAGCTCGAGACCTGGAATTGTGCGATGCGCGCCTTCTTCAGTTCTGGAAGCGATCATGAATAAGCGGGATCTCGAGCAACAAAAAATGGGGTGAATGGGTGAGGCCCGGGAGAGGAAGAAAAAAAAAGGAGTGGCTTCCGTACCTTCCAACTTGTACCCATCCCGAGCCCTCCAGTCCTCATGTCATCCGATATCAGAACCCGCCTAATGGCCATATAAGGGACCTGGTTGGCTACCCCGTCCAACAACAACCGCTTGGTCAGATGGCACAGTGGTCTACCGATTGAGTCTCTAAAATTCCAAAAAACAAAAAAAACCTATTATCTGTCCGGATCGGGAACGGTGTGCTAAGATACGAAAAGGGGTCTTCACATTCTAGTAGCCGGTCTACCTATATGGTATCTGGGAACGCTCCAGTCGACAGAATGAGACATTCATACGGTTCACCATTGCTCTGAACGAGCGGTTGTTGTTTTTTGCCCCCTTTTCTGTTTTCGCTTGTTTGTAGAGGTGGTGCGTTCGAACAATGGTTCGTGGCTTTTTTTTGGTCTTTTTCTTCGGCGCAAACGTTTCCAGCCTTTCCAATAGCTTGATCAGCGAAGAAGTCCCTACTTCATTGATACCACTTGTTGAATTGATAGACCAGCCAAGGCCATGAAGGGAGATGGGAGAAATTGAACCATAAATGGAGGCTTGCGTTTGACAGAGGGGGTAGGGAGTGTAGCTGGCAGTATATCGTGATGGCGTGGGGGTGTTTCGATCTCTTGATGCACATGGGATGATTACCGTTGCCAACAAACGTATTGCGCAGTGCTGGGAATGGCTGGCGTGATGGCTTATTCTCGGTTCATGATGGGTATTGCTGACGAGGACTTGTCAACGGTGATTACAAAGAGAACCTATTGCTTCAATTGATGAAATTACCCAAACGGAGACGTGATGTCGCGGACATACCTCGTTCCATTCCTCGTTCTTCCGATCCCATACGGGTACAGTTGGTAGACACTGAAATCAAAAACACCAACAAAAGTCAATGTCATCAAACAGCGGCACCTTCATAAAGTGTCAACCTCGGTCAGGGCAAATGACGGATGTCTCCTCCTCTGGTGTCCATGTTGATAGCACTTTCCCATCTTCGTGAAGCCATATAAGCAGCCTCCACACGCTCCTTCCAAGCAACTCTTGAACAGCACATCACATCGCATCCGCTTCCACTTCCACTTCCCATCACTTCACGAAACTCACAACTTTGACAACCAAAATCACCAAACCAGCATCCACTAACCACCACACAACACTCTACCATCAAAATGATCTTCAACATTCCCCTCCCCACCACCTTTGGCGAGCCCATTCCCACGGTTCCCAGCAAGCCCATCCCTACCGTACCCAGCAAGCCGGTTCCTTCCAAGCCCAGCAACAAGCCCGAGCCCGAGGACGAGGACATCTTCACCCCTTACACCTTTGGTGAACCCATTCCTACCGTGCCTAGCAAGCCCATCCCTACGGTTCCTAGCAAGCCCGTTCCCAGCAAGCCCGGCAACGGCAACAAGCCCGTTCCCAGCAAGCCCGGCAACGGCAACAAGCCCGAGGAGTTCGAGTTCGACGGTCTCGTTCCCTTCCATACCTTGGGCGAGCCTATTCCTACCGTCCCCAGCAAGCCTATTCCCACGGTTCCTAGCAAGCCTGTTCCTGGCAAACCTGGCAACAAGCCTACGGATGAGGACACGGATCTTGAGGATGAGTACTAGATGAGGAACGGTGGAGGTACCGAGCCTATACGGTTGAGCACCAGGGGTGAAAGGAAGGTGAAGGGGAGGGAAGAAGGAATGAGGAGGAAAAGACGGATGGTAGAATGAAGGGGTCATGCATCTCAAAAGAGGGTATTATCAATTATGGAGGGTCGACCACGGTACCTCATACACAACTGATTAGCCGATTAGAGAAGCGCCTCGCCGTTGAGACGATGGAATTGATGGGAAGAAATATGTGGATGAGAGCGTCAGAGGTGAAAGTGCATTGAGTTGGAGAAGAATCGTGAGACATAGCGAGAGTGAGATATATAAGAAACCACAATCGTCATCAATAGAAAATCCCTCCTTTGCCCATGTTCAGCAAGTGACAAGGCCCATAGGATCCGATGAGGTCCGTGGAAGCACATCATTGGTATCTTCAGAGGTCGACCTATGCCCTGTAAGTCGTTCGAGTGGGACTATCCTCCTACACAACTCAGCGGCTGCATGAATGACGAGTGTCCGACTCCAGGAGAACTCGGGCGGTGACGATAACTGAATGCTCTTGACAGGATCATGAATGGATGCGAGCTGGCTGAGATATCAACTTGACGAAAAATGAACATTCCTCTCTCACTCCAGACGATGGGTCAATGTGTTGCTTGAGAGCCCTCATACCCAACTCAGACCAAGCATCATGACTGGTAAAAGCACAACTGGGGCCTCTGGCGAGGACCTCCTATGTCTTCCATCAAACAACCGAAGAAGACGGCATCTCGCTTTTTAGTGAGCCACCAAGGGGTGACAGTTCGTCAATATGGCACTGGCTTTCTCTAGTCTTGAACGGGACACTAGTCGGCTTATTAGCAATGGGCTGGTTTGACAATAATGAACTCAGTGCTCAGAGTGATGCATTTCCAACCCGATGGACAGTCTATCACCGTTTCACATTCTCCCCACCCCGTCACTTGAACGATTGACAGGATGCACTAACTCCCGCCGACGATGTAAATCTCAAAGAGACGGTCGTCTTCCTCGGTAGCCTGCACCTCGACAGGACCGAATACCAAAGCCCTTCTCCTTCCGGTGAGGTCAACGCCAACTGGGAAACCCTGTAAAGCAGTAAGAGGCCCTTTCTTTCCCAGGCCTCTCACAGTACTCCCATCCCTTGAGACGAAATGCAGTATCCGAGGCCAGGACACATCAACGCTTGCAGACATGTCCTCCCCCTTTGCAACGTTTTTTTCCGTCTGGAAACTCCTCAACAAGACCACCCACCTCTCCGGGAACCCCCAATCCTACGTGATCCAGCTCGTGGTCTTGCATAACCTCCAGAGCTTCGAAAAGCTCCGCAAACTCGTATCCATCCATTCTTCTCACTCCCAAGCTCAAGACCGTTTCCAACACTCACACTCCCAGACCTCCCATGAAGAAGAAACAATCCACCTAAGACACTGCTTTCGAAGGTTTTCGGGAGTCATTTGGAGTGCTCAACGGATACTAGTGCCTTGTTCCCGAAAATGAAGTCAGAGGAGACAGTTGATGGCGGTCAACACGTGGACGACGCACACGTGTAGGGATTGGGAGAAGGTTAGGGACTGGGGGCTGGAGCACTGGTATTGGGGGTCCAAGGGTCTTGGGTGTGTTGCTGTCGAAGTACCAGGGTCAACGAATTTGATGCCTCATGCCGACAGACGTCGTCACTGGCGGTGTCAGGGTGGGTGAATGAGGTAACGAGGTGTGACAACTCATTGGCCGGTCAGCATCACTTGATCGCATCGAGGATGTCCAGGCTTGGAGGAGCAGGCGCAGGATGACGTTGCCAAAAGAGAAAATGCCGTCTGAAGGGTGACTTTTGCTCGGAGACAGTCCGCCGCACTCTGCAGGTACAAACACCGAAAATTTCTCAATACTTTTTTTTTTTTGGGAATAGGATCGTCCTCGGAATTTGCCCTATGTGGTAAGTGGCAGATGTGTGAGGGTGTCCAGCCGTCGATCAGACAAAGAACTAGAACTCGATCGCCGATGCCATGCTGCACTAACAGCTCCTGTGTGTAATTATGTGAGTAATTGTTAGTACACGTCAGGCACGTGGTAACTTGACACCTTTCGGTTTGTCGCCCGTGTGTTTGGTGCATCGTTCCAGCGCGGGCAAAAGGATGATGGCCACACCAATGCTGGCATCCGACAGTCTGTCTTGGGGGACCAAAGAAAAGGGAATCAAATGGCATTTTGACCAAAATGTCGATATGGCGGTAAAATTCATGGTGGCCGATCTTGCAACGCTGTCGACAATACGACGGGGGACGGGAAGCACACATTTTTTTGTCAGCGTTGCAAAGAAGAAGATTGGCGAGGAGAAAAGAGAAGAAAGAAGCAAGTGCACAGTAACCGACAAGCCGATCACAAAATCTAGACCAGTGTGGACCGAGTGTCAGTGTCACCATTCAACGGCAAGAGTGTGCGGGCAACCGCCTTCCCGACGTCATCCAAACCCGGGTGTGCTGGTTGTTCAAGTTCTTGCCTTCTTGTCCCGTTGCTGCCCGTTTCATATCGAATTGAGAAAGAGGGGAAATTGGACCATGAGAACAAAAAGTCGTCCAATTACCCCGCCGGCCGGGATCTCCTCTCTTGTCCTTCGGTTGACGTCCCGTTGGAAGGCAGTGGTATCTTGAAGTACCTCTTGTTACCCCTCATCGCTGCTTCTTGGTGTTGGCGGATGATTTCAAAGGATTCAAGTTCCTTCACCGTACACGTAAACAATTTACTTGGTCGAGTTCGCATCGTAGCCACTCACTGAACAGACATAGCGGCTGATGGCGTCTTCTCAGCGCCAGCTCAGCGACAGCGCCAGCGACGGAGATAACGAATGCCCTGCCACAGCTGACATCGCAAATCCCGAGTTGTCCTCCGCCTCAATCTAGCGGATGGCTTATGGCAGCGAGATAGCAGTTGCTGCAGTGACATTGAAATAGCTTCGATATGATGCCAGCCGACGATAGTCTACGCCTTTGATCCCAACTTGGTATAGAGATCCGAACCAAACATGGCATCGGCCATCCATTCAGGCTGGATGAAGCTGACGATAGTTTCGTTATCACTGCAGTATCAGATTGGGCTTGACAGGCTTCATCCAGCCCAGCCACTCGACGTCCACGAACGTCGGCGCATGGATTCTTTAGGCACCGCCAAAGTAGCATTCGACAGCCACACTGCGCCAACCTGAAGATATCGTCGCGCTGCCGTGGTTGTTTCCTGCTTTATCAATTCCCGTTGCTATTTGGGTCTGCCCAATTCGCCCAACCGACGGCTGTAATCTCCCCAAAGAGGTGATAATCTTAGCGCCCGAATTGCAACCTCATATCATTGACTGTAACCATGTGAAGATGTCGTAAAGAAGGATTTCTTTTTCATGTCCCGTCTCTCTGATATCGAATACCCCTGGACACATAGTCGTTGCTGTCAGGTCACCGCCAAGTACCTACTGTGACTTACCACCATGGTGTCCCCTGGCTTTTTCCATGTCTCGAGTGTTGTTCACCACGACATCAACATCATGTACGCGGCAAACCGTAGGCGACAAAGAGGACAACATCGACGTGGTGGTGAATCCTTGGCTGTCCGTAGACCGGATGCAGTTTGATGTGATGTCTGGTGAAGAGCTGAAGATGCGTTGAAGAGGAACAAGGAAGAACCCATTCCCCCATTCCAAGAAAGCGTCAAACCATCCAAGGCCGCATCCTCGAAAGGCAGCAGGGCGGACAACGGCACCCAGACCCCCAAAATAATTGTTAGGATCCACTGTCCATTGGACACCGACCCCAGTCCTGTCCGGAGTACCCAGTGCATTGGTCCTTCTCCTTCACACATGTTCATCTCTTGCAGTTCAGTGCTGTTCAACGCTGAAATTGACCGCACTCTTTTTCCTGCTTCCATCCATTTCCTTGCTTGACACAAAAGCTTGTTTGAACGTTGAGCTGAGGTTTCCCGTCCCGTCCTCATCTGTACCGTCTTTTTACGTTTTCTGTTTTCAGGTTCACCTCGGCTTCGTATCATCCCCTCCCCCCTCCCCCCCATAGAAACTCCGACTCGTATTGGATATGAAACGGCACTTATGCTGCTCACCTTCTTTTTTGCAGGAGAAGGCAAAAAAATGAACACCGCAATGGCGGGGTTGGGCTCGGAAAGGTGAGCGGTGTGAGGTGAAAGTGGATGTGGGAAGCAGACTTCAGTTGCGGGTGCAGGTGCTATTTGGGACACTGTGGAGTCGACTTGTCAGGTGGGGTAGCGAAGCTTCCTTCGCGCCATTTGCCCTAACAACTCCGCGATCTCCTCGCAGTCCTCCTTCTGGGGACGTACCCAGGACGCCCGGTGATGTGCAATTTTAGAATAGACGAACGGGCATGAGTCCGAGACATCTTTCTATGGATCTCACATCTAAATGCTCATCACTCGTTTTCCATACGTCCCTTCCATGGCTGCTTCCGAAATCGCGAGACAGGTCTTCGCCTCGAACGGCATCAATCTTGCTCAAACCTGAAGCTGGGAATGCCTTCCCCCCGTCCGCCCGCCACCAGACAACACCAGACCAATGTAGGTACGAGGAGGTACATTAGCCCCAGGGGCCATGTCCATCCCAAACGGCTGGCTATTGGCCAGAAAAGCCCAAGATCCTGATGGGCATGGCAGGCCCCGGGTCCAAGGAAGCAACCAAGTCTTCGTCTGTCTCCTCATCAATGATCGTATTTCCCGCCGCCTACCGTCTCCCCTTCCGGCCCAGTAAGTAAGCTTTTTCGCACTAGAAAACAAGGTCAAGGGGCTGGCCTCTGGAGCATTCCGTCTTTTTGTATAGTGTAGACTAAATAAACTGAGACTACGTGATTCGTGCAAGTAAGTAGTGTAGGACTAGTAGAGACAGGGTGGAATGGAGTGTGCTCCGAAGGGTACTTGTACAAGTACATATTAATCCCCACGGCTGCCCAGATTCACATCACCTCATCGTTTTCCCTCTCTTCCATTCCTCCCCCTCAACGTAATCGTCCACTGACTTGAGAGCAAATACATATACAAGTTGGGTAGAACAACAGAAGCAACAGGCACCGTCGAGGTCACAGTCGTCGCAATACACCGACAACATCATAGGGCCCCACCACCATCCAGACCTAATCAGGGCGCTCGAGGGAATCTCTTTTACCGACATACATCCAATTCCAAGTACATAACCACACCTCCATCCGAACGAATCGAACGAAATCTCCAATTTTGCTTCTGAGCCCCCTCCAGACCTTCCAAACAAGATTGTGGGTTCCAGAAAAAGAAGGGTGGCGACAGCTTGACGGAATTTCCATTATAAACCGCGAAGCTCCTGTACCACCCAACCAGGCGAACCGAAGCGCATTGAAGTGGAGGTTCGAGTCGAAGCGAACCACACACACACACCGACCACACCATCAGCACAGCACAACAAGCAGCACTCGCCAGCGTCTGGTTGCTCAGTCGCTGCCCGACGAAATTGACAGTCGCTTTCGAAGAAGAACAAGTTGTATAAAAACAGGCCCGTTCGCCTCTTCAACTTTTGTTGGACCCTCCAACTCGACATAAAACTCGACACAGGTTATCGTGCACGCGCGTTCTTCCACACCGGCATACCACCGCCGATCAGTAACGCATCATATACTGTCGATCATCCATCACTACCCCTTATTTCTTCAGCTTTTCTTGAAGGGTTGGGGCGAAAGAGAACGCACGGAATCGGGCGAACCAAGCACGCACGACTCGTTGGACAACAAACAACGACAGACACAACACCAAAACAGCTATCCTCAAGCTATTCCAAGCTGTCCCGAGTCTTGCCTCACCAATACGTCAGAACTACAACACTGTCGGAAAAGGGACGGACAAAACCACCGAGGCACCTCGTTCACCTCCGGTCGCTTTCAAGAAGAAAACAGCACACACGTCCGATGATCCGGCCATTTGCGGTACTACCACCATTACCATCACCATACTACAACGCAGCAGCAGCAGTAGCAGCATCATCAGTAGTAGTACCTCTGCAGACATCAGACCTGCAACAAGCACAACAAGCACAACGTGCATATCCTCTCTACTTACAATCACAACCACAACCACAACAACCATAACTCCTTTTTTCTTTATCTACCCCACCCAAACAACCTTCAAAATGAACACCTACCTATCTCACCCTTCCTCCCTTTCCTTCCACTCCATGCCTGAACCCCCCTCCTCCATCACCTACCACAACCACAACCACAACCACAACCACAACCACAACCGCGACCTCGCTCTCCAGACCTATCTCGCTCTGCACTCCCAGCACGAATCCCTGATCCAACACCTTGACGAACTCCGCCCTTCCAGCCCTTCCACCTCCCCCACGCGCTCCGGCCCCCACCATTCGCACGACGGCGGCCGCTCCTCCCCGCTCCCTCGACAGCGTCAACGCAGCGGATTCGGTTGTATGTCCGCTACCGCCACCGCCACCGCTCCCACCTTTGGCGGCAGTTCTTCCTCGCTTGCCAGCTCGTCGGTGCTGGATGACCAGACACTGCTGCACCACGCAGCGGAAGTGGCGCTGGAAGAAGCCAAGCTGTGCGATGTCAACGAGGGCATCAAGCGCACGCTGACGGAGCTGTTGAACTGCGAGGCGACGAGAGGGGAAGGGAACAGGCAGTTTCGGAGCTGGGTGCAGGGACGGTTGATGGAGGCGGAGAGGGAGTTGAGGAGGGGAAGGAGGAGGAGGAGTGCGGGATCGGCTTGTGGGGGTGAGTAAAAGGCGGAAGCTACCTAGGTACGGGAAAATGAGCAGAGGAGGTTCATTCAGTTTACACAGACAGGATGACAGCTGTGGGCTGTCGTCTGCACTTTTGGCAGCAGGAGGGTTCGTCATAGGACGAAAGCTGCGTTTACGTACGGCGTCGTCTGCAAGATTGTCTATCACGACGACGTCTTTGATGGATTGACAAGTCCTACAACTTGGGGAGCGTCCATCCGCCTTTCCCGATTTTCTTTTGGATCGCCCGAGGTTGGCGGACCACATTGTTTGTGTTCTGCATGGACATTTTGTTACGACTTGGCTTGCATCTTAGCTTGGAGTTTACGGGTTGTTTGGTTTCTTGTTTATTGTTGTTGCGCGTGGAGTCTTTCTGTCTGGACTTTTATTTTTTCCCGTGTCACATTTGGTCTTCGGACTGGTTATTGTCGATCGAAACTTCGAAACCATTTTCAACAACTCTCATCGGGAAACACCGGCCAGCAATATGGAGCAATCTTGAATCGTGTCTCCGTCATGCAATGACATCGACATTACCAATTTCTATGGGACCCTTGTCATGGAGCCACACCCAGTTGGAGCATCTCGCTTCGCCCAGCCGCCGAGGATCCGGGTTCGAGCAGAGGGTTCGGGAAGCATGGCATGAATCCGAATCCGGGAGAAGTGGAATCCCAGCATGGCTGTGTCGCCGTGTCGCGAGATGGCAGAAACATGGGACAACCATGTTTGGCAAATGGTCGGATAATTTCGCCCTTGGCAATCATCGCGACGACATTCTATTTTCGGGGCTATTCGGCGGCGGCGGCGGCAGGCAGAAGAATCGAAGCACGGATCAGGGGAGGAATCGAGTGTCACTAGAGTGGGAAGCATGATCATCATCATCAGTTCACGGAGGATTTCATTCAACCAACAAAGCATGTTATGGAAATTGGGAGGGGACGAACGGAACAGAAAGGGGACAGACAAAAGCGACACTACGAACCAGGGATTCGTCGCATGATCACCTGTCTATGCATAGGGGAGCACAAAACTTATTATTTGTTTATTTGTAATTTTTAGTGTTGTTTGGCCGCCAGGTTTTCGATATCGATTTGGCATTTCTGGGAGGGCGGAAAGAATGAAGACAAAACAAGTTTTGACCATATTTCGGATCCTACAAGATTCCAATGCTCGATGTGAAGATGCTTCGTAAATGCTGCTGCCGCCATGTTGACGCACAGCTCGGCGTTTCGTTTGTCGGCCATGCGACGATGATTTCAAGTTGCTTGATCAATCCGAGTCGTGCATTCGAGATTATCGCCAGTGACACAGTTTGAGTGTTGCAATCCCGATCGCAGACGACCAAGATCTGGGGAAACAAGAAAAAGAAAGCAAGTCGACTGCCCAAAAATGGGGTGGTAGTATTCGGGTTTGCGGAGTAGCGAGTCTAGACCACTTCCTTGGTGTTGTGATCAGGACCTCGAACGCGGAACGACGGCAACGAAATCTGGAGACTGGTGCAGCCAAAGTGGAATGCTCGATTCCCATGCTTCGCTTAGTGAACCCTAACCTGAAAATGCAAGCTGTCGGAGCCGTTGGATAACTTTGGCGCGTGTTTGAGAAGAAGAGATCACGTGTTTCCGTGCCGTGAAGGAGCTTGGGCCAGTCTCGATTGAGGTCTTGCGGCAGGCAGCTTTTCTATGATAGTGTACAGTTCCATACAACGAACTGCCTGCCATCCAAAGTTCCAAACGTCACTGCGATTGACTTTGACTTTGACGGGCGCGAAACGACCAGACGGAAGACGGAAGACGAAGATTCCATTTCCCTCCCATCTACAACCTCCTCTGAAAACACAGCCCAACCACCGAGGCAGCGTCTACTATATCTGTTCCCTCGCATGCGCCACGCCAAACTTGGACGCGCCACCCACGATTGCCCACGATGTCGGTCCTTCTCGAGACCAGCGCCGGCGACATTGTGATTGACCTTTTGGTCGATTACGCGCCCAAGATGTGCGAGAAGTCAGTATCATCTAATCTACCCCAACCAACAAGCCACATACTTACCGTGCCACCAACAGCTTCCTCAAACTCTGCAAGGTCAAATACTACAACTTCTCGCCCATCCACTCCATCCAAAAGTCCTTCTCCTTCCAGACCGGCGACCCCCTCGGTCCCTTGTCCTCCGAATCCGATGGCGGACAGTCCATCTGGGGCCTCCTCTCCGGCGACCCCTCGGAAAAGACCTTCCCAGCCCTCTTCCACCCCAAACTCAAACACCTCGAGCGTGGCACCGTCAGCATGGCCACCGTCCCGCACCCTTCCGACCCCGATACCCGCCTCGCCGGCTCCCAATTCATCGTCACCCTCGGCGACAACACCGACTACCTGGACGGGAAGGCCGCCATCTTCGGCAAGGTCGTCGAAGGCTTTGATGTTTTGGAGAAAATCAACGACGCCATCGTCGACGAGCGCGGCCACCCCCTGGTCGACATCCGCATCAAACACACCGTCATTCTCGACGACCCGTACCCTGACCCGGCCGGCATGCGCGAGCCAAGCGCTTCACCACCGCCCAGCAAAGCCCAACTAGCCACGGTCCGCATCGCCGAAGGCGAAGAGCTACTAGATGTCGAAGCCAGCGAAGAAGCCGCCGCCGAAGCAGAACGAAGGCGTCGAGAGCGCGAAGCGGCTGCACAAGCACTCACGCTGGAAATGATGGGCGACCTACCCTTTGCCGAAGTCAAGCCGCCCGAGAACGTCCTGTTCGTGTGCAAGTTGAACCCAGTAACGACGGACGAAGACCTCGAGCTGATCTTTAGCCGGTTTGGCAAGATCTTGAGCTGTGAAGTGATCAGGGATCAAAAGACGGGAGACAGTTTGCAGTATGCGTTTATCGAGTTCGAAGACAAAAAGAGCTGCGAGGAGGCTTACTCCAAGATGGACTCGGTGTTGATTGATGACCGGAGAATCCACGTGGATTTCAGTCAGAGCGTCAGCAAGCTGAGTGATGTGTGGCGGTCAGAGACGAACTCAAAGAGGAAGAGTGCGGCGAGGAGAGGAGGGGGTGGAGGATGGGGTGGTGTTGACGAGTTGGAGAAGTGGAGGAAGTATAGAGATGAGGATGTTGAGTGGCGGAATGACGATAGCTATCAGATGGTGCACGGAGTGGAGGACTTGAAGGGGAGGAGGCTTGATGGTGATAAGCCTCCTGCTAGGGATTCTCGACCTGATGTTGGTGGTGGCCGTGACAGGTCCATGTCTAGGCGCAGTAGGAGTCCTCGAAGGGACCGTGACCGGCGGGACGACCGTGACAACAGACGCGGGCCAAGAGATGCTGACCGCCGCCGAGATGATCGAGACTCGGACCGCAGAGACAGACGCGGCGACCGTAGTCGTGACCGATACCGCGACCGAGACTACAATGACAGGGACCACCGCAGAGGCAGAGACAGAGACAATAGAGGTCGCGATGACTACAGGAGGAGGTAGGCACGCACGCACACACAGCAAACTTGCATTAGGGGGGCATATTCTATCTTTGTCGCCCCAGATCCGCCGCCAATCTCTCTCCCCGAAAAAAATGCACATTTCGGAACCGAGATCTGCCTTGGCTTGTTACAGTCTGGCTGAATAGGGCTGACACTCGTATGCAATAATGTTGGGCTACCACCACCACGACTACTTACTCCATCGCTTACGAGCATCCAACTGTCTCGGACCTAACCTAGCTTAATTGGTTTGACACGAACGAAACGAAGACACGCGCACCTCTAGCCGACCTTTCAGTTCTCTTCATGCAGACGAGACCTTACGTAAGCTATTTCGCCTCTACGTTGCTTCATGTCTTCGTCAATGTAGACATGTTGCACTGCCCGACCTTACAGAGCAAAGGGGGAAAGCAAGTCTCGACAACCGCCGTCTTCCGAAGGTTTGCTTGGACTTACCTCTAGTGTATGGCAGGTGTCTGCTGATGGATGGGCCAACTGCATGTCAAAGCGCACCTTGCCTCATCATCATTATCATCAAAGTCAACCAACCTTGTACAGAGACTGAAGAGAGCTCGGCAGGACTTGCCCGGCTTGGTTTGACGATTACATTCCACCGACCTGTTCCACGTCAACTACTAGGTTTGACTTTGGCGCGCCAGGTGCCAATCAAGGGAGGCATGTAAAAGCCCCGGGAGGGGAGGCGTATCAGATTGTCAGCTCTGAACTTCTCTCTCGTGCGTAGTGAGTGGGTTTTACTTGCTTTGCGGCCACACAGAAGCTTTATCGATGCTCTTGTACCTCCTAGCTTGTGATAATATGAACGATACTACACTACACTACACTACGGGGCTACGGCATCTTTACTCCGCCAACTGTATCTGCTCAGTTCGTCACATTTGAATGCGGATAATGGGCGAAGAGGGGAGGTAATGGGTAGTACAAGGTGCCACTGGCTCGAGGGTCTGGTCGTTGCGATGCACCACTTGAATGAAGCTGGACTTTCACAACTTCCCTCAGAGGGTAGCAGATGCACAACATCAGCCGATGGTTACGCGTTGGCGTCAACGTCAACGGCTGTCCGCGAATCAAACGATATTGCACATCGCCTTGCCTCCGCATTTCCTTCTTCGCTCCTCGTCTCGCGGCGACCTGAAGACTTGAACAAAGCCCAGCCCACGGCCAGGCGGCCACCACGCCCTCTGGTCCGTCCGTTTCAACAACCAACGGACAGCAGGCGAAGTCGTACGCGCACACACTCACACACACAATACGCGGCCACCCACATCCAGCCGTTTACTGCAAGGTACCCCTTCCTCATCTTTTCGCTTGTGTCAGGCATACCCGCCGTGTCCCCGATATCAGTTAGATCGTCGGACCGAGTCCGGCAGATCGTCTACCATTTGGGGTTTCGCTGTTTGGCTATGCTTGTGGATTGAAACAGTGCATTGTGGTGCGAGTGTAGCGGTTGATTTGCAGCATTGCTGAACAGGTATAGCTCAAGGTTGCCAGTTGATGTCGGAGTTTTCATCATTGATAGCGACAGAGTGTGTCAACAAGGGTGCCAACAATACTAGCACTGCTTCTTCAAGCATCGGGAGTATCCTTGCAGGCCTTGTTTGTCTTTTAGGTTTGCCAGGTCTGGGTCAATCTCGTTGGTGATGGTGATTTGCAGGCGACGGGTAGAAGCGCGCCATCAATCCATCGAGTGCACAGAAAATGATCGAGGGAGCAGTTGTGGCCATGGATGGGATATGACAATCTGGAGTCAGGGAGATAACACAGTGGTTTGACACCATTTGGATGGGCCATCGAGATTGTGTCGCCCCAGGGTATTTGCTGGACAAGCGAAGACGGTCGATCGGAACCCTCGACTGCAGCCACTTCGGACAGAAAAATCACAGACTCTTTTTTATCCGATCCGAACCCCATGCTCCCTCTGGGCTCCCCTCGAATCAGGTTGCGATGGATGTGTTTCTGATGACGCTGGTTTCATACTCTCGTGGCTTGCGGAGACGTGAGAGGCTAGTGTGCGGCGCAAAATCTCGTGTTGCGGGTTTTGATCATGTCAGGGCCACTTCAATATCTGCAAGCCACGAGGTTGAAGGGTTCTATCCCAGCTCTGGGCGAGTTCCGAGGAGGTTTGATTTCGGTTGCGACGTGGACAGGGACGACGAAGATGTCGAGAGGGTGAGAGCAACAGGGCACACAAGTGTTTCCTTGACGGACCTGTAAAATCGGAACTAGCTGTCAGCTTCAAGCTCATTCGTCAACTACGACACCATCTCTCATGTCTTGCAGTTTTAGCGGGCAGTACGTGCAACCACTGGGCAACGAGGGGGACGGGTATGTGCATGTCGGGGGGCAGAACAGCAAGGGCACATCAAGAGCTTCGTTGACAGCGCGGACGGCGGATACTGTACCATGGGCCACTGCAATTATCCGAACGCCTTTCTTCGAGCCTAGGCCGTCCAAATTCTTCCCCAACGGCAATCCCCCCAACGACACCCTCAAATTCGAGTGCAGCCATTCGCCAATCTTGTCTTGTTGGCATGTGTGTCATATATCTATCCGCACCTCGTGCTGGCGTTTCGTCTCCGAAGATTGATGGAAGGGTCCGTCCGAATAGTCGCTGCCGATTTTGCCGTTGATGCCACACAAACCTGCTTGGACGTGAGGCGAAGCGGCGACTGGCGGAAGGATTGGAGGACTAGCACCCAACTTCAGATTTAGGGGATCTGCCACGATATGCAGTTCGAGGTCTAGGTTATATATCATTGGCCGAGGGCCCTTCCGACAAACATTTACATTGCCATGCTTCTAGGCTCGCTTCTGGCTTGCTTGGGGGCGCAACATTGGGGCCTGTTATAGGCTTTTGAGGCCTGGCAGCGTCAAGTCGATACGAACTGCCCTCGTCGGTAATCTTGGCTGCTGATAACGATGTGTTGTATGCTCGGAACTTGACTGTTGGGCGTTGCCGAGCCATCGATCACCATCAACGGTCGACAGTCGGGCGATGTATTGGATGGATGTCGGACTGGAGGGTTGGAGACTCTCTCGTGTTTGACGATGACAGCTGGCAACTGAAGCAGATTAGGAGTTCAAGTTGCAGTTGCAGGTGCAGTCGCGTGACATGCAAGTAGAAGAGGAACCGACGGACGACTCCCTAATTCCGTTTCGGGCTTCCTTCCTCCAATCGATCTGATCTAACGACAGTAACTCCTTCCGAAAGACCTCTTTGAACGGGACATGTATCGGCAACGTCCAGTCTCGTACCGCGCCCGTGCCCATGAAGGCTCTCGGACCGGACCGAGTGGGCAGGAAGGGGAAGGCAGGGGCCGGCCGATCATTTCAGTGTCAAATGTGAGAATTTCGGACGAAAGCAATACCTTTACAGTAAGTATCGCGCCATTACACTACGTACCTACACACAGCACTATTACCATGGCGGGACTTTTTGTGTCCAAGAGTAGGTAATAGGTAGTACTGGAATTATTCTTCGTTTGAAATCATATGCAGAACATGATGGCATGACGAATTGACCGTTGGCGCTACCTACTCGTGGGCATGCCATGCCTTGGGAAGAAGTCGTCCGTTGGCAACAAATCGGAAAAGGCAACTGAACCTCATGGCGTGGACAGCAAGAGATCGCTCACATTTTGTGAGTGCCGGTGCAGGTTCAAGGCGATCAGATCACTCTCAGCAAAAAGTGATAGAATCAGGGGTGCCTTCCTTGGGACCTTCCTTGGCTTGGGTTGTTGGTTTGTGCCCGAATCACCCTTGGAAGGGCTGGCTGGCTGGGGAGGGGGCACTGGGGCGGCGCCCGTTCGCTGCTCCAGTTCTGCTCAATCTCGCCATGCCGTTGTGTTTGCTGTCAACATGATGGAAGGAGATGATGTCAAGGGGTGTTGGTTCTTCCACCATAGATACTACTTGCCCCTGTACATGGCAGCATGGCGTCCGTCTTCAATTTTGGCCTTCTTCTTCCTCAACCCTCGACAGTCTTACTTCAACCTGGTATCGATCATTCATTTGACTGCGATCAATCGGATTCTTTTCAGCATGATCACGACAAGCAGAACTTGAGAGGGACCGGACCGATGAAGATTGAACACTTCAAGTTGTTCTACTTTGCTCATTAGCATTAGGTCAGCAAGAGGGAGACCGGCCTGACCTGGCGATACCACGCTAGTGACGCACGACAGACAGCATGAAAAAGCAAACAACAGACACTGCAGTCACTCGCTCAGTCGCAGTACAACTGGAAGCACAGTGGGGGGAATGAGGAGAGAGGGGGAAAGAACGAACTGAAGCTCTTTCCTTTTGACAAGAGGGGCATAAGTTCAGGTTCAGCTTATTTGGCAGGAGCAACTATTCCACCTTGGGCATGTCGCAACACCTTCCTTGGCTTTACTCAATGAGGAAGGGGGGGAACAGCTGAATTCTGACTGCGTCATGTAATCGAATGCCTCTTGTGCCTGCCAAACAACATTGCACTGACCTGGGGCATCTTCTGTCCTGTCACCACCTAAACTGAGTCCCGGCCGTTGTTTGGCATTGCGCTTCTGCCCACCGACTTCTGTCACTTATCACTTTTTTTTCTCGCGGAAATCGTCATTTATATCCGTTTGAAGCGTCTGCTCTCGTCAGCCTTGCATGAGCGGGGCCAGATGCCGAACGGCCGGTGCAACATCAACAGACGACAATCGACAATGGACAACACTTCGATTTCCAGCAAGAACAACGAACGGAAAGCAGCGAAAAGAGCAAAGTGGGAGGATTCCTGCGAACGAAAGACCGGAGCAAAACGAGCAGGGAACTAACCAAGTCCAACCTACCCAAGATTTCCTTCCCTCTTTTTCACAGTGTCAAGTGTTACACGAAATCTGCAAATGGGAGGGGTCAATATTCAGGTCACGCACCACCCATACAAGATGCATTGCAGTCATTCATTCGGATAGGGGGTCTGCGTCACCTTGAGTCCTCTATCTAGTCCTGTCTCGTTCAGTTCAGTTGTTCTCCCAGTTCATCCTCCCCACAGTATTTCCTTCCACTTCCTTCCCTCTCAGCACCCCCGTCGCTCAGGGCTGGCTGACATCTGGCCAAAGTGCTTTACTCTCGCTATCTCATCAGATTCCCCCTTCCCCAAGATGGACTGCCCGGCCTGCTCACATCCACACAGCTCACAATCATGGATGGGATCCTCTACCCAGAGATTCTTTCCAGTCGCAGCCCTCATCAGTTACATGCTAGTCATGTACATATGTACTCGCGTAACACTGGGCTTCCATGTATGTATTTGTCATGTCCCTCATGTCTCACACACGTCGTTTGTCCATGTTTCCGAGTGGGACAGGGGTTGCTGAGGCAGTCAATGGGCTGGGGATATGAGGCTAGTAGCCCCTCTGTTCGCCTGGCTCGCTATTCTCTTTCTGGTTGTTCAGCAAACATGTGCTACGACGAGGTCAATAATCCAGTCCATCTGTCACCCATGTCAATCTGAGGTTGGTGACTTGGGTTGCCTATGGACATGAACACGGACGTGGAATTCCCTCTTTGAGCGAACATATGGATATTTTTTCCGCTTCTCCTTCATCTTTGACATGTTACCTTGAGCTCCTTTTCTGTCATGCATACGATCCATCTTTCCTTCAGCCTTGGGGGTACTTGTCTGCAAAGGCTTTTGTGCCATTCACATACAGGGCTACTGCCAAAGGGCAAACACACCTGAAGCTCTCGCACGTATGCTATACCTGATTAGGCACTCCCTTCGTGTTGTTTCCACTGTGCCTTGGTTTGTATTGACGGAGTTGGATGGCAGCTGGCACTGGGCACTGGGTGTACCTTATGTAGCTCTATCAAGGTCGAGGGAATGACGATGATGCTGTGTAAACGCCATCGATTCAGATACATGCTATGTTTTCTTTTTCCATACGTTTCGCTGTCGAAAACGGGCTGATAGTGCCAAACCGTTGTCTAGTCAAATCTTATTGGACACAAGCAGGAAAAAGATTCGTTTTCTCAGCACCACTTCCACACATGCTCTCTCGAAAGTCTTCAATGAGGAGGAGAGTCGGCCATGAGGCGAGGTCGAGGTTAACGCACTGTTTTGGCATCATTCTTTCTCATCGTCCTATCAGATTCCACTCTCATACCTATGGCGCATTTCTTCGCCCCCTTCTCCCAGACCCCAGACCAGAACCCCCACCCCTTCTCCCCTGGCCTTCTTTCACAAGGAGAGAGATCTACCTGCCAGCATCCGAACCGTGAGAAGACCTAAAGGCATCTGGACTTTGCAGACCTTTCTTGGTCTTCCTGCTCTGAGGTATTTCTCCATCCAAGAGTTGATGCAAGTATCACAAGCGACGGCGGGAAGGAAACCCTCAACTACCACAACAGCCGTCGCCCTTTTTTGACAGCGGAGCCAAATTTCGAAACAAATACGCTTTCACGCGATATGATGCTTCCTAACCTTGTATGCGCAACCTTCTGCTTGCTCCAAACCAAGGAGCTGGCGAACCGTCCAATTAGCCACTCCCTATTTTTGTGCACTTGCACTTTGTTGTACCACAGCTGGGGTCCCGGATTCATGCAGACATGGACAACAGTTACATTTCCTTTTCCCCTTGCCCTTCAGCATGGCACTGAGGTGGGCTTCCGATGGCTCGCTTCATCCAGAAGTACCCTAGCTTGAGTGCTCGTGCCAGGATGAGGCTGGGACTGGCCGTACTGGAGAAGCCAACGAAGACACAAGCGTTGCCCTATACCTCTCTATATGCCCCCTAGTCTGGCTACTGCGCCCTATACGCCTGACATAGGGCAGCCCATGCCAAGGAAGCAGGCTGGGGTATGGTTTGGTATCATATGAGTGTATGCATGAGACGATACGGTTTTTCAGAGATTGTAATTAACCAAGTGGTGTCTGAGGAGATCATACTGTACAGAGATGGCCTCTCCTGCTTCTTTTATGGCCGCGAGGGGCTCAAGTGCCCTGGCTAAGTGGCCAGACTGCACGATGAAGTGACTACAAACAGAGTATATGCCTATGGTTGGTTCGTGCTCAGGTATGGACAATCCGACCAGGGGGGGCTTGTTGATCCTGTCATCAGAGCATGAAGACAACTAGGTGAAGACTTATAACACTTTGGCATCTCCTGCAACAATTCTTCTTTGTTTTCTGTATCTGTCTTGTCTCTCGTTTCTTTCTCTTTGATTTTCAGACTTCTAGGTCACTGCCTTTCTCAGTTTGGTTGGATTTCATATCAACTTGGCTTCCAGGTCACTTGCCCTTTCCTATTGACCGAGCAATCCTCGACATAATCGATCAGTCTTGAATCACTTTCCGCCTGCGGCACGGCATCCTCTCGCTTTCTCGCATTACCATACGTCCAAGCCCTTCGTTCGAGGATTCCCCAGTCAGACAGACTTGTCCGAGAAACAGAGACACGGCCGCGGTCACCCGAGTTTTATAGATTCAAGACATTACTACAGCCGTACAGACATACACGACGCACGCACGACTTAAACGTCCGAGTTCACAACCTCTTCACACCGAGGTCAAGTACGCGAATAAGCGACCTGTCAGGTTGGTCTTTGTCCTTTCTCTCTTCCCCCAGTCCTTTGGAGTTGCTCTTCTTGGTTATCCCGGGGTTGTGCATCTAGAATAGGCTTTTCGTGCCTGAGTTCCGGGTTGGGGGTTACAAGATGTCCTCGGTGTGTGCCGTTGTGTACAAAATCAAGTGAGCGAAGTCGAAGGGAGACGAGGAAAAGTCGGAGTGAGAGTGAAATGAACGGGGGGATGGTGTGTGGGACAAAGCTTGACTGGCAGCTTTAGCATGAACACTCGCTCACAAAACGTACGTCAATCAGGTCCCAGGTCTCCTATCTAGTAGCTGGAGCGCAACACAAGACACGCATACCTTACGCATTAGGATACCTAGACAACCATAGACAGCACGTTCTCAGCCAGGCCACCGAGGGATTCTGAGTCTGTTCTCACACCAGCTCTCCTTATCGGGCTTAATCTACCGTGAACAATCGAGTCAAGTCCGGATCAAGGGCAATCAGACAGAAAGGATCCAGTCCAGAGTCTGCCCCGTCTGCATTTGGCGCTGCTGTGTCCGATCACCACCCACTCAGAACACATCCACCCCACCTTCACGCTTCCTAGGAGTCCGAACCAGACGAACAGTTTCTTCGTAACTTTCCGCAGCATTGTCACCTCTCTAGCAATAATTCACATCCCTGTTGCCAGCTGCAGCAGTTCGAAGAGGTCGCCCTGCAGCACCTAGCCCCTACGAGCTACCACCGCCGAGCAAGTCTCTCGGGACCTGCACACCACTGCCTCTTGCAAGGATCAGTCCCTGATCAGTGTCTAACAACGACGCCAGGCGGAGTTTCAAGGCTTTTGATCGCCATCAGAAATCTGACACGGGCAAATCCTATCAGTTCAGGCCAAAAGGCAAAAGGGTTGCAAGCAAAGTCCGATCAGGCAAAACAGAGAGACAGATTACGGTTCCGAGGTTTAGCTGAGGTGTGGCTGGAAAGACATCGGACGAAACAACATAAGGAAATGGTGTCCCAGACCTGCTATACCCCTCCCCATCACGGCCACCACACACACGATCAAAGACGATATAGTAGTCGCGCCGGCCCACCTTACTTTTGCCACGGCGGTCCATATTCTACCGAAGCACGTCGGAGCTACTCTTCTTCGGAGCACCACTCTGCCCACCCCCACCACGGACATCACTCGCAAGGAAGAATAGGCTCAGCGTCTGTTGCACTCGGTGTTGGAGCCCTCAGCATGTCTGATCAAGGATCTTCGTCGGCGATAGATGCGGAGTCGCAGCCGCAGAGAAAGAGAATTGCTGTTGCTGTACGTTTAGCCCCTCGAGGACATTTCGCCCCACGTCGACCTTGGATACCTTTCGTTGAGAAAAACTGACAACCACCAGTGCGGACGTTGTCGCAAACGCAAAATCCGATGCAGCGGTGACCCGGGCCAAGGTCAACCCTGCACGAACTGCAAGAACGCAGGGGTAGAGCAGTGTCTATTTCTTCGGGTTAGTACAGACTGGCCTTGCTTCTTCAGTTCTGTCTGTGCCTCCATCACTAACCCTTCTTGTGTCTGCCACAGGTCTCGTCCCGCGACATTCCCTTGAAGCCCGATACATCCTCTGACTTTGGGTACTCGGTCGATGACGCCCGTCTCTATGCCAACAAACATACCATGAGCCCGGCCTCTCTCCACTACAGCCAACATGCCGGAGCCGTTGGCATCGGCGGCCTTCCTGGCACAGCGGAGGATCCTCTGATGGCTCAATACAGTCGTGGTTACGCATACGGTCACCATCAAGCTCCGCCGCCGACCAGTCATAAACAGTACTTTCCTGCCACAGCCTCATACGCCTCAGCCCCCAACCCCTACGGCGATCCTACCGCGGTTGGCGTGTCTGGTCAATTCGGTGATTATACTGCAGCGGGATACCCGCCAGTGCATGCTATGACTCATGAGTCAGTCGGTATCGTACCTAGTTGGGGTTCTGCTGCCAGAAAGACCCCTTACGGTGGAGTGTATATGGACTCAACTCCTGAGTCTTACGGGGGGTACCAAAGCTCGAACCTCGTCCATCGCCCGGCACATCATGGTGCTCACCACGGCCACGGAACTCCTACAACCGAATCCCAATCTCCCAACTTCTCTTTCTCTGGCGTAGCTGCGTCGCTACCTACAACCAGCACAGGCGCCGACCGATTGTTGCCGAACCCCACAGCCGGCACCTCTCGCTCCTCTCTCCCTTACCCGGGCGCAGCTATCAAGACCTCCCAACCTGGAGTGTCAAGCACTCTCGCCGACGTCGCTGCTTCCGCAACTGCCTACGGGGGCTTCGATGGTCTCTCGGCGTCTTACGGATCAGCCAGCACCGCCAGCGCTGGTCACTCTTCCTCTGTCCGTTCTCACTCTACCACTACGGATACCTACCACACCTCGGTTTCAGGAGCAAGCGCGGGTGCTGGGGAGCCTCAAAGCATCTTTGGCGAAGAAGGAAGAAGCTTGCAGAGCCAGGGATCGGCATTTGACATGAACACTTATACTGCGGAGCCGCTGTCTTCGGTTTCCTCGAGTAACAGGAGAGACTCAATCGGGTCTTCGGCAGCTGGTAGCGGAACATTGGCCAACAGTCTGTCGAATGGACAGGCGTATGTGCCTAGTGAGAGTGTAGTGCAGGTCGGCGGCCCTGACCATCATGTTGGCCATCATGGGGTCTACGAGCAGCAACGTCACCAGGCACTTGCTGATGGACACAGGGCGGCTTCGCTTGCGAGCCACCGCTGAGATCGAATCGTATGCGGCTTCTCTTACCACGTTGGTAGCTGCCCAATAACTGCGAGGAATTGGTCTGATCTTGTTGAGAAGACCCTACAGTGTGCGTGTGGATTGAGTGCATGTCTTCAATTGGACATCATAGGTTGGCGGTAGCACAAAGATACAACAAGAATACAGGCACGGTATCAGGGGTATTAAGGCGTTCAGTTGGTACGCGGCGTTGCACAGGCGGTTCAGGGCGGCAACCAAAAAAAGCACGAATGCGGCCAGGACTCAACTTGGTCGGGAAAAGAGTACAGCAGAGCACAAAAACGAGACCCAAGCAAGTAAAGTCTCGGTTGGCAGGGTAGTAAGGGGCATGGTCATGGATGGGCTTGAAGGGGATGGACATGAAGGGTGGAGAAAGGGGAAGGACCTGGAAAAAACAGCCTCGAGGAGTCACAACATAACGTACCCCCGTCCCCGTGCCTTGCATTACGCCCGAAAGAACCCGCATCCTGGCAGAAGGTCAGGTATCATGTCGCTACCTCCCTCCTTGAGGAGGGGTATCACTACTGCTGCAGCTGCATTTTCATATTCACTTTGTCGTCAGAGAAAAGACATATTTCCTTCAATTGTTTTTTTACAGCTGCTACAGTCGGGATTTTCTACTTTTTTCGGAGACTAAACATTTTCTTCACTTTCGGGGCGTCTTGTTTCTCGTTTCTGTCTTCATTTTATTTTCTTGAGGGGGTTTTCCCGTGCTGTTCCATGGTTGATTCAGGTTGCTCGAGTCTGCATATTTGTGTGTGTTCATCGGCACGTCAGGAAGGTGCCTAGATACAGCATCATACCATACCTCTACCTTAGTTGACGGGAGGTATCGGTCTCATGAAGACAGGTAGTTAGAAAGAAAAGTAATGCTAAATTAGTTTGCCTACCGTGCGTCGCCCTATCTGAAGAAGAATGATAATAGAGGTTCACTTGCTGCTTTCTACCTACCCGTCCTCCTTCTTCTTCTTCTCCCGTGCCTTCTCCCGCTTCCATTTGTTCTCCCGAACCCTCTTTTTCAGTTCTTATTCCGTAATGGCGGTTCATTTTGCTGTCATGAGCTCGTGTAGTACCTCTACACATTGATGACATGAGCAAGATGGGGGGTCATGTCACTCGAGTCTATACCACCTTGTTACTGTATTCGCGGAAAAGAGAGGAAGAAAAGGAGATAAAGTGCTTACGTAGGTTGGTTGTCCTTGACAGTTGCTGGACTGTTGTACTGTAGCGAACATAGATGCCGTGGGTACACAATCTATTTCTGAAACCGGCAAGGTGCAGATGGTGCATGTTGAGATATCGCTTTGCAGTATATTACCTCTAGGTGGCTGCAGATGCAGATGCAATGAGAGGAGGTTACGAGGTTGTATGTATCGTAGCCGTACACCCTTTTAGTACCTGATCCTACCTAGGTAGTAAGAACGAGCGTTGGGATAACGGACTTGGTGTGATAGGTCGAGTCATCCTGGTCAGACTGGACCTGTTCTAGGGCTAGGTATGTAGACCAGAACGAGGGGCCCCGGGCATATTAGGTACCTAGGGGCACCGGGGCGAATTGGCTTCACAAGTCTACATAGGTACCCCACCTCCGCGGAGAGGGGAGAAGGGAGAGGGGGGATCAACGCCGATCTGGATCTGGACTGGCCTGGCTCATTGGGCTAGGTTGTCTGATTCTACCACTTATCCCGAATTTTCAGGGATTTGGATCCTATCCGGGGCACTGGACTTTGGGGTCCAGGTCCGGGTCCGGGTCCGGGGTCTCGGGAGGGAACTTGAATGGCACGCGTGCAAGTCTTCATGTCTTTTCCAGATCAGACGTCAAATCCAAGTCTAGCGCCAAGGCACCTACGCTAAGCGGGCCAGGCCCACCTAAGTCTAGGTACCTGGGAAGGTAGAGCAGAGTGTATAGGTAGATACAGGTAACGAACGGGCACTATGTGGTGGAGGAGGACAAGGACGGACGAATCTATCCGGCAGCGGCGCGTGCGTGGCGTGTAGATATAAATCTGATCTCGACATGGAGGTGATCTACCCGCCTGGCATCTAGAATAGAGGTCAATACTTGGCTGACATGCTTGATGCTTGATGCTTGATAAATGGTACAGGTGGTGATAGGATCGATGCTGGTACCCATTGACCCGCAACCAAGCATGGGTACCTATCTCTGGATGTAGAGGGTCAGGAGAGGTAAGGTACATGTACAAATAAGACCGCGAAGAATTACCTGTTATGGCACGCACATCCGGCAGAGCATCAATACATCCGCTTGAGAATGGGGGTGACTACTACCTAGCTACCTACCTAGATCAGGGGTAGACGTGTATGTGTATCTCTAGAGGTAGGTAGTCGTAGGTACCTATGTCAGCAAGCAAGGCAAGACGTACCTACCTACCTCTAAGAATCTACATGCGAGGTGGGAAGAACGAGGCAACACCAGCCGCACAATGCATTTGCAGCAGCGGCGCGGCCCTTGTGGTGCTCGTCTTGTACCTTACCTAGCAGTGTAGGTAGCTAGGTAGGCAGACTTTCCCGCGCGGGCTGGTAACCGTCAACCAAACCAAGCTGTAATGGCGAACCATACAACCCCTTTGAATCTTGCAGGAAGTATGACGAGGCCTCCGTCCACTTGTCCAATATTTCTCGAGGGTTTACTAGGTACTTGAAACTCGTATTCAGGAAGCCGGGCGTTGAAGCATCATGCAGACTGATGGGTGACTTGACCTATCAGCGAGGAGTCAATGTCATGACATAGATCTGGACTCTGGCGTTCCTGAATGGGCTGGGTCTTTCGGGGGTTCAGTCAGTCGCCTGGCAACCTCAAGGTTGCTTGTGTCAGTCGATTGCTTCGTCATTTTGCAGTGGTCTCAATATCCTAGGCCTGACCGGGCCCTGTCATGTCGACAGTGTGTAGAACATTG
Source organism: Neurospora hispaniola (assembly GCF_033458365.1). Lineage (NCBI taxonomy): Eukaryota > Fungi > Ascomycota > Sordariomycetes > Sordariales > Sordariaceae > Neurospora > Neurospora hispaniola. Next base: position 6,440,122 of record NW_026944406.1, on the reverse strand, counting down.
GGGAAACGTGTTCCATTGTTCCTGGCGAGGACAGGGTTAGATGTAACGGCCCGGTTCCGCAAGACACCTTGGGTAGTATGTTGACGACAGTTTCGGCGGCATAGATAGACCAGACGAGTTAGGAAATTTCGAGCGGTTCAGGGGGGATCGAGTAGCCTGAAGAACAATGGACACCAGACAAGTAGATAAACGGCACTACCTTGTCTGTAGGTAGGTACACCTATCACATCAATCTCGTCACCGTCCGTCTCGGCTGGCGACTTCGAGTATGAAAGGTTGCTTGCTGGCCATCAATCTTTCTGCACTTCCGGCACCATGTCGCAGGATGTCGTGGGATCTAGATGAGCCTCGCTTAGATGCTGTGCTTCCCTTGTCTTTGGGGGTTTCCCGGCTTCCTTGTTCCCAACTCGGATAATCAAGTCGAACTCGGTATCCCGTTCGGACCGTTCCAGCTCCAGTCAACGGTCAGGAGGCGTCTCCGCTTGGAAACCCGTGGTGGGGGTTCCCGGCCCTCAACTGTTCACTTCCGTTCCCGCATGGCCATCATCTCTGATAGTATCGGACTCTTGCAGGCCTTTGTGTACCCAGCTGGAATGGTTTGTGAGAGCAAGGCTCGTGGCCCTAAGGTCGATAGCCGGTACCAATCGACATTGGATCACGGTTTGGTGCATTGGTTTCTTGCGCTTTTGTTAGTGGTGCGCCACTTTCTGTCGTGGTGAAGATTGACAGTGACATCCGTCGAATGTAGATTTCTGATGGCCATTCAGGTTCACTCGGGAGAGTGGGCATGACTGCGCTGAAGGTTGCTCAACGGTTGGGTTCTCTGAGAATGAGCGAGTGTCGACGTTGGTCGATAACTGCCAAGCGCGAAAAGGGGGAAGAGCGGCGAGGGCACACGTGACTGGACTGCGCCGAACGAGAAGGAAAAGTGGGCCCGCGGCATCCGACTTTGGAACTTCACAAAAGTCGCTGAAATGAACTTTTGTCAGTCAACGACCGCCGTCACCACGTCATCATTGCCTCGCTGTGCTGCCGGCAAACCACATAACAACAATGGCTAGAACGACCCAAATAAAGCGCAAGCATATGCAAATTGCTCGCTTTTGCCGGCAATACCTCCAACTGGAGCCGGTCGTGGACTTCCCCGACGGCGAGTACCTGTGCGATGCATCAGTCCAGGAGACACTGTACGAGCAGCTTTTCAGCGAGGACATCAAGAATCCCGCGCCTCCGCGGTATCAGCTGAGGATCCTGAAAGAGCTGGTGAAACGGATTGAGGAAAGTATCGAGGATTGGGACCAATATGTAAGTTTCTGTAATGGTCATTTCAGTTCCATGCGTTGAAGTAAGAAGGTCTCGGCTGGCTGCTGCAAAGTTCAAATCCAAGTTACCTACCACCCCCTCGTAGCACGTTTCCTCACCAAGTTGTTTCTTTTGCCATCTTTTACTAGGGCCTCTCGGACAATCTCTACACAAGATTATCCCATCTGCTCTCGCTGCGGTTACCCTCCGAGGCCGTTGCCGCGCAGCAAAAGTGCTACGTCACTTACCACCTGTCTCTTCTCGATCAAAATCTCGGCGTCGGCAGTTATGCCTTTGAACAAGATCCGGATCAACCGGGCCGGGAAGAGGTATCGTCGGCTTCTCCTGACGAGGAGCCACACATCACCCTCCTAGAATCCCGCAACCTCATCGCCGCCTCCGGCACCACCGGCCTACGCACCTGGGAAGCCTCCCTTCACTTGGGGCAGTACCTCCTCACGCATCCCTCCCTCGTCTGCGGCAAGCGTGTGCTCGAACTCGGCGCAGGAACAGGCTACGTTTCTATCCTCTGCGCCAAGTATCTCGGGGCCAAACACGTCATCGCCACCGACGGGTCAGACGAAGTCGTGGCCAACTTGCCTGACAGCTTGTTCCTCAACGGGCTCCAGGGGTCTGATGCCGTCCAGCCGATGGAGCTATGGTGGGGTCACGCGCTTGTCGGCACCGAGGAGGCGCAATGGAACGGAGGACGGGAAGTGGACGTGGTGCTGGGCGCGGATATCACGTATGATAAAAGCGTTATTCCGGCGTTGGTGGCCACGGTTGAGGAAGTAGTCGAACTATTTCCCAAGGTGGAGGTGGTGATTGCGGCGACAGAGAGGAATCGGGAGACGTATGAGAGCTTTCTGAGCGTGTGTGAGGGCAGGGGGTTGGAGGTGGTTCATGCGGAGTTTCCGGTGCCGCCTAGATCTGAGCAGACTGGGCCGTTCTATAATCATCTGATGCCGATACACATCTGTCAGTTGAGGCGGAACTAGGTAGGGGAGCTGGAGGGAGTAGGCTCGAGCTTGACGCCGGGGTGGTGTGTGTAATTGATAAGAGCTTATCGGTCAGCCTTGATTGTCGCATTGTCCGCTTCATTCCTCTGAGACGACGGCTAGACAGCCAGTGAAAAGTCAAAACAGGTATGGCTGTGTCCTAGACCTGGCTTTACATCGTAGATGACAGAATAAAATAAAAAGAGCAAACCCTATCATGGTTTATTGATGAGAGCATGTCCCCGGCCACATGTTTGTTGATTGTTTATTTGGACGATCCCAGTTGGGACGACAACCAAGTCCCGCTGTCTTGACAAGGCCCGTGCACTTTTCGGGGAGGTGAGGTGCAGCACGAGCCACCCTGCACTCCCAAAGCAGAAACGCCAAGATTTACGCCTCACATCCCAGGCCACATTCCCACACGATTAGGGCTTGCACCCAATTAAGCGGCACGAGAGTGGAATTTTCTCAGTGGCTCCACCGCAAGTTGTCGTGTGCCCCGTGCGCGGCGAGTGCAAAAAACGACTTCAAAAAAAGCACAACCGCTCCTCCGTCCGCCGCTGCACTTCTCGGTCTTGATCGTCAACTCGCCCGCAAGACACCAAGATGGCTGACTCCGACTCCCCCGTCACCCTGCGCACTCGCAAGTTCATCCGCAACCCTCTGCTTGGCCGCAAGCAGATGGTCGTGTACGTTGCCCTCCTGCCAATCTGACCAAGAGTCAACGCCGTGGCAGCAAGGCAGCAATGGATATGTTTGATCATGTCTACCTTCATTTTGTCTTTCACAGAGCATATCCGAGCAATACTTCCATCGAAGTCCCACCAAGCGAATGCGACAAAACCACCAACAGACCCCTCCTTCCACCGAGATGCGCGATCGATCGAGTCAACCATGACCTCACATCCATCATCATCCACCATTTGTACCCTGCGAAATCAATAGCCTTGATGCTCAAGAGGCCAGAAAGAGATGGGACACAAACACAAGGAAACAAATACTTTTGACCCTTGCTGAAAGACTAGCGGTTTCGCGGGGGATCATGATGCGGATCATGGTGATTGGGGGCAAAACAGACAAGAAAGATACCGCAACGACGTCTCGAGTGGAGAGTGGGCGGTGGTTTGTCGCGTTTCGCTTCGGTGATCGTGATACAAATCTGAGGGAGGCGGAGAAGGAGACACATCAAGTCCAAAGCTGCTTTGCTATGCGCGGTTGTTGCTCCCTCAACAACTTAAGGACAGTCTTGCTTACTCCTGCTTTTTTAACCACTACAGGGATATCCTCCACCCCAACCGTCCTAACATCTCCAAGGACGAGCTCCGCGAGAAGCTGGCCACCCTCTACAAGGCCACCAAGGACCAGGTCAACGTCTTCGGTCTCCGCACCCAGTTCGGTGGTGGCAAGACCACTGGCTTCGCCCTCGTCTATGACTCCCCCGAGGCCATGAAGAAGTTCGAGCCCCACTACCGTCTTGTCCGTGTCGGCCTTGCCTCCAAGATTGAGAAGGCTTCCCGCCAGCAGCGTATGTTTTCAGTTACCCCCATGCCTCCCAATCCATCACTAACATTCAACAGGCAAGCAGCGCAAGAACCGCCAAAAGACCCTCCGCGGCACTGCCAAGGTCAAGGGTGCCAAGCCCAAGAAGGAGAAATAAGCGTATCGCTCTCCTTAGTGCTTTGTCGTCCTTCTCTTCTATCTCACCGGGTGTTTGCGAGGGTGTGCATTCTCTTTTACAGTGCATCTGGGGCTTCCTCCGGCAGTCGATCTGCCGCCTGCAAACCTAGTCAGCATTTGGGATCCATTTGGAGGCGTGACGGTCGGGCTTTCAGGGATTCTGGCGACATAGCATACAATTCAGGGGTGTTTTGCGTGGCACAAAAACAAGATGATCAACAACTTGGGCGTCTGTGATTCGTGATGTCTTGTTTGTCGAGACTTTGACTTGTTTCAATGGTGGCTTGGACGAGTGTCCTGTCCTTGTACCTTCATCACTCTTGCCTCTGACATCTCTACCTTTCCTCTCAGATTTCCTTTCTCCGAACTCAATACTTCCTCCAATTCCAGCAAGGCAGTCCTGCTTCCATTCACCTTCACCTCGCTGTCACCCACTAGCCGAACCGCTAGACCTACTACCGCTACCCCATCACCACCGCCGACTCAGGCTCCTTCTGCGGGCTCTTCCTGGTGCTCGTGCTGAGGACATCGGGGATGAGGCTGGGGGTCAAGTTTATATGTGCTTGTGGCTATCCCGGTGTCCAGGTCCGTGTCTAAGCTGGTTGACAACCTGGCGGACAAGTCTTCTTCCTCGAGTGTGATATCAGTCGCGCCAGCCGTAGGGGGTATGGTAATCGTCGTGGTCTCGCAGCTTTGACCTGGCTCGGGCTCTGTGTCCACGTCTTGAACCAATCCAGGCACATCCACCCTCGCACCCACCGGAACCGGGACAGGTACCGAGTGAGCCAACACAGGCGAGCTAGGTACTTCTGGGACAAAGGGTTCGTCTTCGTTTACTAAACGTGCTGGCGAGTTAGGACGGGTTGGACCAACGCCCACGGGGGAGGTACTTCGCGTTGCATCTGCCGAGTTTGGGAGAGGGTCCGGGCGGGGGGAGTAGATGGATGGAGTGGGCTCCAATTGTGAAGCTGTGGGGTTTGAAGGTAGTGGTTGAGGTGGGCTTGACAGAGTTGGCGACGGCGATGGAGCGGATGATCTCTGGAAACATGGACTGGAAGTGGCGGACTCTGTGTTTTCATCGTCGGTCTGGATGGAGGTGTTGACCTGGAGATGAATATTGGCTGTCGGAGATGAGGGTGCTGGTGAAGTTGCCTTTGATGAAGTGGAAGTCATCTTGGAGGTGTGGAAAGCCAAGTCAACTGGTGGACTAGTGGTTTGTTGTGTTGATTTCGTGTCTATCCCTAGATTTGATCAAGTGGACTACACAGGAAATGACTGTTCTGTTTGAAGTTTATGAGCGCTTGAGAGGGGGCACTTTTATGGGGAAATGGTAACCCCCTTGGATCTGAATCACGAAGGCATTCGCGTTGTTCTCCTTCGCACGACATGATACCTCGTCCAGCGTCCTGGCTCAATGACACATTCATGTTGCTTTTGGTCATCTGAGGGAATCACACAGACCGCGGACGAGATCGAAGGCAGGGCTAGAGGGCAATGGACTAGTGTGGTTCATGCTCACGTCAAGCAAAACAGGTCACGTTCAGAGAAGGGAAGACACGGAGGTTCATTACCTACCTTATGCACAGACGAGCAACAACGTTGGAAAGCGGTCCACGGATGGTGTCAAAGCCCTGCAGGCCTAGTCGATGACTTGCCGAATTCCGTCAATTCGACCGGGACGATTTTACTACCCTCAACGCCGCGAACATCACGGATCATCGCGCATGTCACATACCTCGGGAGGCTTCTGATGGCCTAGGGGCAGCCAGTCCATCTGAGCCTTATCACTGAATGGCCGGAACTGTGGAGCAGGAAATTGAAGCAGACGCTTGAATTTTCTCGTCTAACTGCCTTTGGTTCCTTTCCTGGCCTGCTTCTATCGCTCCAGTTACCTAACCCTTATCCTCATCTACCTTCTAGTCCCGTCGGAGACTGAAATCAGCCCGTCCTACCCATTTTCCCTTGTGTGCCTTCTTCCATCTGCGCCAGCGCCAGCGACCCATCCTAATCAAACAGACCATGCCCGGGGCCGCGACCGTCAATCCTCCGGTGAATCAGCCCTCCACCCACCCGGTGCACCAACGGTGGGAGTTCCCCAAAACCCATCCGGGTAATCGTTCCAACTGCCTACAGTAAAACGATTCATCATTGTGACCCCGATGGGCATCGATTGGGCGGCGAGGGTGTCGCCGGTTGCCAAGGAAATACACTCCTAGTTGCATGTACACATACATACTGCAAGTGTCTCTGGTCGTGGCTGTCTCTTGATTCGACATTATATGGGATGGGCTGCTGCTGCTGCTGCTGCTGCCGGTCGAGTCGATCCTCTTCACCCTTCTCCTCTATTTGCTCCTGCTCCTCCTCTTGCCTGTTTATCACATCCCCGGCATTGACGCCGGTCAAATCGAGATGAATAATAAACGACCGAGGACATTCGGCCGCGTTTCCGGAGTAGATCACAACATAATCATTATCACCGTGGTCGGACAATGGGTGGCCGCTGATGAGGCTTCCGGAGAGCTTGAGGGTTGCAGGGGTGGAGGAGAGGTTGAGGGTGTTGGGAATTTCGATGGACAATGAAGGGGTGGAAGGGGTAGGAGTGGGAGCGCCGGAAGTAATGGGGACGTCGGGGACGGACGAGCTTGCGATGCTAGGTTGAGAGCTGTTCATCACTTCCGGTTGCAAGTCGGGGCTGGAAGAGGACATTTTGGATGCGGAAAAAGCGAGTATTCAGGTGCATTGTCTGGTAAAGAAAGGATCGGGAAAGGAGCAATAGCGAGGGGAGGGTGCTCTAATATACCTAGAGCCAGAGGCATCCTCCCCGGGGAAAAAAAAGTGAAGGGATTCCCATCACTTCTCCTTCAATGAACATGACATCCTATCAAAGCGGTGTTGTCGATGACACTTGCTTCCGTTGGTGGTTGGCGAGCGAAAGAGGTAGACAAACTAGCCTGCAAACTGCCGTGATGGAGATTGAAGAAAAACACGATGACAGCCGGGCATGTGTTCAACATCATGGCGCACATTTGGGCGTTGTCAAAGGTGAGGCCAGTGAGAGGTCAAGTATTGTTCCGTGGTGGGCACAATCATGTTGGAAAGAAGTAGAACTGAACAATAACGGAGAGAAGGACATCAATTCGAGGACAACGGAAAATCTTTGTTCTGATCGGTAAATTCACCTCTACTCTCTGCTAAAACGTGGTTGAGAAAGAAAGTACGATTCATCATGATATTCATGACAAGCTCACATTCAATCAAGAATGGAAGGAAGCTACCAAGCGGACTGTTGCCCTTATCGACAGCCTTATCTCTGCGCACAAGAACCTTGATGGCCAATTTTGTCAACTTCACTTCTCGACGTCGCCAACCCATGACAACCTCCTAGTCCTGTTCTCCAAAGCACGCCAGTTACCCTGAGCCAGCTCTATTCATTGCACGCCGCCTCAATTCCTCATGAACGCTTTATCCAGGGCCGACAAGCCATCCGAGCGAAATCCCACCCATGTCAAATTAATCCTTCAGCCTCCTTGATCATTTATCTTGATTCGAGTGAAGCCACTAGAAGTTACTCGTCGAAAAAACTCGGGTGAATCGAGCGGCGATCTGTCGCTACTGGAAGTGGATGGTGAAATCCGCCGGGACGTACACGACCTCGCAATTATCCTCGCGTTCCGAGTCTTCACAGACGGGTAGGCGGCTTTGGCTTGGGAAGAGTAGGAATCGGAGCGCTTGGTACAGTGGGAACTGGTTCGCCGTCCTCGGTGCGACAAGGAGGTTTAGGCCCGGGAAGGGTCGGGATCGGGGCGCTGGGGACCGTAGGGATAGGTCCACCGACCTCGCAGCGAGCAGGCGGCTTCGGCTTGGGAAGCGTTGGAATGGGAGCGCTGGGAACGGTAGGGATGGGCTCCCCGAAGGTGGTGCAGGTGACCATGTTGAGGTTGGTTGGATTTTATGGATGTTCGTGGGGGTTGCTAGGTGGTTCCTGTGGACCGTGGTTGTGTTCAAGTTGTGCTTGGACAAAAAGGTGTTGATGTTTGGTTTTGGTGATGAAAAGTCGCGGAAAATTTTTATGCTTCTTCTCGCTCACAGGAGTTGCTCTCTAACCTCGGCAAGAAGTTATAGGGATGTCGGTCAATCTTGTTTGGAACTGACAATCTGACGCAGCGTCGCCGTTTGATCAGGCCACTTCTGGTGGTGTTAATCGATATGCCGACTTCTCATGAACGAAATTGGAAGAGGTGGGAACACGAAGACGGCGCCAACATGAGAGCGAGGGCCAAGCAGAGATTGGGAAGCGATTGCTAGATGAGGCCAAACTTGGGTGAAGAATGAGTGAATCTCAAGTTCAGAAACAACATAACGGGAAACAGCCGACAAATATAATGAACACCCAAGGAAGGCTCGATATCCGCGTACAACATTTCACCATCGGAAGCAACGAAGGGCTCCTTATCGGCGACGTACAATTCTCCGATTTGCTACCTCAATGTCATACATGCGAGACATCAACGTCCAGTCAATCTCCGGCCTCTGTCCGCATGCAGGGGCACTTCCTGATTCTGCATGTTGCACTTCAGCGATTCATCTCGATGTTATCTTTGACATGGCGATTTGCACTGGACTTGAACATCCAGACGCGTCATCAACGGCACCGAAAGGAACAGATTCTCGCCAGGAAGAATTTTTCAACTTCCTTGATCCTGGCCTTTTGGTTCGAGACATGACCGTCATACACTTGAGCTATCGAGTCCACGCCCACAACCGGATACATCGAGTGTCTGGGCACGGTTTGGCTTCAGACCCGACAGATACTGAATGGGAGTTGCGTTTGTTGGGGTAGTGCTGAGGTAGCAGGTAACACGAAATTGGAAATCATGATCCTTTGAATCATGTTGGACAAGGGTGCCTCATTGCAAAAGGGGGAGAAGCTACCGTTGTTGAGCGTGCTTGATCCAAGGTACGTGATGCTTGGGCAGTGACCTACTGCTCAATGACAGCTTTGCGTTGGTCCCGTCCTTCTTCTGAACCTTTCAGCTTCAAACGCTTTCGTTCCAGTTTGAACACTCACCGGACAAATACTTGACGCCTATGAGAATGCCACCAACGTCTGATCAACACCAAGTGGGAGCCGCATCTGACTGAGCCCGGGTACCTTGATGGGTAGAGGTAGTGCTTCCCTGGAGCAAGGCATGTCATTTCCATGGTCGACAGTTGCCATGAAGAAGCCACACTCTGATAAGGAGCTATAAGAATGCCTCCTGTCGTTGCTTCCAGCCTTGAAGACAATTGTTCAACGCTGACAGCATCTCTCAATCTTCATTTATCAAACGCAGCGCAACTACAACCACCACACATCACAATGTCCTCCGCGTCCTTTTCAGAGACCCGATCACAACCACCGTCACCACCTTCACCAGCCTCATCACCATCACCGCCGTCAATCCCCCTGCCACGCTCACCATCTATACCCTCGACACCCAGCACTGGAAGTCCACAAGTCTTCACAGTCCCAGCCTCCTGTCCCTCCACTTCCCAGCCCACTTCAGCCCCCAGTTCCCACACCTCTTCCGCTGAAAGCTCCATACTTGACTTGTCCGTATTCATTTCACTCAACCCCCAACCAGGAATGACCCGTGATCCCAGCCCAGGCATGACTTTTCCAAGTCTATCCAGCTCAGAGGCAGACCCTCAGTCCATGTCCAGCTCTCAAGCCAGCGAAAACTTCACCGCTCCAAGAGGTACTTGGACTGTCTCAACGGAAGAATATCCTCGACCGACGGACAATCTACAACCAAACTCGCAAACCAGCTCCCAAGAAGGCTTCATCTATTTCACCGAGACCCTACCCCTGAGCCCTCCTATTCCACTTTCCCGGTGCCGGGGCGGTACTCCTCAGATTAACTCCCAAGCTACTTCCCCGGACACTTCAAATCCCCAACCCAGCATTTATCCATACCCTACTCCTATCCTACAAGTCAAAATGCCCGGCTATTGGGCTTCCTCTCGCAGTACTTCCCCCATCCAATCTCCGTTGTCCAGCTCTCAGCCAAGTCCCCAACCTCATACCGCAACGAGCTCCAACCCCTACCCCAGTCCTATTCTCCACGTAACCATCATGCCCGGCTCTTGGGTTTCCTCACCCAACTCTCCTATCTCTTCTCTTTTCAGCTCGCCTGCTCTTGAGGCGGCTATCTCTAGAGATTCCATTCCTTCGAATCCTTCCACCACTTTCACCACTTCCACCGTTTCTCCCACTTCTTCTACTCCTGTTATGCACGCGGGGAATGACGCAGAAAATACAGGTACTTCGCAAATAACCATCACCATCGCCGGCCTCAACATCTGCAACCCTACCACACATGGCACCAACACCGACAGAAACACCAACACAAACACATGCGCTAACCCCAGTGACAACACCAACGAAAGTCAGGTTAGCATCAACTCACCCGGCATTGAAAAAAGATCGAGCAGGTCGATTAGCAGTAGCAGTAGCAGTAGCTGCAGCAGCAACACAGAAGGACTTAACGCCGCTTTGACAACTTTGACTACCATGCGCAGCTCGTGTGAAGGTGGTCCCCCTTCTCCTGCTAGTAGTACGGGTAGTTTTGAGCTGGGTTGTGTTCAGCAGTGAGATACCTGATAGGAAGGAAGGGTGAATGGATGGATGGATGGGATTCGATGGGGATGAGAATGAGAATTGGGCTTGGAATGGTAGTTCGAAGGGGGGAATGGTGTACCTTACCTCTAGGTACAGGCACAGGCAGGTGAGTAGAAGCAGGGAAAGCGTAGGAGAGATAAGTACCTAGGTACCTCCAAGGTACCTCTAGTGAGCTTGGGATTGTGACGAGGAGAAGATATAGTGAGCGGTATGCCATCAAGTATCTGTATTGCCGTGTGAACCATCCGGATCCCCCATCCAGTCAACGAAACAAGCTATGGTACCTCTACCTGCGCAAAGGACGAAGAGACCTAGCAAACACGGACCCCGTTGACTCATCGATAAACCCCCTGAGCCCTCAGATCGTCTAAAACTTGTTCCCATTTCAATCGTCTCCGATCTACAGTCTCTCTTTATGCCATTGAAGTTCCGTATGTTTCGTGATATTCGTTAGCCATCAAGCAGACGGAAACCCACCAACCCCATGATCCACGACTTCTCCCTTCGACTCCCATTCTCCATGTATAAAGTTCGTCAGTCCGTCAGTCCACCGCATCAGAAGTAGCTATACCATATTCGAGAACCCAGCTGGACAAACTGAGTTTGAAAGGCCATGACAAAAGGGAAATGTTCACCACGGAGCCATGAATATAGACGGTAATATGTGGATAAGGTACCTCTAAGAAGCAAGATAATTCATAGCTGTATCAAACATGCAACTTCTAATAATCCTTTGCCCACCACTGTAATCAACCTGCCCAACCCGTACAGGCACTAAGCCCCGCCTTCAATCTTGTCCCATGATTTCTACGCCATGTTCAACTTGTATTGTCCCACTTTTCTTGCCTCGTAATCCTCCATAATGCACTGCAAAACCGGCTTTTCCCGCAAGAACTGAAAGAGAGAAACATGCCGATCCGTTCTTGTTTGTACACTGATACCTTTCTCTCCAATCATCTTCTCACCCTTCTCCTCCTTTATCTCCTCCTCTACCTTCGTCAAAAGCGGTCTGTTCAACTCTCCCAAACTCTACTTGGAAGAAGCCGAACCTCTGTTCTTCCTCAATGACCCCGTGATAATACTCGGCTGACTCCTCCTCGGACTCTGCAGCTGCGTAGAACTCAACCTCGTGCTACCAAACAGCTTTCTCCTTGGTGTTACAAATGACGCCGACGCTCCAGGGGCTGTGGACGGCGGCGCTCTATTTTGACTCTGACTAGTAGCCGGACTACTTTCATGATAAGTCTCATCCACATCATCGTCAGCATAGTCTTCATTCAGCTCAGGCTCCGGGCTGCTGGTCAGATCCCGAAGGTCAACGACTTGAGACCCGTCAGGAATGACGAAGGAACCGCTGAACCGAGTTGTTCTTTTTGATTTGGTGGTGGCAGTGGTGGTTTGGTTCAGTTTGGAAGGGGTGGAGGTCGTCCGACGAAAGGGCAACTTCCGAGGTGTAGGACGCTCAATAGGCGTTCTGGCTAGTTTCTGGGCGAGCTCGGATAATTGGCGACGCTTCTCTACTTTGATTTGGGTATCGTCCATTGTGGTGGACTCCTGGGAGGACTCTTCTTCGTCCAATCGCTTCATGGCCTGCTCGTAGTCTAGGTTGACAGCATCCAACGATTTGCGAGTCTTGCTGGTGGTAGGGATGGGATCTCGGGGGGTCGACTTGGGCGGCTGACTGGCTTTGCGTTGACTGGATTTGGTGGTGGTTTGGCTCAGAGAGGGGAAGGAATCGTTGCTAGAAGCTGAAAGGTCGGAGAGCGCGGGGCTAGCAGGTTCTTCGGATAGTGATGCTTGCTTCTGAGGTCTAGGTGTAGTTTGTTGTGATTCCTCCTCCTGATCGTCCTCGTCATGGTCCTCCTCGCTATCATTCTCCTGGTTATCCCCCTCGTGGTTGGAACCTGGCATTGAGACATCTTCCTCATCATCGCGACCTGGCATCGGAACGTCATCTTCGTCCTCAGGCTCAGACTGGTCGAGGATCTGGTTGTTTCCCAAATCGATGCTAAACTCTGGGTCTGGCTGCCTTCCGCTACGAACGCTATCTGCGTCGGAAGGGATAACCTCAAGCCTAGCATAGCTAACATAGCTACCCCGATTGTCAGCTACCTGTTCCAGTCCATCAGAGAATCCGTTAAGTGTAAGACGCTGGGATTCAAGGTAGGCGGAGGAACGGGAGGGAGGTCTTTGATCCTGGAATTCAGGCTCCTGGGAAGGATGATCCGAGACGTCTGGCAGCTCATCACCCAGGACGGAGCTGCGCGGAGGGGTGTTGTGACCTTCGGACGGGGGTGCGCTAAGACCATGCTGGGGAGATGACGGCAATTCGGGTGCTTGTTCACGCTGTGGCGAGGGATTGCTTACGTTTAGAAGTTCGTCGCGAGACACAGAGGCATCCGCTTCCGAGCGTGAGCCGGTACTGATAAGGCTGGTCTCCGAGCGGAGATGATCATCAATGGAGACATTGCCGGCGGAAGTCACCTGCGCAGCTTGAGGTTCGTAAGAGCTTCCATGGTCCGTAGCAGGGATGAGACTTTCTTGAACGATTTGCGACTCGGGCTCCGAAGGTGCCTTATGATCGAGAGTACGCGAGCTGGCCTTACTGGCCCCATCCTCATTCGCCGGCGAAATGTGTTGGGTCTCCGGCACCAAGACTTCATCCTCTGACTGACGCAATACCCGCGGCTCCATCATGTCGGCAAAGTTGATGGTCCGATACCCCTTTTCAGCATCCTCATCGGCGTCATCTTCGTCCTCCGGAACCTCAAACTTGTCATAGACCCGGTTGCCCTCATCATCATAGACCTTCTCGTTGACGTCCAGGTTCCTATCCCGCTTGGCAAGGATGATTCGCAAATCGTTCTGGTCCCAGACCTCAACAACGGTTCCCGTCATGTTCATAACTTGAGGTTGCCAGTTGGTGGCCTTGGAGAGCAGGAATTGCTTCCACGTGATGATCATGCCAGCCTTGGCTTGTCCTGGTTGGAGCAGAGGCAGGGTGGTCAAATCACTGGGAAGAGGAGGTAAGTCTTCTTCTTCGTCTCCGTGCTCCTCATCATTGTGCTCCTCTTCTTCATCGTACTCTTCCTCATCTTGTTCTTCTTCCGGGTGGTCCTGAGCCGCATAGGCATCGGGGTCCTCCTCGTCATAGTTCAAAACGACATTCTCCTCTTCGTCCAACACCTTTCTCTTCTTGGTACCCGGCTCCTCCTCCTCGTATCCCCCTTGGCTCTGCTGCTTCCGCTTTGAGGCTCCGCCACGGCCATTGCCCCAGTAGTTTTGCTGTTGAGGATCCCAGCGTTGGTAGAATGGAAAGGGAGGTTCGCTGAGCTCGATGCCTTCCTCGGTGCACTCAACGGCGGTATAGCTGATCTTTTGGCGCCAAGCGTCAGGGTCTACTTCGGTTACGGCAACTTCGGCGTCTTTCTTCGCATCCTCCACACGGTGGTTGACTAATGGCTTGACACCCTTCATCAAGCTAGCGCGAAGGTGTTCTTCATCCTCTTGAGACTTGGGGTTCTTAAGACCAAGAGATCCGAACAGCATACGGCGGCCAGCGTCCACGTCGAGTTTCGTCTTCCGCTTAGCCGGGGCAGAGGTTGTGTCGTCTGCAGAGGGCTCAGGCTGTTCAGTCTCGGGAACGGGAGCTGCAGGCTTTTCTACTTCAGCTGGTTTGCCGAGATACTCAAGATGACCGAGTGACTGGAGCAAGGCCATCCTCTTGGCCTCCAGGTCAGCCGGTGTCGTCGTCTCTGTGTCTTGACCGGACGTAGAGCCAATAATAGAAGTGTCTCTGGACGCGGTCTTTCTTATCCTAGCAGAAAGCCTCCGGCGTGCGTTCCGGGCCCTTGTTTTGCTCTTGCCTTGGCCTGGAGGCACAGGGATTTGGTCTTGTTGGTCGTTGGATGCATTTGAAGTATCGAGAGTGGCCGTATCAAGGGTAGCTGACTGTTCGCTGTTGGACTGGTGTACAGCTTTGGTAACGTTTGCATGACTAGAACTTGAAGTAACTGGTTCGTCATCCGAGTCATCATCACTGCTGTCACTGGAATCGGCCTCTGAATCGCTGCTAATATCATTATCGGAATTTGCGTTGACATTGTGGCGTGAAGAGCTATCGGAATCACTGCTGTTGCTATCATCACTGCTTGAATCGTCCTCCTCATCCTCGGAGTCGCTCTCGCTGCTGGATGCGTCCTCCTCTGAGCTACTGTCGTCGTCGCTATTACTGTCGCTGTCGCTCTCGTCAGAACTTGAGGATTCGTCATTGGGCTGGGGGCTCTTGGGGGCGACCATCTCCGCGGGGGGCTTTACTTTGGTGGTGTAGACCTCGGGGCCACTTTCGCTGTCACTGGCAGCGGATCCTTCGTCAGAGGCTTCGCTGAGATCCTCTTCGTTCAGCACCTCTTCCGCGTTATCAGAAAGGGAGACAGCATCCGAGTCGTTGGAAGAGTCAGAGCCCTCTTCAGATAAGTCCTCGTCGTCCTCGTCGAGGTCAAAGTCTGACCCCTCCTCTTCTGAGTCGAGGGGAATCTCGTTCTCGTCGGAGGGAGCAGCAACTTTAGAGGGCTGGGCGGTGCCCTCATCGTCCTCCTCCTCATCAAACTTTTTGTGAACAGGAAGCCTCACATCCTGACCCGACATACGAAGGGCTTCGACCATGTGACGGGAAGCTGAACCATCAAGGATAGAGCCAGCAGGGAAGCCATGCTCATCGTAATGCTTGACCAAGGAGGCAACGGATTCGGCATCACTCTTTTCGGACGCTTCAACCTCGAGTTCGTCCTCAATTGCACCTTCAGGTCCACGGACTTGGAGACGTCTCTTATAGGCTAGCATCTGTTGCAGGGTCATGTGGGGACGGTTCCTGCGTCGAAGCTTCCAGTAAACCTTGTTCTCGTTGCTATCGTGCTGAAGGAGGAGCTTCTCGCAGACGCCGACCGAGACTCTGGGGAAAGCAGCGCGGAGAGCAGCGATTCTGTCAATGTCTGAAAGGTCGATAGACTTTTGGGACTTGGTGGGGCTAATGTCGGTGGGTTGCTCAACGTTGTCCTCGACTGGGGTCTCTTCTCTTGACTCTGCCTCCTGAAGACCCTCGAGTTCATCGGCAAGTTCGTCTGGGTTGATGTCGTAATCGTCGTCTTCGTCTTGGCCCTCGTCTTCTTCCTCGTCGTCACCATATTGCTCTTGATCGACAAAGTCATCGTCTTCTTCCTCGTCCTCGTCCTCGTTGGCATCCAAGTCGGCGTTGTTGAAGCGGACTTGACGAGTGCTCTCGCGGTCCTCGGAACCTTCGCCATGGCGGGTGAGGAAGAGGGGTTCTGCTTGTTCATCATCATCATCACGCTCGATGGTATCGTATTCGATTCTTCTCCGCTTGAGAGGGGGAATGTCGACCGGGGGTCTGTCTCTGGGAGACCTGAGTCGGGGACGGCCAAAGGGAACGCCGTCAATCAGGTGTCTGCCATCGTTGGAGATCTGGTCGCGACCGGACAGCAGACGGCGCTTTCGGTCACCGGTGACGAGGGGGCGGACACTGCGGGGTTGGGTGTCAGCAAGTGAAGTATAGAGGGGTTGAATGACGGGACAGGTGAAAAGAGGTTATTATGTAACTCACAAGACTTCTTCCTCGTCCTTGAGGACGTTGGCCACCTGCTGGAAATGCAGGCATTCAAAGGCATAACCCTCCTTGTTACGGAGCTCGACCACGTAATCTTCAAGGCCCCATTCGTGGCTCTCGAGGGGGATGATGTCGTTGACTTGGTCGACGAGGTCGGCAATGGTTGGGTCGTTCTCCAGTGGGACGTGGTGGATGATTCTGACCTCGGGGAGGGAATGACGCCGGACGACGAGGCGCAGACGAAGGCTGTGGTCCTTCATGTTCCTGCCGTTGATGTGTGGTACTTGTGGATTAGGTGTAAAATTGAATGGTATGATATCGAAGATGAACTGAATGGTTGGCTATGTGATGTTTGTCGTCTTGTTCGGGTTCTGTTGCGGTGGACAGTTGCAATTGTGGTGCCTGGTGATCTGAGTCCGAGATGACGAAAAGAACGCGTAAAGTGGAAATATTCAATGGTTTGGTTGTTTGCGGGAGTCGGAAGAAAAGCACTGCAGAGGAGAAGGGAAACAAGCAAACCGTGTTCCGTTCTGTTTCGTAAGATTTCACTTCAATTTGCTTTTCGCTCCTTCCACGCTGGCGGAGGATTCAAGTTCAGTTGGATTCTCTCTCAGCTCTTTTCTTCAGGGCATTTTGTGGTGCAGTGGTGGCAGTCGCGACAGGCGTTATTCTGCAGCTTCCATTTCCACTTCCATCCCGCTGCCTTCCATTCTGCAGGACAAACGCTGATTCAATCCCGCGCCAGGAGGGGAGCACCATGCAAGCCTTATCGGTGGAGCCCAACGTTGATGCCAAGAAGTTTGATTGTGCTTCCTGTTGGATGAAACATTGCGGGGCGTGTGGGGCCAGCACTTTATTCGTTGCATCTTCCACTGTCTTCCGGCACTCCAAAAGGAAGAACGTCCCTACAGTACAGTACCTATATAGTGTACAGGTAACCAAAGTTGTAGCCGAGTGCGTCTCTTCAGAGGTCCGATGTAGGAGACAAGATTATAGAAGGACTCGAGCACGTGAAAAGGCGTCATGAGCTACTGTGACCTCCCAGAGGTACCCCGCGAGAGACGTGTGTGTTTGGGGATGGCAAAAAGATGAGGGAGCTTGAGCATTGGATACTGGTAGGATCAGTCCAGAACTTGCAAGATGGCAATCCACGGTGTGACCATAACCGTCTGTAAAAGATTGTTCTAAACAGATATCTAATCAACAGAATGAAAGAACCCCCCGAAACGCCTCGATTTTTGTGCCGCCAGAGAGACATGCTCGGTATACACGAGATTATATGCAGAATAGATGTCGCCATGTAGCAAGAACTGTCTAATGTGTTCGTTCGTGTTTGTGTCAAATGTATCACTGAGGGAGCGCTCCCATATCCAACATGTGTCCCATCTTTTCAATCTGTTGTCACCTGCGTTAGCACATAGTCGTCACCACCAGCAGTAGCAGCAGCAATATCACCAACAGGGTCAGCGTCACAAACGTACCTTGGTCTTCAAATACCCCTCCACCTCGGGCGCCCTGAACCCTCCCTTGCCCTTCCAACTCAACGGCACCATGGCCACCCGTTCCGTCACCACAATCTCCCGATTCGGGCCCTCCACCGCCCTGATCTTGTCGGGGTTGTTCGTCAACAGTCTGATCTCCTTTTGCCCCAGGTCCCGCAACATGGCAGTCGCCAAACCATAGCTTCTCGCATCCGCAGGGTGGCGCAACAGCAAATTGGCCTCGACGGTATCCGACCCCAGATCTTGCAAGTTATAGGCCTTCAACTTTTCGCCCAACCCAATACCTCGGCCTTCTTGGCGTAGATAGATAATGATTCCACCAGCGGTGTTAGATGGCAACGACATCAAGCGCGCCGCCTCATCCAACTGCTCACCACAGTCACAGCGCGCAGACCAGACGGTCTCGCCCGTGTAGCATTCCGAGTGTATCCTGACCAATGGCACCTGCTTCTTCTCCTCCGCCTTCTCTTCCTGATCTTTTTTCTTCGTCTCTCCAACACCCGGTTCCCGACTCGTCGTCCTACCGGGATACAACCGACCCGTATAAGCACCCCTGACCAACCTGTCCATCTCCGTCTCGCCCTCCCGCACTCGGTCCAAACTTTCACTCCGAATGTTGTTCCCAAACACAATCGCCAGGTGCTCCTTGTTGTCCACGTCGTTGGTGTACAAGTGCAGGAACATCTCGGCCCCGTTGGTGGTCGGAATGCGCGCCCGCACTATGCACTCTACGTGCGGCAGAGATTCGAGGAGCTTGGGCTTCTTGGTACCACATCCTCCTGTAGGAATGGAGCTGTCGACGGGGATGCCGCGCGGCTCGGACAGGGAGAGGGAGGTTATGGAGGTGGAGGGGGTTGCTGTGCCGGGGGTCTGGGGAGGCGTGAAGGAGGGCGAGAGGAGGGAAGGCGGTGGTGGTTGGGAGAGGGGGGTCGAGGGCACCGACGAGTGTGTCGAGAGGTTGTCGCTGGTGTCGAGGGTGATGGCGGGGGCTGTGGTCGGTTGAGCCGAGGTAGAGAGGTCTACGGATTCGACGTCGCCATTGTCTCGAGACTGCTCGCTGGTGTTCTCTGATCTCTTGGGAGAGTAGAAGGAGGGTAGTTGGCTTGTTGTCGCATTGTCGGCTTGCGACGATTGCGCATCTGATGTTGGTGCCGGGCACATGTTTGGTCTGAAGTGTTCGGAAGTGTTGAGCCGGAGGGGCAAACGGGGGCGCGCTCTAGAGGGGGTTCGGCTTTGGTGGGATGGAAATTGTTTGGTCGTGTTTAGGTCTGGAACATCAATTCAACTCTGGAGAACAAGAGCGAGAAGCAATTCGACAAGTCGGCGGTGTCGTAAAGAGACTCGGAGAGAGAGAGAGAGAGAAGGAGAGAAAGTTCCCGAGTCGGTCTTGTCCAACAGAACTAACACAAAGTTCGGATGCGCTGGGTCAGATTGCGGATTACTGTACATATGATTCGTACCCAGGGAACGGCGAATTAAGCCAAGGGTCCGAGTCTGTCTCACACATTCAGCAATTGGGGAATCATTAGTCATGGACCCGGCTGCGGGGATTCTTCGCTGACACTTTGCTGACTTTCTGCCGCCCAAAAGGGACCAAAATGGAGAAAGGTCTCTGAGACAATTGGCCGTGCTTTGCGGGGTTGATGCCTGCCACGGCACCTTTTCCGGCAAGCCAAGGGGCCTGCCGGAGACAAATCGGGGTGGGTCTGTGCGCCATCATCCATTGCTGTCTCGCCAATTCCACTCGATTTTCAAACGGCTTTTCCAGAATGACGACTTCAACAAAACATCACTGAAGAACTAGTCTAGAACTCGAAAGTCCGGGAGTTCGTTTACACCCGATATCCTGATTTGTTACTGAGCAAGTGCTATACAAAACACGTCTGATGATCATCCACAGACGCCAGCAACTCCCCTGTCGAGCTCTGCATTTCTCTTTCCCTCCTCGCCGCCATCTCAATCTCTTCCAATTGCACCCCAAACACTCCATGGACTTCCCCTTGCTGCTGGGTCCGTGGCTGGGAGCCCCGGTACACCTTCGATATCTGGTCACCTTCCGATATATGACTACTGAAGCATGGCGGGGCAAGTTTGGCCAGAAGAGGACGCATCGGGGGAATGGACACACATATGATGCCCAGTGAGCACTCGATGATGGTCCAGTTGAGGGGAGACACGAGGTAGTCTGCCTCGATGGTCAGTATCAATCTTCCACGCGGGGCTGGATTTGAAACTCACAAGTCACGTCAATACCCTTGACACCACCCAACGAGACTATTCGGATGATGCTAGAGGCAAAAGCACTGGACAGTCAGCAACATGTCTTTCAAGACCATGACCACCAAGACGCAGACACTCACATAAACCCAACCCCAAACAGCACGCAAATCATCAACCTCTGTCTCAACGGAATACTCAAACTCCAAAAATACGGCAACGGCGCCGCAACCAGCACAAAGTCAATGGCCACATTGACCCCGGCATTCGCATACAAAAAGTCCACAAAGGGAATACACTTGCTACCAGCAATCGTATAATCCCACGCCGCCTTCACCGGTGTACACTGAAAGATGGTCGCCAAGACGGCGCAAACCCCCATGGCCGTCACCACAACGGCCGTGCCGTACAAGATCCATCTCAGGACTTGGCCGGAAAAGATCCTCAAGTACGACGTCAAGATAGACAGCTTGGTGAAGGCGCCAGCCGCCGCATAGGAAACGTGGGCGACATACATGTGCTTTGATCCCGTCAGCCTCACAACTTCACCAGTTCAAGCCCCGGGCAGAAAAGCTCACCTTTACGCACCGCGTCAACATATCCAACATGTTCTCTACCGGCATCGGCAAGTTCCAGATATGTTCCCCCAGTCCGTACCTTGTCGCCGCCAGAGCCATGGACGCCGAAATCAGCGTGAAAAGCCCAGCCAGGATGATGAAAAAGTCATCGACGAACAGACGGCGGGTGATGTAAGCCCGGCAGATGATGCGGAGAGAGACGACCACACCCACGAGCACGATCAAAACCAGGTTGACCTGCCATATCGTCGGCTTTTGCGTGGACTTGTCGCTGAGGTCATAGCCGGCCAATATATCAGGACTGAACGATGGTCTTTGTGCTTGGCGAGGGAGTAGCGGGTGTAGGGGTGGCATTGGTGTTGGGGGTGTACGGGACAGGACAATTTCTGAGCATCATACTGTAACTGGTATGCGCTCTTCGGAGACGGGATCGCAGGGCGATATGGGATGAGAGTGGTGAATGACATTTATGAGCTTTGCGATCCCAGACTTCGATCCTCGAGCCTCCACACGATATACACCCCCACACATCGGACGAGCCGCCCTAGAGCTATTAAGTCCTTAGCCGCAACTGGCGGCCATGTGCGTGAAATCGTGGCGCTGGTTTCCGTTTCCGCTCCGCTATACCACAATATGAACTTGCAAGCGCTTATGACTTTGTGGCTCACGGTACGGTGGAAACGAGGGAGCAAGACATGCATTGACACTTGCTCAACGCCCGTTGTGAAACCCCATTCAAGATCCCAGTATCATGGCAGCAAGATGGTGAAAAGAGACATCCCAGAGATCTGGAAGGCTGGAGAGTTGACGGCCATGTAGTGACGCCATGGGTACCTTATCTATCTATGTCACCAAAAAAAGATTTGCGCGAAGCCAGGAGTGACTCGAATGGGAGTGTTTTCAGCTGCGATTACCCGCGGCTGGGTCCCAAGATGAGGCCCGTATTTCATCCATCGGAATACGCAGAATCGGGTCAATCGTGCAATGCTGGCATGCACAATCCGATTTCCTCTCTACCTGTTGGAGAGGGGTCCAGGTTCTACCTCTACCTCTACGCAGTAGGTTACTGTACCAGCCTCGAACAAGTCCTTTGGCCTGGGGGAAACGGGTAGCCGCATGAGTTATACCGGACAGATGCAGCGAACTGGGTTCTCACTGGCGATCATCGTTCACTTGAACGAGACGATTTTCCCAGCAGTTCGGCCTCGATCGCAATACTCCAACTGATCCAGTTTCCTGGGTTGAGTAGATCGGCTTCAAGTGCGCGATCTTCCCGCCGGTAAAAAGGTTCTTGACCGCAAATGAAGAACTGGAAAAAAGCAAATCATCTCGGAGAAGAGAATACGGAATCGGGAGTGCTGCCAGCCTGTCGCGTGCTGTTGACGAGCTCGACCAATGGGACATCTGAATCTGATGGCCTTCCCTCAGCGGTTCAGCCTGGCACACGACCCGTCTCGGCAGCTTGTCTGTCAGCGCTGAATTGGAAGGCCACAAGCCATTTACGTCTTTCTCATAACTCAGCCACCACGGACAGGCAGCCCACTGATACTTTACCAGGCCTTGACATTTGGACGCGACTTTGACAGACTATGACAGCCGTGGCAACAACCGCGGCTCAACCAACCGCTGCCGGTGTTCGGGATATGAAGCGAAGTCGTTCCATATCGTCAGGCTGGGCGATAAAACTTGACGAGGCTTGACCAAACATGACCAAAAGAATACCATCTCCGTGGTCGGCGCTTGTTTCCTCCGTACATGGCAAGCTGAAAGGAAAGTCAATGGCGCCGCGGAGAAATAAAAAAAAAAAAAAACATGGCAGAAAAAGCAATGATCCCGATAACAAGACGCATGGCACAACACAACATGAGAGGCAGTGAGGCCTTTGGATATGTTGCCACTGACAACATTACTGGAGATGTGATTGAAAATGGGGTAAGTTTGCGATAGTCAAGTGGAATACGGGGTCCTGGATGTGTGATGTACAAGTGTTCAACGGGACGAGCCGGGCGCGATTTGGGCTGCGTCAGAGAGGGCGCGATGCGCCATTCAGTGTGGTCTTCGAGTGATACCACAACCATGAGAAGTTGCTGCTATACGTGCGCATGTTTCTTAACATGAGAGGCATGGGATGTGGTGTCATGTGCACTCATTGCACATAGGGGTCCAGTCCATGTTGTCCGGCCCGTCAGTTTCGCCGAGTGGCAGCCGGGAAACCTCCGAAAACCGTTGATCTTCATACAAGCGCACGAATCATCACGGCTTGAGTTCCTTCCGGAGCGGGCTGCCGTCTGCGATTTACACTCCTGACACTATCCTCACCTCCATCGCTTATGCACGCGCCTCATTTCCTCAAGATCGCGCGAGTTCAGGCTCACATTACATACAAAGATCTGTCAAATATCCCCAGACCGACAGTCAAGGTGACATTACCACCGTTTTTGAATCTGGGGATTAATCGGCACCTGACCCGGTTCCTTGTTTCTGGAACTTCTTTATTCGGCCAAGGAACCTGCGACTCCCGTAGCGTAACATCGCGGAGGTGTTGGCTCCGGATTTTCGGCACACCTGCCGACGGCCTTGGCCTTGGCCCACTTACCCCGGCATCATCCTCCAATTTCCCCATGGCTCTCGCACTTGTCTACGTCTAGCCATTTCTGGTAAGTCTCGGGACCTGGGCCGAGCAAGTTGAAACAACCAGAGCATGAACAAATTAGTGCCAGGAAGGTGATGATGGACAAGCCGACGGATCTATTGTTTCCAGGTCCGGCTGGGCGTTTCCGAAGTACGGGGATGTCGCCCGGCATGCGATGACCTCAAATTTAAACCAAGAAGATAAGGAGAATGAGGTAATGTACGGTGCTGATGGTTGACCACCAGCTATATAAGACCTGCCATCCATCAATCCTCATCATCACCAATCGTCACTTCCCCAACCCCTATCTTCCCCATATTACATACTCATCCCAAGTCACAATGCGCGCCCTTTCCCTCCTTGCCGCCCTCTCGGCCGCCGGCGCCACCGTCACCGCTTCCCCCGTCGGCCCTGCTCACGCCCCACGGGCCCTCTCCGACTCCAACCCCTTTGTCGGCAAGAAGCTCTTCGCCAACCCCAAATGGGCCTCCAAGCTCGAGGACACATACAAGGCCTTCACCTCCAGGGGCGACTCGGAAAACGCAGCCGTAGTCCGCAAGGTCCAAAAGATCGGTTCCTTCGTCTGGGTATCTTCCCGCTCCGGGCTCTCCGAGATCGACGAAGCCATCCAGGCCGCTCGTGCGGAGCAGAGCCGGACGGGACAGAAGCAGATTGTCGGGTTGGTGATGTACAACATACCTGATCGCGACTGCTCTGCGGGCGAGTCGGCGGGTGAGCTGAGCACCAAGAATGACGGACTGCGAATCTACAAGGAGCAGTTCGTCAAGCCGTATGCGGCCAAGTTGGCGGCGGCCAAGGACTTGCAGTTTGCTGTGGTGGTGGAGCCGGACTCGTTGGGAAATTCGGTGACCAACTCTGCCGTCGAGTTTTGCAAGCAGGCGATTCCTACCTACCGGGAAGGTATCGCTTTTGCCATCAAGAGCTTGCAGTTGGACAACGTGGCGGTGTATTTGGATGCTGCGAATGGTGGATGGTTGGGCTGGGGTGATAGTTTGCCCAAGGGTATGTCTTTCCTTCATCTCCCTTTCCATTTCCCTTTCCCTTTCATTTCCCTACTACCATCACCAAAATACTAACACATCTCCAAACCAGCCGCCAACGAAATCGCCACTATCCTCTCCATGGCCTCCCCCGCCAAAGTCCGCGGTTTCTCCACCAACGTCTCCAACTACAACCCCTACCTCGCCACCAAGCGCGACTCCTTCACCTCGGGCTCCCCGTCCTACGACGAATCGCACTACGCCTCCTCCCTCGCGCCTTACCTCCAACAACACGGGCTCCCTGCGCACTTCATCATCGACCAGGGCCGTGTGGCTTATCCGGGCGCCAGGAAGGACTGGGGTGACTGGTGCAACGTCAACCCGGCTGGGTTTGGCCATATCCCCACGACGGATCAGAGCGTGCTGCAGAACTCGAATGTCGATGCGATTGTGTGGATCAAGCCGGGTGGTGAGAGTGATGGGCAGTGTGGATTGACGGGGGCGCCGATTGCGGGAGCGTGGTTTGGTGGGTATGCGGAGATGTTGACGGGGAATGCGGATGCGAGTGTGAAGAACAGTTAAAGGGGACGAGATGATGAGGGACGGATGATGTCGATTCGATGATGGGCTGAGGTGGTGATCTGAACTTTTGTACATATGGATTTTCTCTTCGTTTGATTATATTTACTACCTACTTGGATTATATGCATAACACTTATGTCGGTATTCTCCTCGGTCAGCATGAGCATCTCCGCACGCATTGTGATGGAATTCAAAGGTGAAAAACAAAAAGAGGCCGGAAGTGGAAATGGAAAGGGGAAAAAGGAGAGAAGCCCGCACGGACCTTATCCCATTCTGATGTTCGAGGGAGGAAAAGGAGTCAACTGCACCTGCCAATCCCAACATCAACACCAACACCAAAACAAGCAGGAACACGAGGTTAAAGGCAAAAAATATCGACGTGGGCCTGATTCGAACAGACGCTCCCTTAGGAACCAGATTTCAAGTCTGGCGCGTTAGACCACTCCGTCACCACGTCTTCAATGTTATATATCGAGTTGGGTGGTACGGGTTATATGAGATTGTGGATGGATGACACGTGTCTCGCGCTAGGGTTGTACGACACTCGTCATTTTCTGGGGCAATCAAGTGCAAACAAAGAAGACTAAAAGTCGTGCTCTAAGTCCAATCGATCATGCTTCAAGTTCTTTGGTTCTCTGAGTCTTCCTTACTTCTGGTACGTTGTGGGCATAGGTGAAGATTGAGGCTGCTTACACTTGTAAGTGACTACCTCTATGCATAAGGTAGGATCAGATGGTTACCTATCGTAGCATCCAGAAGCATCTTCCCCCTACCCTTCAAACTCGATTGACTTTCCCTTGCGCCTATTCACGAAGCTTAATATGCGCATATCTTTTATTACTCATGTTTGACCTAGACGTTACCGTACCCAAGAGCAGTTTTGGTATGGAAGATAAACGGAAGTTTACTAACGGCGATTATCTCCAGAGAGCCGCAAACCTGTTGATTTTCCCGGAGGCCCCCAATGCTACTTGCTCGGGAATAAGAATTACCACAGATGACTTCGAAGGTGGGCACCACTTGGTCATTACATATGGGTCTGGTAAGTTCTCGCCTCTGTATACATCACAGGCACTCCACCAACCCATTAAGCTCCTCCATGATATCCACAACTTCGAGAAGATACCCTACCTGCCCTCTTGAGCTTTAAGTTGTTTCAGGTATACCCTTTAGCCTAGGTGTCCATTATGATGCCATCGCATAAGGCCCAGACCAGACACATGCCAACCAGGGCTACCTAGGGAACAAGTCATCGCGCTTCGAGCGCTTCTCTCCACCTGGTACGAGTTTGATTTCCCAAGTCCACGGCGCTTGCGCTTGCGAGCACGAATCAGAGAAACTCTCAACCGAACCATGTTGCTGCGATATGCAGTGGTTCGCACGGTAATCTCCCAGGCCTTCGTCTCTCCCCAGCACAGTCCGTTTTCCGTCATCGCATTTCCATCCGCATCCGCCATACCACTTGGCATCGTCAACTTGCCCTTTCTGGAGTTGAACGTTATTTTCCATACCCGCCAGGCGCCAGGCGCGATGGCGTCTGGTTGCAGCGCTCGACCAAGGCCGTGGAACAGCGCCGCGCAAGTCGAAAGACACAGTAAAGGGACCCAATCGAGGCTTCCCTTGTGATAAGTAGTGATCCAGGGAAGGAACGTTGGCTGATACGGCGAAGGGTAGCAGCGACGACTAGAGAAAGCTGGAAAAGGTTAAGCTCGACTATGTTGATAGAGTGAACAGCCAATGAGGGAGGAGAGATGCCGCTGTAGGATTGAAGAGGTCGTCACATTCCAGGGCGCTTATCGGCGTTGGGGACAGTGTCTGGATTCACAAGTTAGCAGCCACGGCCCCGGGGCACACGGTGATCTCTGAGTGATACTTAGGGATGATTGTTGTTGTCGTGACGATGAGAAGTACTTCTGGTGGAATTTGTTGCAAAGAATGCTCTTCCTTGCTTACGGTCGTTTTTCTAATAAGCTTTAAAGTTGAGCTCAAGATTTTCCTTGTTATTGAGTAAGGAGACGTTGTTAGTGAGGTAACTCCAGAGACGTCACTCAGACGACACAGTGTGTGATAGATGCTAGGCTGTCTTACCCCACCCAAGTGGGCTGCTGTGCGGCGGGGCCCGCATGAAGGGTTCATCCAATCCATTCGTCAATGAACTTTTACCCTTGTCAACGTTCAGCAGCTCACCACAACCTCATCACCAACACAGCGAATTCGGCGACCCAATCTCATTTCTGAAACCGCCGAGTAGCCGACAACATGGCCTTGAAGAGCATTACAGAGAGAACGCAACACCAAGAGTATGGTTATCCGATAATTCTAACGCGGATGGAACCTGGCATTTTTTGCTCAAGTTCAGTTGGACTCGCTCGCTAGGCCTCATTACACGCGACCGATCCAGATTGTCGGAACCCAGGGATTGTACACCACTCGACTAGTGTCCTCCTCTGTCAGATGGTTGACGACGACGTCGGGTCGTCTGATTGCAGTCTCCCAGGAACACAAACCGGTAACGCGCAGTGCGCAACGCGGCAGGACCCCCGCAGATGCCAGTTGTCCCTGTCTCCCTAATGTTCCTGCCTGACACCAACGTGGAGGTGCCTGTCACTCACCATCCCAATTCCTGATTGTTTAGTCGAGGCCTCGAATTCATTTTTGTTTCTTTTGTACTGATCTTCAGTGTTCTTTCATTAGCATTCTCAGTGTTGTGCGTGACATGAAGGCTTTCATATTTTTCGCGACCACAGGCATCATCGTGTGCCTACCCTCCAGCAAACCCAACCCGTCTTTTCAGACAGGATCTGCTGCAGGGCAACCCCGCGTGATGGACGAGCTATGTATCCAGTGGTAAGCCGTCAGTGAGCATTTGACAGGCCTTGACCGCTCTCAGCGCCACTTTTACAGTGGTATCCAAGTGGACAGCGCGTGATCCTCGAAGTCCAGGGGTGTGAAAACCACAGTCTTTGGTCCCTTCAGTCGCTAGACCTGTCAAAGCTTGGCGGGCTTGGGCTGGTTGCATAACGGCTGGCCAGCAGTGCTGAGCTCAGCCAGTCAACGGTGGGAATGTGAAAAAGAGCGTGGCTCTGAGGATTGGTGTCCGGGGATATGGGATGCACTTTGGCGCCAAGTGGAAGCGCGGCCTCGAGTTTCTGGCGTGCCTGGGGACAGGGAACAAGAAAACATGGACACGCGAGTTGGCGTCCTTGGTAGGCAGAGCAGGGCAGAGTCGGGTCCTCTCACCTTCAGCAGCCTTGGGCCTAAACTGTTAACTCCTAGCGTTGCCAGTCCCACCAGCCAAACTCACATTCTTTTCCTGTCTCATTCTGTTCTTTTCCTACCTGGACATTTTCCTCTCACCTCAGCGTTGCTTCTCCGCAACTGAGGCCCCGTCTCCTCCACCCAGCAGTGCCAGGTGGAAGTCTGGACCGCAATCTGGGAGTCTGTAACGGGTTTGACTGAGTCCTCATCCTTTAGATCTCGCTGTCTCTCAATTGTCCCTCCATATCTTCATGCATCGCAGTATTAGACATCCAGCGAGCCTTTCCCCGTCCTTCCCCAGACTCTTTTTACCCTGACCATGGGCACCGGTCTCCGCCAAACTGACCTCCGGTCCAAGGCAGTCTCCCCAGATCGATGGATAGATCCCGGCTTGCTTTTTCGAAGGGACTCTGAATCATCTGTTTCGTCTTCCTATCACTCGACTCCGACAAACGGCAGCTCTCAAATTAGAGCAACCATCCTCGAATCCATGAACCTGCCTCTTACACCATATCCCGACAGCAACACCGCTTCTTCTTTACTCTCCCCGCTTCCTGAAGTTCCAGACACGCCCAGTTCGACTTTAGGGCAGTTTGGCGATATTCCCAAAAACCGCAACCCCTCAGCTGCAGAATTGGTCCAAAAGGTCCACAAGTCATGGAGAAGCCAGTCCCGCGAAGGCCACGGTCGGACCCAAGAAAGCCATAGCCGAACTCGGTCTGGCCGCCACCATTCCCAGTCCCGGTCCAGGAGCGAACAACGCAATGGCCGCGACATACAGGAGAGTCGCGAGGCTTTGGAAAGTCGCCAGCGTAGCTTGAGTAGAAGCACTGCAAAAGCGTCTATCGACGATCGCGATACCAGCCTAAGCCGGGGTAGCAACCACGCCTCGACAAAGGATCGACAGAGAGAAAGGGAGATGGAGAGGGAAAGGGAGAGAGACACAGACAGGTCGCAAACATCATCTCACCGCAGAGCAGCTAGCTCGAAGGAACTTCGACTCTTGGCCCATGAAAGAAGTTACGACAATGACCGCGAAATTGCGGCCACCAAGGTCAGCATGTATCTGCAATCTCTGGCAGCCCAGACACCACAGCCTATGCCATCACCTCCCCAGTCTAATGCGTCACAAACCCCACAACCCCAATCATCACACACTCCGAAGCTTCAGTCATCTCAAACACCAAAGCCTGCGGCTCCACCGGTACAACAGATACCCGCCCGTGCAGCAGCAGATACCCCAATACCCTCCATGTCAGCGATGTCATTCACATCCGAAGCCGATAAAGAGCTTCTGCAGGAGAACCGGGGGTTGTATCAGAGAGTAGCTGCTCTTCAACGCACCGAAAGGGATCTTTTGGCCGAAAACCAAGAGCTGGTACGTCAACTGGCAATGTTTAAGAAACATCACGAGACACGTCACCAGCAGTGGAAGGATGAGTATCAAAAGATCAAGGAGCGAGAAAAGATTCTTCAGGTTGAAGCTCAGCAGCTCAAAGCGAGAATCATGCGGCAGGAGGAGCAAATACTCGATCTTGCAGTCGCCAACGCCCAGTTTGAGAATCCTGCACCCAGCCTATCTGATAAGCAGATCACCTCGTGGTTTGCCGAGCGCGATGCGTCCTGGTTCTTATGGGCGCAACACTTTGCCTCTCAGGATCCCAATCGACTCTCGAGTGGGCTCCATCCACTCCAGCTTCATGAGGTGTGCCACGGGATCAAAAGCTTTGTCAAGCTCACCGATGATTCCAAACTTCCAGCTGAGCTGCTAGTCAAAGGCACTGACATGATACAAGCCGTGCTGCACGGAATGCTGGTTAACTTCATTTGCACTGAGACACTCTCCTCTCCCTTCTGGATCTTCAACGCCATATCTGCTGGATCTCCCGAAAGTCCCTTTGTGGCTCCGGCTACGGCAATCTCTCCTGGGGGTTTCCGTCTCGATCTCGCCATGCAGAACGCCATTCCTCCTCGTACCTACGCCCCTGCTCCTACACTAGCACCAAACAGAGATCCCCGCTTCCCGCCGCCATTGATAACGACGAACCTGCAACCTGGTGGTTTGTTGAGCGCTTCAAGTTTGGCTTATCCGATGAAGGACGAGATGGAGAACATGTTTCATATGCTCACAAAGGGTAGGTGAATTGCATTGCAACTGGCCATTATTCTGATGATCGCTGACCTAGAAAACAGCCCAGACAGGAGAATCCGGAATTACTTCTGTCCAGCTCAGAGAAGCCCAGTTGGTACAGTTGTTCGCAGATTCTGGCATGAGCATAAAGAACCCCCAGGATGCGGGAGGTGTCGAGGCCAAGCGTATGCTTGTTGAATCTAGGCTCAACTATGCGCGAAGGCTCAAAGAGCGATTCCTCAGCGGTCCCGCGCGGTTCTTGCTCCACGATCAAGATCCCGCCGGGATAGCAAATCTCGAACGCACCTTGACCGAGTACATCGACGACGCTCTCATCTTCTCATGCCAACTGTGGTCCCGCCCTGGCCCCATCCGATTCCATGGCTTCACGGCACTCGGGGGAAAACTGTTCAAGCCGTCAGACAGGTTGATGTCCCTCTGCCACGCACAAAGTCCCCAAGCACCCAACGCTATTCCCGCCCATCTTGGCCAGGTCGGATCCGAGACGCCGGGTCCTCCAGGCTACTACGACGGGCGCCCGGTAGTCATGGTCGTGCAACCAGCCATCGAAACTATCGAAGTCGGCGGAGGCCGCGAAGACGATCCCAACAAGCCTCGCAAGATCGCCAAGGTTTGGCTCAAAGCTCGCGTGCTCGTGGCGACATCATCCCAGGAACAACAAGTTTCCAAGACGCAAATTATCACCAATGTGACTGTCACACCGCCATCCGAACCTCAGGCAAAGACGCCACCAGAAATGGCGGAGAGGACGTTGTTAATCGGACCTGTGCCTAGGTCGGCAGTGAGATCGTCGCCCAAGAGAGTGCCGGATGGACAACAAGGGCAATTTCCAACTCAGGTGGCGTCGTACTATACTGCCAGCTTGGGGCATCCGATGGATTCGCATTCGGCTCCATTGGAAAAGGTGGGCATAGCTCCGCAGCAGGAAACAGGGCTCATGACGTCGTGATTGTGCTGCACCCGGATATCGTGTGATTCTACTTCAGTTTTGCATGGTTTTTTTTCCCCCCCTTTCAACCTCGACCGCTGTCTACATTGTCTACCTCTAGTAACGGAAAACGAGGCGTATAAAATGGCCAAAGCGCATGGACTCATTACCTACACTGTCCAAGGAGTTTTCTTGTCTCTTATCATTCTTCTATTTGCGTGGCGTTCTTTTTCTCAGGCATATTTTTCTTCTTTCCATATAACCGATTGGCGGATGGGCCGGTGATGTTGGACAAAATGTTTAAGAAAGAGTAGTAGCGTCACATCAGATTACGCGGCTGTCAAGATCTGTCAATTCGGTGCATAACTGCCAGACAGGCATCGTGGGTTAGGTGGCATATTGGTGATCAAGCCTGCTGGGTTTTCTCGGATGCTTATTATGTATTCAGCCTGATCTAACGTCGTTATCAAGGTATTGACAAGTTTTTCACCTGTCTTGCTGGCTGTTCATACCTCAATAGGTACCCTTGTTAGGGGCCTATGTCGAAGGGCGTGTTCGCTTCGGCATCTTGCCTCAATCGCCATCTACAAGTGTATGATGAAAGGTATGGTGAATGTGATATACCTTGTTTTGGAAATTACGTTGCAATGAATGGGCACTGTAATCAGTTTTGTTCGACGTGAATCTT
This sequence comes from Neurospora hispaniola, assembly GCF_033458365.1. Classification (NCBI taxonomy): domain Eukaryota; kingdom Fungi; phylum Ascomycota; class Sordariomycetes; order Sordariales; family Sordariaceae; genus Neurospora; species Neurospora hispaniola. The sequence goes on along the minus strand of NW_026944406.1, from coordinate 6,408,323 downwards.
TTCAGCAGCGAAGCCGCGGGCTACTGCAAGGGACAACACTACCTGATCCAACCACGGATCGTGCTGGTCAAGATGTGAGCACTCACTTCACCCGAAACTGCATCATCACACTTTGGCTCACAGAACCTCTTTTCAGAAAACCAGATCATCGCCGGGTTACCTACTTTCTCCTTTCCGTTGAAGGGAAACCTGGGGTGTTGTCGGACAAGTCATGTGACGGTGGCTGATACGCGAAACCAAACCACGTTTCTTCTTGCTCTCCTTGCTGACGGGACACTCCAGATGTCGCTCGACGGCAAGTGTCGAACTCAACCAGGCGCCACATTTACTAGCGAGCGAGAACGTTGAATTCAGCACAAAGCCAATTCCCTACTCAAACATATCTTGAGACCTATCTTGGATCGTGTTCACACCTGGCACCCCTCCAAAAATTCCTAGCAATCCACAGAAATCAACGTTCCGCAGGTCGTTTCCCCTATGGCCTGCCTTTTTATGGTCGGACCTGTAGAGGTACTCTCTGCTTTGAGCACGTTTCTCACGCTCCGCCATCGAGAATCGAGAATCCTTTCCACGCTTCGTTTTTAGCCGCGCCAAACCTCCCACTCATGAGGAAAATGAACCAGCAAAGAACATGATCTGAACATTCAGCTTTCGGTCTTTTGCGGGAAATGCGTATTGGTGAGTTCTTGACTACCTCCGCCGTGCGTGATCTTCCTAGCCACCTCTCAAGGAGTGCTCCAGCCAATTAAGAGCTATGCTGTCCGTCTTCGTGGTGGTGGGTGATATTGACGGCCGCCGCCACCTTGGCTTGACATTGGGCGGCTAAATCGACGCATGCCCCTGTCTAAGCGCGCTCCAGGTGCGTGGGTGAGTGGGCCAAGACTTTTCGCACGTTCGCTAAGATAGAATGGACAATGTCGATTGGTGGGAGCTGTTGACGAGCCTGCAACCACGGCGGTTAGCCATGCATCAACCCTCAATTTTCTCATTCCATTGGATGAATATGTGACTTATACCCACCAATAAGCCTCGACCGCACTGTAATAAAACACGGAGTAGTATCCCGCACCCCATGGAGACTTGACTTTCTTTCTTCCCGGAGACAACGACGAGAGCAGAGAGCCACTCTCGCAATTCTGACTGACGGCCCTCCCATCCATCATGGCAACTACGCCATTCCAATTCGGTACCGGCACGCCGGAAGCTAATGGCATGATGATATGGGTCTGTCTTGTCGCGATCATCAGGGCAGTATGCAGTCTAAGCGCCAGAGGGAAAGCAGGCGCATATCTTCGGGGTCTCTAGGCGGCAATCTCACGGCCATGGCAAGTTGACGGCTGGATACGGACCGTGAATCCTCGAGTTCAATCAACGGGCCTGTGCCGCCTGGCTGCTGCATGCCATGTAAAGAGGAGCGTGACCCCCGAGCCTCAGCTCGCCTGTGATCCAACCTCTTGTTCGATCATGGCTCAGTGTGTTCTCCTTCTTCTTCTCTAATACTAATCACTCTTGTTGCGTGTATCAAGCTTGCCTTTGTTGGTTTTGCTTACTTCCATTCATTGATTCGGCTGGTCCAATCCGTTACACTAGACATTCTTATTGCATTCGAAGTTTGAACACCTGAGTCCATCGACAACGACCACCAAGTCTTTCATCGACTCGCCCACATTTATCGTCAGAATGCCTGCTGTGTACCAGAGCTTGGCGAGCATTGCTCGTATGCCCCCTCCCGGGGTAACACCCAACAAAACGGCACTACAGAATTCATCCAACACGTCGTCCCCAGCCGAGACACCAACAGACACAGTACCAGCAACCAACAAACCGAAGCTGACTCTCTCAGTGTTGACCGATTATCTCGCCCAGCTGGAGACCACACCCATCACCCCCCACTCCGGTATCCGAGAGCCCAGCTCCACCACAGCCGAGTGCGGCGAGGGACTCGGTTCCGATGCCAACAACCTATCAGCAGCAGCCCGCGCTGATATGATCTTCAAAAGATGGATAGCCGCCGGCATGCCCGACGAGGTCAGCAAGGGAGAGTCTGAAGAAAAGAAAGAAACCACGACAGAATCTATCGATGATGTAGCCACTCCCAAAGCAGAAGACAAGCACGAACTCCCCTCGCCAGAAGAAGCCAAGTCCCTAGCCGAGGCCGAGGAACTCAACACCAAGCTCCTTCACGACCGCGTCACTCGCTTTCTTCAGACAATCGGCCAGCCTCCCACAAAATCAGAACGCAATGAGCGGCTGGCAAAGGAAAACAAGAGCCTGCAGAAGCAGATAGCCTCGCTCCAGCGGACCGCGCAAGTTTCCATCAAGGAGAAGCATAGCCTCTCCACCCAATTAGTCGCGCTGAAGCAACAGCACGAGACAAGCCAGCGTCATCTAGAGAATGAGCTGCAGAAACAAAAGACGGCTTATGAGACCAAGATCAAGGAGCTGGAGGAGCAGCTCGCTCAGCAGAAGAAACAACACGAGGAGCAACTTGCCCAGCAAAAGACCGACTTCGAGAACCAGCTAGCCGAGCAGAAGAAGCAGCTCGCTCAACAAAAGGTCGTCTTCGAGAAACAGCTTGCCAATCAAAAAGAAGAGCACAACCAGGAAGTTGCCGTCCACAAAGACAACATAACCCAACTCACCCGTCGCTCCCCGTCTCCCACCCCTTCAACCCGCACCACCGCCCCTTCCATCCTTCCCGGCACAAAACCCCGCCTCACCCTTACCCCCACCGACATCTCCTCGTGGTTCACCACCCGCACCGCCTCCTGGCTCTCGTGGTCCTCTTCTTATGCGCACACCAACCCCAACCGACTCGTCGAGCTGCACCCGCTTCAACGGGACGAAGTCGCGCGGGGTGTGTCGCACTTTGTCCGGCTGACGGCCGACGACAAGCTGCCCAAGCAGTTCATCGCCTACACGGCCGACGCCAACAACGAGCGAATCCGGTGCCTGCTGTACGGGATGCTGGTGAACTTCATCACCAAGGAGTGCTTCGCGTCGCCGTGGTGGGTGTTCAAGGCGCTGCGGAGGGCGGGATTGGATGGGGACATGGTGGATGTGGAGAGCCCGACGATCGAGAGGGGGGGTTCTTCGATGAGGAATCATGTTGAACCTGCTGGGTTTAGGGTCGACACGGCTACGTGGGATAATCACATTTCACCTGCCCTTCTCAGCCCGGGGTTGCCGGTGGATGTACCGGTGATGCCGGCGACGGCGAGGTCGATTAGTTTTATGAGCCCGAGGCTGACGAACCCGGGGGCGGTGTCGATGCAGAGTCTGGGGGTGATCTCTGTTGCGCTGGATGAGGGGTGTGAGCCGAGTGTTCAGCCGGACATGTTGCCCCTGGAGGGGGAGATGGAGGCGCTTTTTGAGCTTTTGAGCAATGGTAAGTTCGCCCTTGGCTTGCACTGTTCGTTCCTTCCCAGTTTGGTACTAACAGACTTTAGTTCAAATCAATCCTACCTCCGCTTCCTCCCTTCGCGCTTCTCTTCTTCACCTCCTCCACGAATCTGGCCTCTCCCTTGACGTCACTCACCCTTCTATTTCTGGGAACGGCGACCGTCGGATGCTCGCTGAGTGCCGAAAGGAGTACGCTCGCAAGCTGAAGGATAGGTTCCTCTCTGGTCCTGCACGCTTCTTGCTCCGCGAGCAGACTCCTGAAGGTATCAGTCTGTTGGAAGGCAAGTTGGTAGGGGAGATTGATTTGGCATTGAGGTTTTCCGGGTTAGTGTGGGGGAGGTCAGACGGAGACTTGCAGTTCAAGGGACTGCTCGACCTCCCTGAATATGGTGAGAGCGAGGACATGGAGGTGTATGGTGGGAAGGAAAAGGTTGAGGGCGGGAGGCCGTCATCGGCAGATGGCGAGAAACCTCCATCAGTCATGATGGTCCTCCAGCCGGCCATGACCTGCACCACCTTCTCCTCCTCTGAATCCGCCACTTCTCACTCTAGGTCTTCCTCCTCCTCCGCCTTTGGACGTTCCGCCTCTGGGCGGTCCTCCCCTGACTCCCAAGCACAACCTGAAAGCACCACTATCTCGAAAGCCCTCATCCTCCTCTCCAACTGCTTTCCCCCATCATCCTCTGCCACCGCTACCACCACCACGGCCGCCACTAGTAGCCGCCCTTTAACTCCAGAAACTTCTCCTCCACAAGAAGCCATCATGACACCTGATACCGTTGTTTGTCTTCGACTCTCCATGGCTGCCTGCCCTCCTACTCCTGCCGAGCCTTCGCAAGAGGACCTGGACAATTTTGAAACGCTCCCGGCAGCTTCGTTCAAGTCGCCCAAGCGCAGTCCCAAGCTGAAGCTGAGGAAGTCGCCCGAGTTGAAGTTGGCAGGGTCGGGGTGGGCCAAGATTGAGGAGACAGAGAAGCTAGAGGCGGATAGCTGAGTGCTTGTAGTGATTGACGTGGTGATTTCATATTTCTTCTTCTTTTCTCTCATGATGAACGGTAACGGGTTGATGACCGTGTGACCTGTCGTCTGTTTTAGGTTTCTGATGTTGTGTTGGTTGGCAATTCTTAGCGTGGGATTTCGTACTGGCATTTATTTCTTGTTGGTTGTTGCTGTTAGTCGGAACCGGCCGTGTTGAGGTTTGCGGTTCCGGGATTGTGGTTGCACGAGATAGGTACCTGCTGCTGTGTCAGCTGCTCTGTACCACCAGGGGATGAATGGTCCTTGACACTAAAGCAAAATGAAAGAATATAACAAAGAACGTTGTGAATTATGCTGGTCGCGACTCCTCGACCTCTTCGTGATACTTCCCCCGGTCCTACTGGCGATGTCTATGTGCACGTATCTCAGAAAAATAACCGTAAATATCGACGAGGTGCTTCCTCCAAGCGATGGATCCAAGATAGGTAGTAAACCAAACGCCAACTGCCCAAATGCTTATTAGACCCGAACTCCCATTATGCTCTCTCGTCTTTTCCGTTGCCCAGTCTCCCGCCTACAGAGGCTTTTGCGCGAACCAGAAATAATAGTTGAAATACCGATGCACCCTCGGATTATCCAACCCCTTTCTCGCCTCCATCAGAATCATCTCCCTTTGCACCGGATCTAACCCCAGGGCATCAAACGGTCTGCCCGCCAGTGCCTCCATGATTTCCAGAATGGCCATCTTCTGATACATGCCCACCAGCCGCAGCGTCTTGTCTTTTGCCCAGACACCAATGGGCACCTTCTTGACGACGCACTGGATATTGACGAACCCGGCGTCGGCGAGATATCGCCTGAGGATTTTGGGCATGGTAATGTTCATGTTGAACTTGGCAAAGGCTTCTTGACTAAAGTCATAGAGGACCTTGACCGGGTCGTCATCGGGCATGGTATCGTCGTCGCAGAAGACTTCGCAGTTTAGTTCCTGGAACTCGATCCAGCCGCCTGGTTTAAGGGCTCTGTTTTGTGGTCTGTTAGCAGATTGTCACCACCTGCAGGTAATGGGACGAAAAGTAAAAGAAGACCTACTCCATAGCATGCCCCAACACCACGGGCAAATCCTTCAACACAATCGCCATGAACCGAAAATGCGCATAATCCAGCTCTCCCCTCATCAACCACTCCTGCTCACAATCATCGACCAAAAAGTCCACATTCGGCGGGACCCAGACCGGCTGCACGGGACTGATATCCATCCCTCTGACTCTCGCCATCGGCCATCGATCACCGGCATCGATGGCCCAGATGCCTGTCCCCGTGCCGATGTCCAGGATATTCTGCGGACTTTTTCCCAGGGGCGCAAAGCTGATTTGGCCGTCGAGCAGCTCAAGAAGCATGGCGTGCTTCATGTCTTCGCGCGACAGTTCGGCATCGTCGTTGGGGATGGGGTAGCGGCTGTTCTTGTAGGATTGGTAGCGCCGGCCGTGCTCGTAGGTGTGCGCGTAGATGGACGAGGTGGCGGATGTGCTGCCGGTGGATTGGGTTTCGTAGCCCTCGGTGAGGGAGAACTCGTCCGAGTCGGAGGCGTAGTCGTGGCCGGCGGCTTCTATGTTGTCGTGGTGGGGGCCGTGGTGGTGGCCATACTCGCGAGAGTCATGGTGGTGACTGTTGTTGGAGGAATTCAACTGCCATGAGGATGTTGCTTGCTGTTCGTAGGTGGTGGTTGGAGCCAGGAGGGGAACTTCGTGAGCTTCTTCGGCTTCTTGTTGAAGTAGTAGTTGCTGAGGTGCGTCTGACACAGTGTTGGAAGTGGTCACGGTGTTTGCTGACATGGACGGGTCGACACTGTTCTTCTGTGCAGCAGCGGGGCCTTGCGCATTCGACGTTACAGTCGCATTGTCCGCGGCTGCTGCTGCTGGTCGGTTGCTACCACTAGAACCCGGCATCTTGGTGTGAAAGAACTTGGATCGCAGCGAATTCATGTAGGTTCCATGATCGGGGAAAATAAAGTATCAGGCAGGAAGGTCAAAGGCATAAGAGTGCGGTTGACGACGACGGCGATCAAGTTGAGTGTCTCGAATGGGCAATTGTGATATTGCGCGCAGTAATTCAGAAGGTAAGCTCGGCTAAGGTAGGTACAATTCTCGTCTCGGTCTGTTAGGTCCGGTAATGTGTATGTACCTCCCCTCTTTTTGGAGTCTCTCGGTTTCTGTCGGGTAACATTTTTACATACACACACTTGGCCGTCTTCAGTGACAGACTGAAACACTAGGTGAGTATGTAATATTACCTGGACATGTATACTATCCTCAGGTTGATATCAACACTAACGAACCCTCCCTCCACTTACAAACGTATGGTAGATCCCCGGAAGATTCTCAAAATCCTCCACCTCGGCTTTCCGGGGCCCCATTCCCTTCTTCCCCGGGCCCGTCCGATCGCCACCATGCCCCACGTGGTTCCCTACTCCCAGGTCTAGCCCATCCAACCAACAGCGTCATCTTCCCTGTCTGTTCATCTCTTTCTTGTTTCTTTTCTTTTTCCCTCCTGTCAGATGCTTACCTCTCTTCCATCGCTTCCCCTTGATTTTTATTGAGAATTGCACAAAACGTTGTTGGTTGATGGACAACCATCGATTACAAAGCATCCAATCACACCAAACGCTCAAAGTTTCAACGACGTCGTAATCTGCAAAACATCGCATAGTATGTAATGTAACATCGGCCATCCCCCCCAACCCTAACTGCCGGTGCCGCCGCTTGAAACCGGCCAACCAAGCGAAACGAACATCCGCGGATCCTATTCCCGATTTCCAATTCATCCGCCAATTCCTCGAACAAGTCCGACGTAAAATCCGAGTTTGCTTTCTCGTGCATTTCGATATTCGAATGTTGCGGAAACTCAAAGGATTCGACAAAGGACACGGGCTGCCCTGTATGGGTCCGTACACTACAGGTAGGGAGGTACCTGTATCGCTGTATGTAACGTCTATCGAATGACGGCCTTTCCTTTCTTTCCTTTCAGATTCTCAAAAGGGCAAACCAAGTGCGAGTGAGCAACACCAAGAACAACCAGTGTTTCATCATCTCTGAATGGCCTCTTCTATGTGGGTTTGTTGACCTTGTCTTCGCTTCTTTTCCCCTTTTCTGCCTCTTCTTCATCTTGCTCTGAATCCTGTCTTCTTTTCCTATTTGTCATCATACCCACACGACCCAATACGAATCCGGTCCCGTGCCGTAACGGTCATCAAGCCTCAGCTAAGACCTAGAGGTAGGTTCAAACACTCCTCCCATGTCCCCTCCTAACCATCAACATCTTCTCCACACTCTTCGCATCCATCGCCAACTCGGCCTCCTCCAGCGCCTGTAGGGCGGCCTTGCTCCCTCTTTCCACCATATCTTTATCATACGCCGCCACCACTTCCTTTCTATCCCTTCTACTGTCCCTGATTTCCAACAGAGCCTGGACGTAGTTTTGCACATCGATAACAGCATGCTGGAACCCCTGTCCTCTCAAAATCAGCATGGGATGTCCCGCGTCCCCTGCCAGCGTCACCCTCCCATCCCTATTATCAAACGGCTGTGCAATCCAGGTACCCATCTCGTCAATGAAGGCCTGGGTGTGCGTATCGTCTTCGGGCGTGGCGTCTACGAAGGACTGGAAATCGGGTGAGAGGTCTCCTTGCCAGGATTGTTTGAGGTAGCGGACGGCTTCGGGACCCTTGCGAGGGATGTCGGGCGTGGTGGAGAGACTGCCTTTCCAGATTTTGGTCCAGAAGAAGGTGTGGTGGAGGTTCGAGGGAGGGGTGCCGGTTGTGTATTGGACTGCGATATGTTAGCTCGCTGTCGTGTTCTTGTGATGTCGTTTTGCTCGTTTTGTTCGTGCTTTCTTTCTCGGTTTTGGGTAGGTAAAAAAAAAAAAGGAAAAACTCACCTCCAAATGCCCCAACAGCCCCTCGACTCATCGCCATAGCCATGACCGGATGTTTCTCCAGCACCTTCCGCACCACATCCTCATCCTGATAATCAACAACACACGTCCCAATCATGAACCCACTCCTCTTCGCCTTTGCCTTTTCTTCTCCATTTTCTTGATTCGCAAAGAGGATCTCCCGGACTTTACTCCCCGCCCCGTCCGTTCCCAGGACATAATCCACCCACACCTCCTCCTCTACTCCTTCCTCCCCTTCCAAAGTAACCTTTACCTGTTCCGGATTTGACTCAGTATCCAATCTAGTCACCTTGCGTCCCCAAGCGATATCCAACCCCTCACTTAACACCTCCCTAAGTCCCCTCCTGGTAATCCTCCTAGCCCCCGGTACCGCGCTCTTGAACATTAGATCTCCCGTCTCGCCATTATACATAGGTAGCGTCTCCGCCCACTCGTCAAACTCTAAGTGAGGGTTGGAGACAGCGTGGTCGAAGTTGGCGAGGATGGAAGGCGGGAGGAGGGAGGAGAAGATGGGGAGAGCCCAGTGGAGGGCAATCGTCCAGTCGCGCGGGCGGGAGTTGAGGTGTGGTTCCGAGTCGTAGATGAGGACGGTAAAGCCGTGCTGTGAGGAGTTAGTGATTTGTTGGAGAGGCAGAGGAGTGCGGAAGAAAACATGCTTTCTTCGTAGCTTGAGCTGCCAGAAGACCGGTGAGGCCGGCGCCGATGATGACGATGGTTGGTTGGGAGGGATTGGTGTCTTTTGACGCTGCCATTTTTGCTGTTGGAACCAAGAGGTGCTTGAAGATGAGTTGTTCCAGTGATGCTATCAGGCCGGAATATATAGTGTACGGGGAAGTTGGCGAAAACGGAAAGTTGAAGGTCGAAGAGATGGTTTTATACACCACTTGGTCCACGTGTAAGTGAAGGCAAGTAAACCGGTGGATGGAACTCTGTCTCGCTTTTAAAGGAATACTCTAACGGGAATAATAGAGTGGAGGAAGAACCTTGGTGGCTACCGTCTCCGGTCCTCTAGCGGTACCTCTAGCCTTGCTGATCCCGGAGCCAGGTGACTGGAATCGATCTTTCCATCCCATAACCCGCCCGACAAAGTCCCGATTCTGCGGTGGATCACTCGGCGATGAGTGGTGCCCGGTCCGCTCGGGGTATCGGTATGTGGGCTTCCACTTGGATTTGCTCCTGTCCATCCTGCTGGGTATCCAATGTCCATTCATGGGCATGGAATTCCACAGCATTATTCCCAAGCCGTCACCTACCCATCAAGACCCCATCGCGGAGGTTGCCTATCCCCGATCCCAACTGGACGGCCGCACATAGTGCTCCTTAATGGCGATCACTTATGTCGGAAGCCATGCTGTCGGACAAGTCGTCGTATCCGAACTGCCGGTAAACCGCGGTACGACCGTTGATCGTTTGACCCGGAAGACCCTGAAACCAGCGCGCAATGAAACCGCCAGTCGCTTGCGTGGAACGAAGATACCTATGTCCGCCGCAGACCCTCGGAGTTAAGGCACGTAATCTTCTGGGGGATTGCTATCTTGGGTTAGGCTGGTTGACAGTGCTGGTGGATTTTGTGTGCGTTTCAACGCCTTTTGAAGATAATCGCGGTTACGGTGTGCTGGTATCGCCGGGAATATTTCCGAGCTTCACAAGTGCAGGGCAGTCAGTGGTGATTGCGAGCGGGAACGACGGAGACGAAAAGCATTTTGATGATGCCAAGGGTGACGGGACGGTTGTGTACAAGTCAGAGTCGTAACATTCATTTGCGTCTTGGTTCCCACCTCCAGTTATTCCACGTCACGGCAATGGCGAGCGGTTCATCGAGTTCAGTGCGAGGAGGCGTGGGAAATTTAGAAGTTGGAAAGACCTGACGGGAAGAGGACGGAAAGTGGAATTGAGTGCCGTAGTTCACCGCTCCCCGTCCGGCGCACGAGCACCGGTAAGTTTCGTACGGGTATTCATCCTTCTGTGTAATTAGTGGAAATGACGTAACTTTCCCCAATAACTTCACATTGTCCCACTGAACCGCTATTCGAGACGATGATTTGAACTTTTCAACTCAGTCCCATACAGTTGTGACTGTCTATCTCTTCTGTCCTCTTCTCTCATCATCTCGGTGTTTTGTTGAAGATGCCATACTACACGGGCAAACTTTCCATCCATGTATCAATACCATGCTATCTCCTATCTGCCCCTGGCGAACGAAGTTCGGTAATTTTCGTACGTGAACCACCCATTGAAGTTGTAAATTACACAGACAGGTGGGTAATTTCAGTCGCAAACCCATCATAGAGCTCCAATACAATCATCCGAATGTCGCCATCACACATGATACCAAGGGAATAACTGGTAAGCCACAGTAATCGAAGCGAGCGTCGCCTTCGCTGGTTCATGGATCTCGCGGGCATGCTGTTCAAGGCTCATCCAGATATTGGTCCAGCCAGAAAAATACAATATCACCAGGCAACAAGATTGCAAGCTTTTTGATGAGGGCCAATGAAGGCTGGTAAAGGTGACGGACGAGAGGGTCAGAGGACGAACGGTATGAACAACGATGGAAGGGCTGAGTAGTCCATCCGAGAGCTGCTCGCTCACCTGCCAAGTTGTTTAAGAACTGGGAACCAACACAGTTTGCTTCCAATCACCGATAGCCCGGTTGTTGACTTGCTAACACCAAGACGTGGAGTGAGGAGATCGGATCGATGCACCGACCCTCGGACAACACCTACCAGCTGTTTCAGAGGCATCGCATCGGCATGCCTCCCGGTCCGAATACTGAGCTACTTGTACGCCGCATGGCGCGTCTCGCGTATGACAGAAGCGGGAACCAGCAGGAACTGGGCAGGCTGTCCGACACGCAGTCCGCTACGGACTCGTTCTCGGGTTCGTCCGGTCTCCGAGGATGATTGTTTGTAAGCCAGCGTGGTGGTGACTCTCTCCGTCCTTCTGGGGTATTTCTTCTGCCCAGTACCCCTGCCTTGTTTTCGATTCATCCATCAAAAACCTCCATATACATTGCAAACCCAACGTAAACCCAACGCAAACCTCCATACTTGTCCCAAACGACTCAATTCTAACTCGTATCCAACAAGTTCCTCACACCAAACCTCAACATCAACATGTCCCCCTCCAAGAACACGTCCTCTTCCAAGTCCAAGATCTCGCTCACCAACCCGTCCATCCCCCTCAACTCCCTCATCCTCGTAACAGGCTGCAACGGCCTCCTAGCCTCGCACGTCGCCGACCAGCTCCTCGCAGCAGGCTACCGCGTCCGCGGCACCGTTCGCAACCCCAACAAATGCTCCTACCTTACTTCCCTCTACTCCCACCGCCACGGCGGCCCGGGAAAATTCGAACTCGTCGAGATTTCCGACGTCACGGCCCCCAACGCCTGGGATGACGCCGCGAAAGGGGTGGCAGGGATCGTGCACTGCGTGGGAGCCACGGACTTGACAATCCAGGAGCCGGATAGCGCTGCTAAGGAGGAGTTGGAGTGGCAGGTTGGTTTGTTGGAGGCTGCTAAGCGGGCAGGGACCGTCAAAAGCTTTGTTTTTACTTCTTCGGCGTGGGCTCTTTGGATGCCTGATGCTAGCACAAAGGTGACTCTGACGGAACAAATTTGGAATGAAGACGCCGTGGCCCTGGCAAGAGATAAGAATGTTGATCCGAAAACGAAAGGAATGGCGGGGTTTATGGCGCTCAAGACTCTTGTTGAGCAGGGTGTCTGGGAATGGGTAAAGCGCGAGAAGCCTGGTTTTGCGTTTAATACCGTTCTGCTGGATACTGTACTCGGCGAGTGTCTTGATCCGAAAAACCAGGGGATTCCAAGCACGCCAGGCATGGTCCATTGGATCTGGGAGAACAAGCACATGGCTATCATCGACCTGATGGAACCGCAGTGGTTTGTGGATTGCGTGGATATGGCCAAGGTGTACGTTGCAGCGCTGGCGTCGAGTCCGAAAGTGGATAGGGAGAGATTGTTTGTCTTCGGCGAGCGGTATAGCTTCAAGGAGGTGGCGCGGTTGTTGGGGGAGATGTTTCCCGAGAGAAAGGAGAAGTTTGGAAAGCCAAAGAAGGAGGGGTGGGATCAAACCGAGGTGCCGAACCAGAGGGCCGAGGAGTTGTTGAAGAGGGTGGGACAAAAGGAGGGCTGGACGAGGTTGGAGGAGAGCGTGAGGGCGAATGCGGAGAGTATTTTGAGGTTGGAGAGGGAAGGTGGCACGGGGGTCCCGCAGAGTACGTATGCGAGGTAAACTAGGAAGGAGATGTGTTAATGAGAGTTTCGAATCGTGGGTGTATAGAGAGTAATACATACGACGGCTTGGTCCAATGCCTTAACACCTTGAGTATGCGCTACCCTTTCGCGATCCTTGATCTCTTGTAGTATTTCTTCTCGCAAAGAGCTGTCATGACCACAAAGGCTCTTCAAGGCGCCGTCGGCTGGGGGTTATTCCCCACTGTCTTGTACAAATCCCTCAACTCGAATGCTTCGATGCCTCCCTCGGGGATCTCGCCAATGATACGCGCCGGCTGCCCAGCGACGATGCTGAAGCTGGGGATGACCATATTTGGGGGGACAACCGAGCCGTCGAGAACTTTGACGTAATCCTTGATGATGGCAAACTCGCCAATGACGACCTTACCGCCAATGTGGACGTGGTTGCCGATCTGAGCAGCTTGGACAACGGTACCGGGGCCGACAAAGACGTGGTCGCCGAGACGGAGGGGCATGAAGGTGAAGACTCTGTTTAGATTGCCGTCAGCCATTATAACGAACGCAGTCAAATTGGAAGAGAGAGGGTGGAGGAGCAGACATACCCCTTGTACATCCTGCCCGGCGGCCGAAGACAGCACCCTCTGCTCAAGAAACAGTATCGACCAATGGCAACGGCAGTGTTGTTGGCTGGACCGCCGGACGCGGACTGGGCTGGTGGAATCGTTCTCGCGAGGTCGCCTCGGATCATGACGTCGGGCTGGATGACTGTCTTGCCGCCGAGCATGATGTTCTGGGTGCCGACCAAAGTGGCCTTGCGGGCGACCTTGTTGCCGGTATCGGTCTCGATATATTCTCCTCTAGGCGGTCGTCGTGACATGATGGGCGGTTGTTGTCTGTGTGTTTCGTTTGGGGTTGTGTGTGTGTGTTTGCTGGTGTTGTTGTTTGTTTTTGTTTTGGCCAACAATTTCTTTGATCACTCAGGCAGAGAGAGGGCAGGCACCTTGACGGTCAGTTTGGCGTCAACAGCCAGCGACGGCACAAGTTGCCGATTGACAGACGGGCATCACACCAATTTCCGCCTTTGATTGGTCGATCATGCGGGGCCAGTGGGGGAGCTTGGGCCACTCATTGCGGGACCGACACACGGCGGACACAGGAGGCTGACACAGGCGGGCGGGGGGTCCCCTGAAGCCCAGACGGGGCCGCTGAAGATGATGCGCTGCAGTGTCGATTCGCTACGAGGAATTGTCGGTTCCGCGTCGCGTCTGGGGCTTCCACTCGTCGGATTGCTCCTCTTTTCACCAAGTCGAGACCGACGGGACCAGGTTGAAGCCTTGAAGCCCAACAGATGTGATGGATTTGTGCGGTGAGCGAATGGAGTCCAAGAAGTCCAAACTCGCCTCATACGATCTTCGACTTTATGCAGTCATGGAAACATAATCCATGTCCCTGTCTTTGGAATCGGGAATTTATAATTGTGTCGATTCCCTTCTTCTTTGTTAATGCTCCCGTCGTTTGTGAAGCTGTAAACAACCACCCCTGAATGCCCTCATTCCCATCATCAACAAACACCATGTCCGCCACCCAGAACCAGTCCCCTCAGCCAAGCACAGGCAACGTCCCAACCGCCTCCTCCGCGTCCCTCTTCAGCATCTCCCACATCTCCCCACACCCCTCTCGACCATCAACAACCACCACCACCACCGCCATCGACGAACCACCCCCGGCCGTCATCCATCAATCCCGCCTCCGCGTCCTTCACTGGCTCTTCAACCTCTCCCAAACCGACCCATCGTGCTCATCCATAAACTCGACGTACTCGGGCCCCGCGTTTGCCCAGCCCTTGATGCCTTCAAACAGAGCAAAGCTTTGAATCGAGTTATCGCCTATTTTGACGAGGTAATCCGACAACCAGCGCGCGGCACGACTACCACGGCCTCTCGAAGTGCCGCAGTAGAAGATGGCCTTCTTCACCCCCGCCGCCTTGAACATGTCATAAATAGTCGGGAGAGTCTGGTACATGGACTGGGCGGGCAGGTTGATTGAGCCGCGGATTGTGCCGCCCTATTGGTAGAAAGGGGCGGAGGGCTTGGCGTTAGCACCTGGAGGCTCTGGAGCTGGACTCTGGAAAGGGGGTGGATGGACGCCAGCCATCACAACGAACAAACGAACGAACCTTGCAATCGTCTCTTCGCAGATCGACTAGCACGAAATCCTTGCCGGCGGTTTCCCCCGTCGAGCCCTTGAGCATCTCCAGCACCTCTGCGCGCGAGATGTTCATCAGGTCCGACTGAGGCTCGGGGTAGGCGGCGTACCAGGGCGCCGCCTCGGTCTCGGTCTCTTTGGGTGCTGTGGACATTTTTTTCTCTCGACGATACCTTGACGAAACTTCAGAAATGAATGTGTGTCGTACGGACTTGGAGGAATCAAAGTTACACACGAGGAGGTACACTACCGTGGATGATAGATGCCTCTTCTTTTTTTTAACACCAAACACATCATCAAGCATCGAGGACCCCTATCCTTGGCGGTTAGTCACCAGGAAGGCCTCTGATTGGTCAGTTGAGGGGCGTGCCGAGGATGCCCGATGTTGGTGCGGAATCATCCTGGCTGTCAAACGTCACGATTTTTTGTTGACGAAACCGTGACACCATCGAACCTTTTGTCAGCTACTGGGGAACCTTTTACGAATCTAGCCTCCGAGAGGGGTTAGTGGTTCATTGGCAGTTATGGGCGTCGGTGAACACCGGACCCGAGAGTTGGGGGATTTTAGGAGTGGAGAAAAATATTCGGGGGCCCGGTGCCAGAGTAAGGAAGCTCGAACGGAAGAAAAGAGTATAAAAGGCAAAAGGATTGGTTTGCGACGGCCTGGAAAGGTCGACGTGAGATATTGCTGGCTGGCAACCGCAATGTCTGGTACATCCTGCGTGTAGCACCTAGTGGTAACGGAAGAGAATGCTGTCCCAAACGAAGACGAACGGCAACTTCAATTTCCTTCGCCCAGCAGTCTCCGAACACCCAATATGGAATGTGTTTACCCTGTCGTTCTCCTCCCTCGAAGGGCCGACACAGTACAAGTCGATGCTTGTACAACATGCCGCATCACGGCCCGGAAATAAACATGTTAGCCGCGAACTTCAATTACTTACAGCCTTTTACCCGTGTCTCTTTATGCCAGTCCGTTTCTGGTTTGACTTGCTCGACTTGAAAATAAGCCTCTGATACTTCCAAATGACAGCGCTGTCGGATCCAGACTGCTGGGACGCTGGTGGGCTCATAACTGATCAAGAACAAGTTGTTTGCTGCGCAAGTCCACTGGCTTCTACCATGGTTCAATCAGCTATCAAGATAGGAACCTGACGGCTCTCATGAGCATCAAAGACCGCGGCTTTCAGTCAAGCGTGGGCCTATAAGAAGGGAGGACATTTGACACGCTCAAGTTTAATGATTAGACTTTTCCTCGCTTTATCGTCAGTATCGCCTACATACCACAAGATCATCGACGACGCAATAACATGAGCTGCGATGCAGTTCATTACCTGTTTCTCCCTCTTCGCCACCGCGATACTCGCTGCTCCCGCTGTCATCTTCGATAGAGCTACACAGTTCATGGACCCAAAGGCCTTAGCTGCTCTCAAGACGTGCGGCGGCGGCACGGGGTATTGCAGTAGTGGACAATGCTATTGCTCCAACTACTGCGAGGTCGGGTACTGTCCTTGGAGTCCTTGCGGGAAGTGCTAGTTCAGAGCTTGAAGTAAGTCGTCACGAAGATCACTGCACAGATGGATCGTTCAAAGTGGTTGACACCGATACTAGGAAATAGTACCTCCATGGGAACATGCTGGTATTTCCATCCCGTGAACAACTGAAACGAACAAAAGCGAGTTGAGAAAGGAGCAGCACGGAGCAGAGTGGACACATGACATGCGAGGATGCAAGGAAGGAGTGAACCGCAGCGGAGATTTGTAACCCCGGGGATCCTCAACTACTATGCTTCACGAACACTGGAAGGAGCGATGATGGAATATGGAGCGCTAATTGATACGCGAAATCTTCCAGGCCACAAACTGCTTTCTTACCCCAACATCTCTCTGGAATTGCTTGACGAATCGATCCAGGGCAAATTCAATCTTTCCACGCTGCTTGATGCTTTCGCCTTTCCCTCAACATCTTCGTCTACTTTTTCCTCCTCACATCCTACCATACGAAAACCCGTCTGCTTAGATGATGTGCTCTTCTCTTACCTTCCTTGTAACAAGAACATTGCCCTGCTTTCCAAATTCTAACCCCAGATCAACAACCGTCCCGTCCCTCAATCTCAGTTGCCATGAGCATAATCGCGAAGCTCAGCCGATCAGACACGGGACTTTGAGTGCATAGCGGGCTGGATATTGCATGCGATATCCGCGACAGGAGTGGCCACCTCCGGAAGTTCGGCAAGTTCATCCATCTACGTTGGTCAGATTACATATTGCAAGGCTGGTGGAAGCTGGAGGTTACTGGCGCGCCTCAAAGCACGATTGCTGACTGAAAAGATGGGTGTCTTGACAGTTCCCCGGATCATATCATCCTACCCCGAGCACTTTCGGTCCAACATACTCGAGACATTCCCATCCGAACACTTAAGCTATAACAACGCTTCCATATTCCAGACATGTCGTGTCAAGGTCGAAACGCCCTTCTCAGCTCGAACTCGAAAAAGCTCGGTCAACTTGACACCCGGCACATTGTATCTGCCAATGCTCTTGGCTTACACCACTTGATGCTTGATTCAAGCCACCACACCATCTCTCCAACTTCTTCGTACCTTTCTCCCCGCCGAACTTGGACCATACATGCCAGCCTTACATCATCACGGGACCTTATCCTGTCCCGCGCATGCAGATAGCACTATAGGTTGCTATAGGCAAGACAGAATAACACCGAGCGGTACTGCTTACTTTACAGATTGGTCGTCAGGGTATCATCCTGGCGTTGAACCGCGCATGCCACCCATGCCGTGCCGCTCCCCAGCGCCGGTTGGGTAAGGTACATTAGCCTGATATGAGCACCTGCAACAGAATCACGGCCATAACATTGGATGCCGGGACGCTTTTTCCCAAGCGCTATACTATGGTACATGCTTTTCATGGCACTTCTGGGCATCAAGAACACGTCGGGAAGAACAAGAAAAGGGTCCATTACCACGGCTCTGGTAGATTGACAGCAAATGGGGCCAGGACTCTCTCCCACAACCCTTGGCACAAAGGTATAGGAAGCTGAAGAATGCATTAGAGTCAACTTGGAATAGAAAGAGAATAAGCTACACGGCAGTGGGTTGTTAGGAGTCTAGGGTGGGTGGTACGCTTCTCCCTCCACACCATGCATGCTGGATCTCTTGTCCTTCTGGGTGATAGTCTTTAGCCTAACCGGACCTCGTTCAGTGAACCACCGATCTCAAGCTTCCCCATCCAGGAGTCGCAGGCTGTACCACCTATTCAATCACATCTTTCTTCCCGGTGCCAGTCAATGCTTCCTTGGTAGCTGACAGCTTTAACGAGAGGCGAGCGTCAGAAGTAGTCACCACGGGAGTATCATCACACCTAGAATCTACATCCAGCTAATATTTGTGTTCACTATGCATCATAGAGTCTCCTTCCAGTTCTAGGTCCCATTTGCCTAGGCCAACCCAGAACTGGACAATTCTTCTCCTCGGACTTGCTTTCACTGGAAGAATGCACCTGATCCGAGATGAACACCATGGGGATCCAACCAACAACAAACCATTACTCCACGTTTCCGCTCTATCGGGTCTCCCCAGCCAGTCATATTTCCTTTTTCTGTATTGTTTACTATCCGATGAGGCAACATATAGCCTGATACAAGTCACTTGCCCACGTGGTATCCCCAGACACCAGATCCTAGCTGAGGAGAGATCAACCTGCCCCATCTCTAGTCCATATATGCACGCCTTGGTCCCTGATATCGGTCCCTTCCCTTAGAGCTTCTTCCTTTTTCCATGCCCGGTTTCTGCACCGTGCCATCGTCTTCACCCGCATCACTTACCACTTACTCCAGTACCAGCTAATCACCACCACACACCGTCAAGATGGTCGGCGGAGGCCCCCAGTCCGACAATGTCATCCACCGGATGGCCATGGATGATCCCATTCCATGGTGGAAGAAGCCACATCTGCGGAACATGTATTTACTGCTTTTCCCCTGTGTCATCGGTATCGAGATGACGTCGGGGTTCGATTCGCAAATCATCAACTCCGCACAGCTATTGCCTGCGTGGAAAGAATGTGAGTTCTTCATCTTGATAATCGGAGCCATTGAAAGAAGACAGGAGCTAACGAGAGCAACCAGACTTTGGCCACCCAACCGGTGGCTACAGCGGCATCCTCGCTTCCGCTCTTCCTCTCGGTTCCGTCCTCGGTCTGCCCTTCATCCCGCTGATTAACGACAACTTTGGCCGTCGATGGTGCATCATGTTTGGTTCCTGCATTATGATCATTGGGACAATTATCCAAGGTTTTTCGAAGAACGGTGTGCCCACTTCATGCTACGACCTCTTCGCTCGGTTATACTAACGTCCGCTAGCCCCCATGTACATCATTGCCCGCGCCATCATTGGTTTCGGCCTCCCCTACGCCATTGTCGCCGGCTCGTGCTTGATTGGTGAACTAGCCTACCCAAAGGAACGTCCCATTTTAACATCCCTCTTCAACGCCTGCTACTTCATCGGCGCCATCGTGGCCGCTGGCTGCACGTTTGGTACACAACGGATCAAGAACGATTGGTCATGGCGAATTCCTTCTCTTCTTCAAATGGCTCCTTCCCTCCTCCAAGTCGTCTTTGTCTTCTTCCTTCCGGAGTCTCCGAGATACCTAATGAGTAAAGATCGGCTTGAGGAAGCAAAGAATGTACTCATCCACTACCATGCCGAAGGAAACGCGGACAGTGAGTTTGTCAAGGCGGAAATTGCCGAGATCAAAGTCACTCTCGAGATCGAGTTGGAGCATTCGAAGCAGTCGTGGGCGGATATGATCCGGACCGCCGGGATGCGCCGCCGCGTGCTCATCGGTTCTTTGCTCGGCCTTTTCACTCAACTCTCGGGCAATGTTGTCATTTCGTACTTTCTCGGTGACGTTCTCAAGTTGATCGGCTACACGGATCCCAGCTTTCAGACCAAGTATAACTTGGGTAATCAATGCTGGAGTTTGGTCTGCGGTGTCAGCGCCGCGATGGTGGTCATGAGGTTCCGGCGCAGAACCATGTACCTGACGGGCATCTTTTCGATCTTGGCAGTCTATGTTGGCTGGACGGTGTGCACGGCGGTGTTTATTGCACACAAGAATCCCGTGGCGGCCAAGTTTAGCTTGTTCTGGATTTACGCTTATAGTCCGGCTTACAACTTGTGTTTCAACGCTCTTACCTACAGTCGGTCCTACCTTTTTCCTTTTCCCCTCTGTCTACCCCTATGGTTCTCTGATTGTGATGCTAATAAATGGCAGCCTACCTCGTCGAAATCTTTCCCTACGCCCAACGCGCCCGCGGCATCGCCATCTTCCAGTTCTGGGGCAAGGCGGCGCAGTTCTTTGGCACCAACGTCAATCCCATTGGCACCCAGGCCATTGGCTGGAAGTACCTGCTGGTGTACTGCTGCTGGATCTTTGCCGAGGCGGCGCTCATCTGGTTCTTGTGGCCGGAGACGTCGAATCGCAGTTTGGAGGAGTTGGCTTTCTGTGAGTGCACCTGACCTCCCTATTATAAGGATTGAGCTGGCTGTTGCTAACGAAGGGTGTGATGATGCAGTGTTTGAGAATAAGGAAGACTTGGCTCGGTTGCAGCAGAAGAGGGAGGAGACTGAACAGGGAGTTGGAGAGTTGGATCACGAGAAGCATTCTGTTGTTCATGAAAGGCAGGTTTGAGTGAACAGCAGATGAGTGGATGGGTGAATGGATGGGGAGGAAGGGTTGGTCTCTTGGCAGGTACTTGTTGATGTCCTGCCTTTATCTGGAACCAAACAAAGGAATCAAGCATGGTGTCTTTTGTAGCAGACAATCGTGAAGATTACCTACCGCTCATGAAATGGTCAATTTCGTCTGGATTCTCAATCAGCTTTGTGATGTTTCCTCGTAACGAAACCCTTTAGGGCTCTTCTGATGTCGCGAACACCGAACGAACGTGTGGGCACTTGGGCGATGATGCATCCATCCGTTCATCCCTTCTCCTCTATCTCCATGACCATGAAATGAACCACCTATTTGCTTCAGATCAAAGAAAATTGTCAATTATCTCCTTTCAGATTATCCCCTAGAGAAGATGACAAAATGGTTCCACTATCAATTCTGACCCATTGGCGTAACGAACATCAACGCAGACTCCTGGAGTCGCCCATACAACCAAAGCAAACAGAAACCGACAACCCCTTCCAAAAAGATTAAAACGAGCGGGAATTGCTCCCAACTACATGTTCAACAATGATTAAGGACTAGAAAAGTAGAAAAAAAGATGCGCCAAGAGGGAATCGAACCCCCACCTCATCCTTGGAAGGGATGAATCCTAGCCGTTAGACCATTGGCGCTTATTGTTGAAAACTGGTATTTAGATAAAAGCTTACATGGTTGCAACGCACCAAGATGGTGCATATGGCGATAACCCCGCTTTTCCCTTTCGTGCTACCCGTAGAGCCGGACGGAGGAAGCTCAACCGCCGGGTCTCCTGCTCATCAAGTACAACACAACGTCTTTGGGGTTTGATGCAGGACTAATATCACCGATTGTGTGTACGAAGTTATCGCCATGTCGAGGGAGTCCATTAGGGCAGGAAAGTCTCGCGTCGGTATCGGCATCGGCATCGGCATCGGCGAATGCCCCGCGTTTGGCGCCAAGCTCGCTGCCTCTATGGGCGATGGCTTCCTTCTGGTTTTGCTTGACATTTTGAGGTTATTCCGCTTCCCATTTCCCATTTCCATTCCCATTCCCGTTTACTTCGCAGGCATGGACGCCCGTCTGTTTCTGTCATGCCGGGTTGATGCTTCATGCTGGCGGTTGACGTCTTTGCATGCGTTCAACTCCAACTTCAACCTGACTTCACCTTCCAAGAAGGGAGTTAAGCAAAGTCAATTCTCACCGACAACGACCGCACCACGACCCCCAGGAAGCGTGTCGCCCTTCATCGGTAGAGGTGCTGTCATCTCCTATCTCCCAGCATCAAAGCAACAACGGAGTACTCGGCTGGGTAAATGAGAGTTTCGCCAGATAACAGACGCAGGCACGATCACGATCACGACCACAGTCAGGACCAACAAGAACAAGAACAAAGGAAGTTCATCAACAAAATGATTCATTCATTGTTTTGAAATGGTATCTCTCCTCTCCATCAATCCCACCAGGTATCATCCATCTCTCATCATCTCATCATTATAGACATCCATGATCATCCATCAATCTTTCTTCCATGTGCGGATCCAGACAAAATCACACACAAGGAAAAAATCGACACTATGTACAACCAGATCAAACTGCCATCGCCTACAACAAACATTGCGGTCTCGAACTGCTGCAGAGTCGTCGACCATCCTCAGGTCTGCCGCTTAGACGGAGGCGTTGGCGCGGTACTGGTTCCAGTACGAAGTCATACGAGTCCTCTGGCCCGAAGTGAACTCCTCGTAGCAGGGGCTGTTTTTTTTTCATCTGTCAGTCATCATTTCCTCTCATCTCAAGCAGGAAATCCAAAAAAAAAAAAAAAGAAAAGGGAAATACATACTCATAAGAGTAATCCATATAATTGTGAATAGGATCCAGTCCAGGCTGGCTAGGGCACGAGTCCCTACCCGTCGGGCACCCACTGCTCGCCGACGCCTGGGCAGGGGTATCCGACACGTAATCGCCGTTGCCCGAGCAGCCTCCCTGGAAGGTATGGTACAGACCGAACCAGTGGCCGATTTCGTGGGTGGACGTGTGGCCGAGGTTGTAGTTGGTCAGCGAGCCGCCGGGTAAAGTGTCGTACAGGATGGAGCAGCCGTCGTAGTACCAGTCGTTGGACTTGGACGTGACCGAGGTCGGGAAGTAGCAGTACCCGAGAGCGTCGCCGAGGTCCTTGAGGATGTACAGGTTCAGGTCCTTGTAGGTTCCCTTTCTTAAAGCCTTCTTCATGGCGAGCTCGGAGCCGTCGACGGCCCAGTTGCTGTTGATGGTGTAGTCGGTGCCCTTGAGGGTGAACTGGATGTTGTGCGGGGCGTAGGCCTTGTTGAGGGTGGCGACCTGGTTGTTGATCATGGTGGACTGCATTCATGTTAGGTGACTGGAAGTTTCCTAAATGGGTGAAAAAGACATACGGTAACGTAGCCATCGCTGAGCGCGGTGGAGGCGGCAACAACGTGGAAGTAGACGTTGACGTTGATGGTGGCCTGGGCTGTCATGATACCCTCGGCAGCCATAGCAGCCTCCTTCTCGGCGAGCTCCTTGGTCATCTGGATGTGCTGGCGCGAGGGAGCATCAGTACCGCAGTTGAAGGGCTTGATGGTGTTGACGGCAGCGCCGAGGGCGGCGGGGGCAGCAGCGGCCGCGAGGAGGAAAGACTTGATCTGCATGATGGGCTAGAAGGAGATGAAGGAGGAAGTGATCCTGAGAGGGGTTGTCTGGATGGATGATGGAGAGGATGACCTGAGGATGGAAAGGGAATCTCTCAACTTGATCGGGGTTATCGTTCAGTCTTTATACAAGATGATTCCTCTCGACGAGCAAGGGTATCTCCAGACAGGCACAAGACAAAAAAGCCGCGCATCTCGGGCCGTCGATAACAACTGAGATGGACATAATTTCGGTGCATTCGACAGGTTCTGGAAGGTCAAATACGACAACCTTCCCAATTGGAACCTAGGTCGCTTTGAGTTCGGCTATCTGGGGTGTCATTGCAGGCCGCATCTCACATGGGGCTGGCCAAAGCCAAATCAAGAGCTGGTGAAGGTAGGTAGGTAAGGTAACATTGAGCGCTCTGCCGATCCAAGGGAGTGAGTGGATGGATCAGATGGGGACTTGTGGTTGAGGCCGTGTGTGAATAAATCCGAGGACACACACTGGAAGTGCACAGCATGGTTCGCGCCACACCTGTCGTGAGGCACCAAGTCCCCCTGCCTCAAGCCCTGCCACTCGCCTACCACAGGCTACTATGTACTATCATGGGTACCCTACCTTAGCATATTTGTGTTTGCTGAGTGAGAACAATTGCTATGCAGAGCTGTCAATAAGATATCACCCACTAAAGACAATATATGAGCAGGCAGTGTTTTCTCACCGTGATCATTCTTACCTCTACTTACCTCTAGGTAGGTATATCCTGCACAGTTCGTATTATCGACATCTCTGCCGTCCGACTTGTCGTTTTACTTTCAGTCACATTACTGGACAAACTGCAACAAATTCCCTCAAAGCATCGGATCGGACTGTGGAAATCCATCAGCATCCAGGATTCTGCATTATCTCTTCATCTCGTCTACTGTCGGACAACACGAGAACCACCACATGCCGAAATCGGCACGGACGAGTTGGAATCAATGGCGGGTTGACCAGATCCAACTTGGCCTCCATTTCCAGTGTAACCAACGATTGCCTACACTAGCCCTCGGGCGGCAGTTGGCAGTAGGAACAAGCACTACACTCCGCTGACTGACCCAGTAGGTTGCGATGTCGATCTGGAGGAAGACGAAGCCAAACTTTTTCATGATGGTCTTCTGTAGCTAAATGGCCACAGCATGGTTATTAGCGACTGGACCTGGTGATGGTTGGGTGACATCCGAATGGAACCTCCCTAATCAGGCAGTTGCCAAGCACAGCCAAGCCAGATCAGCGTCTGCCATTGCCCTCATCTCTAGTGTGTCCCCTCCCGGGAAGGGATACTGTGTATCTGTTGTCAGCAGGTGGCCGGACGCTGGGGGCTGCTTGATGCCCCTGTACACAAATGGAGTGCATTCAATAGCGCCCGGCGGCTCCATGGACTTTTCAGGCAGTTGGTTCGTCAGTACATGGGCTGGCTGGTTGGCGCAATCATCAGAAGAAAAGAAAGAAAAGAGGGTTACATTTCCCCTCAAACTTTCAGACTTCCAAGAACGAACAAGCTTTTCACCAACCGTCGACGGGTTTCCCCGTTGCCTTTGGTGGCTTGATGGCGTTCTGCGCAGTCGTGCTTGACATTCCACTATTGGAATCACGGCCCATGTGGTGGGTGGGTGACGGTGGTGGTGAGTCTCATTGACGGGAAGTGGCGCGGTCCGCGGGGGTTCATCTGGGCAACAAGTTGGCCAACCTGGAAACCGTCGAAATCGGGGGGTGAATGCACAACTGCGAGTGAAAGCGTTGAGGCGACTATCAGAATCATCAACTTGGTTCTCACATGCCATCGCCGATATCTCCTGTTGCCATACCTAGGAGTTTCCCAGATTGCTCTCCAAATGCTCTGTACAGTTTTCCCGGCTTCGATATCGTATTCGATGATAGGTAACATACCTAGTAAATTGGAGGAACATGGTGCCAAAGTGGTGAAACAAGCAAAACGCGAATACTGGAAAACAAAGCAGCCAATAGTCCCCCGGCAAAGGCACGTGGACAGGTTGGACACATCTTTACTGGCATGGACGGGATGGGACCCCATGTTTGGAAGGAACTGAAGTTGGGAAAGAGGAAGATGACGCGGCTGCTACTCCAGATCTTTGGCAACTTCCTTCTTCTCCCATCTACTATCAAAAACACTACTGCAAAGGAAGTGACAATGCATGATGATGCATCTTCAAAGTCGGGGCTTCTTCTTCCTCGTCTTCAACAACAAGGGAACGCTCCAGCCAGGAGACTACAGGCCACAACACCAAGTAACTTCCTATCATGCTCTACAGACCACGCCCACGACATTGATGCTTCCCCGACAAGGCCTTGGTACAACCCCCCAAAGGGAAGTTGGACCCTTCCTATCTTTTGTGTTCCCCCGCATTTGTTCCCCTGTCACCACACTCATGCGTTCAAACTTTAATAAGCGCATGCACGTCGGCGTTAGGTGCGCCGGTGCTTCCCAAAGTAACCTAAAACGTGTGGTAGGCACCGACGATAACATAAAGGTACCTACCTAGGTAGTCACCCCATGTTACCTTCACCTTCCCCAAAGGATGGACATCCAGGAACGAGCAGTGTTGAGACCCATTTTGACTGGATACAGTACAGAAGAGAACTAATCTGATCAGATCAGTTCATGCGGGACACCCCGAGAGTGGAAGAATAGGAAACTGAGATTCAAGTGGTATCGGAAATGGCCAAACGACGGTACCCTCATATCCCCGTGCTTCCCCGGAAAAAAACAGGCCACCATATCGTACAGACGCCTTCTCGTAACGACCTCTCACAAGTTTACACAACGAAAGAATCAAAACACCCCCCTTTACACTTTGGTTTACATTCTTCCCATCAAGCCTCAAGCCTCAAACCTCTTCCCTGCCTTCTCCTCCCTCTTGGTCATCTCCCACTCCTCCAGCTTCACCACATCCGCATCCCCACCTACTTCATTCTCCTTGACAGGAGTATTCTCCCTCTCCACCAAATCCATCACCCCCGTCCCATCATCCACCAACTCCCACTTCCTCTCTTTCAGTTCCGTCGTCCCCCTCTTGGTCACCACATCCCCATTCGTCGGAGACGGACTCATCCCATAAAACTCCGTATAACACTCCAGATTCGGTCCCCACGGATTATCCGCCGGGCCCATCTGCGGTCGATAGTCCCACTCGCCCTTGTTGCAATTCGCATACGCCACAATGACATTGAACCCGGTCCCCGTGAACTTTTGGCCGCTCATCCCATGTCCGACTTTCTTGGTCGGGTTTTCCGGCGGTCCCTGGTGGCAGCAATTGTCGCTGGGGATTTTGCCCAGAGTATAGATGCGCTCCCCCGTCACGCGCACGGTTTGGGTGGTGTCGTTGCAGATGTAGATACCACTGGTGTTCTTGCATGCGACGCGCCGACACTCGCGCCAGCCGACGATGTAGTGGATGATGTTATTTTTGGTGTGGAAGTCCCAGAGGAGAGCGGAGATGTCCTCTTTGTAGCCGGTGGCGAAGACGCCGCAGTAGAGGGCTGGGTGCTGTTAGTCTACTGGATACCGTAAGGTAGTGAGAAGGGGTAAAGAAGGGGGAGGGAGGGTGCTTACCAGAATCATACTTCGGCACAGTCCTCTTCCTGTGCGCCATACCCGCCAGCGACGACCGCCCATGCACAGAAGACTGGTTGCGGTTTGCCCAGTAGTTGTCCAGGTAGTTGTCGTAGAACTTGTTGGCTGGCATCAACCAGGGGTCATCCCCGTCGTCACCATCATTTGGCTTGTTGGCAATGATGGAAGAACTATCGAGGCTCTTGGTCTCGAGCTTGTTGGTGGCCACTACAGCATCAAGACTAACGCCAGGAGCAGCTTGCACCCAGACCCCTGGCGCAGCCATCAACAGTCCCAAGAGGGCTGTCTTGGTGCTGGTGGTGCCGTGTTTGAACGAGCGTTGATGCATGGTACGTAGGATGTAGTAAGTGATGTGTCAGTTGAAACGAAGGTACTAGTTGGAAAAGCAGGTAAAGATTGAGGAAAGCGAATGTCCTGCTGCACAGCGAGCAAAGTGTGTTTGTGAGTGAGGACCAGACTATCGAGGGAATAGTGTGCCTATCCTTGTTGTAATGGCACTGCAAGTTATATGCATCTCAGGGGTAAAGGGGGTGAAAGGAAGTAAACAACAATACTAAGCGGGTGCCGCTTCTTGGGATTGTGTGAGTGCAGTCAGAAGGGTAGTTCCGCCAAGATGGGTGGCTGAATGTTGCCCCTAGCTATCGATGGCTCGTGGACATTTTGGATAGTGCCAAGTTGAGGAAGACAAACAAATTGATGTTGAGCGGGATCCTGAGGAATGGAGTTTTCATGTTGATCAAGATAGTGGTGATGTTTTGGGTCAAAACGTCTGAAATCGTGGCAAGAAATGCGGCAAAGTCCATCAGCGGGCTTGTAAAGATTGTTAGCACAATGCATATGATAGCATGCGATCAAGGAGGATGAATGAACACAGCTCAAGACATCTTGCAACTGAGCACAACTCGAGTGATATTCGTACTCATCAACTTGAGCACGAACATAATGCCATCACCACGCTGCTCTTCCACCTGCACACCGCGACATCACCCATTTCCTCAGCAGACCTCCCATCACGTCCAATGCCAGCCGGTAATAACTGCCCGGGCAATTGAACTGAAAAGCCGAACATCCAGATTTTCTCAAAACATTAACCGCCTTCTTTATCTACCCACCCGTCCCTTTTTGTCTTACCTTCCCGTCTCCCACACCAAACAAAGACACGGCTGTCTCAGGAACAACGGAGGAACAAAGTGCGCCACAATCCAGGCACACCACATGCCAGAAGAAGAGCACACGCACTCCATCGACGTCAGTCTCAATTATAGCAATGAATGTAGCCAAAAATAACAACGCACCAACTCTACCTCAGCCACTCCAGTGTGGCTGACTTCCGACTTGAGGTTTTCCGATGTTGTACAACTTCAATGTTACGTCAGCATCAAGCCTCCAATGTTCCAACTTGTGATGTTGAATTGCCGCCAATGGAACTGCTGTTCGTTGAACATCGTTTTTGGAAACCACGGTCTTTGTCGCCTCGCCAGTCCTGCTCTTACTCAATGTCCCGTTCCATCATCCTCGGCCCCCTGTGCCGCTCACTTCAGTAGGTTAGCTCCATCCCGGTTTTCCCAAGACCTGAAGCCATCACAGCCGCTCAAACCCGGAAAACCCCGATCCCAATCCAGACCCCGAATCCCAAGATCCCACCATCGAAGTTACCGGCGGCGACGCATCAAGCACCCTCCCGCTGCCCATTGCACCCATCGCGCCCAAACTTTCCCATCCCACTCCCTCCGCCACTACCTCCCTGACTGTCACCTGCCCTGCCTCCAACTCCAAATCCAACCCTCCCCTTCCCGCGTATCTGTATCCTACTCCTGATCCCCATTGCCCCCGTCCCGGCCCCAATCCCAATCCCGACCACCACCCCCTCCTACTTCCAAACCCACCATACTGTCCCTCCCTTCTACTCATCTCATGCCCACGATTTTGATCTCCCTCATTCCGTGCCCCTGCCCAATTGGAAGTTCCAGGACGACCGGTTCCCCATTCTCCCCTTCCTCCTACTACCCGTCGTGTCTCCCGCGCGTTTCGACGGCCATCTTGGGCTGGCGGTGGATTTGGATCGCGAAGGCGGAAGAAGCGGATCCTGCGCAAGTCTGCGGGTGAGAGGGACATAGACCGGAGTTCGTGGGCTAGGACTTCGTGCCGGGTTTGGGTTTGGGTTTGGGACTGGGTTTGGGTTGTTGACGCTTCCGTTCCTGATTCTAAAAGATCCGCCAAGGCAGTGCTTAACCCGCCTAACTCCGTCATCCTCGGTTCGTGAAGCACTTTGTGTTCATCTACCCATGCTGGGCTGGGGCCAGCAGGAAGGTTACTGTAGAGGATGGAGTCGGCGATGATGGTTATGTTGGTGACGCGGAGGATCTTGCAAAGCAGAACGAGCGGGATGAGGGATCTGTATGCGACGGGGGCGAGGCGAGTGAGGATGGGAGCGAGGCTGATGTGTCTTCTAATAATGACATGAGCGAGGGTGTAGGGAATGTAGATCTCGCCTGGTGCTCTGGGGTCTATATGTAGTTCCTGGTCTGAGTCGGGGTTTGGTTCAGGGACAGTGGTCGCGGCGATAGAGTCAGCGGGCGGGACGTAAAACCTTGATGGCCGTGATGGATCACGACTTTCATCAGGATCCGAGTCCGAGCTGCACTCAGGGTCTTGACCAAACGGCTCATACCCGACCTCATTAACCCACACCGGCGGCGCAGGTAGGTCGCTTCCCCTGGGCATCTCCTCCCTTGTCCTTTCCCATATTCCTTCCCTCATCCCCCCACTCTCATGGGTATCCCACTTTAAATGGACCATCTCCAAACAAACCCTCTCGGTCTTCCTATTCCATGGAATCTTGTATACCTTTTCGCCTTTGCTCGCGAACATATGCATCCCCTGCAAATAGGGAGGATCCCAATCGACCGTGACATGGATCCGATCCGGCAGGATATAGTCTGTGATATCTCGATATGCCTCTCTCGAAACCAGCATCAAATCGCGCACACGTCTCGTAGCTGCGACGAGTGCATCGGTACAGCCCACTCTGACGTTCCAAGGCGGACCGTAGACAGCGGAACCCAAGAACTGGGAGCTGGGTGGGAGTTGAGGGTTGGGTGGGAAGTCCTTTTGGTAGACGGTTATGCGCAGGACGCGGTAGGGTTCGACAGCGTGCTTCCAAATGAGGGTTCGGAGTTCGCCAGGGAGGTAGGGAAAGAGGGGGAAGCAATCGGGAGTGGAAGTGGTGGTGGACATGTTGAAGAGTTTGTGAAAGCGCTTTAACATGGTGTTTGGTTGGTAGAGGCAGAACTGGAGATGTAATGCTCGGGATTGTAGTGGGTGCCCACGATAGCTCTTTATCAGTGACTGAATGGTTGTGCAGGCGTTGGTGATACTTCCATGCCAAAAACTCATTGGACTGTAAGTGCAAAGTCCGCTGATGTTTTGTGAACCCGGCTGCCTTCCAGAGATGGAACAAGGAAACGCAAACTTTGTGCCTCCAGCAATGAGCCTCACTGACGCGGCCTGTGAGCTGTATCATCATGCCTCAAAAGCTTCGCCTATACGTCCTCCCACGCGGAACTGTCCGCAACCGTGATAGTATGCACATATCTCAGCTTGCTCCCCTCCAGCCTGAACTCATGACTATCCGGCAAAGTTGCAAAGCACGCTGACAGTCCCCGTGCTTTCATCAATGACATGGCGCCGGTCAGAGTTGGGCGGCTGCGTGTTGTTGCTTGGCATGTCCACTTTGCATGAATCATCCGGCGCTCCTTTACCTGTTTACACGCTTCCCTCTAATCGTGCACGTGGTGTCCCCATGGAACCGCATTAATAGCACTCTTGTTGCTCCACATGTCCAGATAGGTATCAGCTGCTGCTTGGAGCGTGTGTCGGGTATCTCTCTGAGCAAGTGGCATGATGGGCCAGTTTTCTTGTCGAGCGTATTGAATGGTCCGACTGGCGTTGAAGAGCCATGAGAAGGGAACGGATATGATGGTGTCAATCTTGTATGGTAGATACTGTCGTTACCGGGGTAGTGACGGATTTGAGTGCCAAGCACAAAGGTCTTGAAGGAGGTGGCGTGAACAACTTCGGTGAAGGTTGAGCAGGTGGTCAGGTCGATGATGGTGCGGTTAAAGTCAATCCTGAGAATGTGGTTGAAGATTCTCGAGATAATCACAGTGGGCTTGTTGTTCTCGATGTATTGAAGGTCGTATGCTATGTCTTGAAGGGACCAGCTTGGCCCATGGTCAATCCGAGCAGAAAAAGGTAGACTGTAAGGAGGACTTTGCGATTGCAAATGGCAGCAGTGGTTGGGAGAAGGGCTGAGCTGAGGATGGCCAGCAATGCCCAACTTGGAGGTGATGATGGCGAGGCACACATGGCCGGGGTGCCGGAAGAGTCCCTCGACTGCTTTCGTTGACGCTCAATCGGCAAGGTCGTGGAAACCAACGTACTTGAGCCGTTGGAAAGATAGCAGCTTTCGGACATCAAATGCAGCCTCGGTGATATAACATTTGCCGTGTGATGAATAAGGCCTCGAGGCTGTTCACAACCATCAAGACAGCCAAATCCACGAACGGGGTTTCCCCGCCCAAGACGGATGCATGATATCTTCATCCATATCGGCTTGACGTCTAGAGAGTGGTGCCACCTCGATAACTGCCGACATGTCCAGCCCATGGTCTTCCTGTTGTAGTTCTGGAGAAAAGTTGTGTGAACTAGACGAGTTGTAAACGTTAACATGGCTCAGCCCAGCCATCGGATCGCTTGATCCTCTTTTGACCAGGAACGAACAAAAGGCCCGACTCCCTAGTGGATTTGACACTTGGCCTATGCCGTTACAGCCATCACAATATGACCGATGATAACCCGGATCTGGTATGTGACTGGAGTGGCTTGACGACGACTTCCTCTGCCCATTTTCCATGTCGGTGTGGCCGCTTGGCTTTTGTACTAACACCAAGGATACCGTCAGCAGCTTTGTCCATCTCTTCCAGACTCTGTAAGAGGCCAGTTTTGTCCACGCAGGTTGTGCTGTCTCTCTGCGAGCAGAATCCTCCATACTGGCATAGACAGCATCCACCCCTCGAATCTCAAGGCGTGGAGTAACTCGGTAGGCTTCCACCGGGCGTAGAATGATGGTACGAAGTTTCTCGATGATCGTATCATGGGGGTATCGGAATATTTAACACCTCTCGTGTCGTGGTGGGTGCCAAGACAGCCTTGTCGAAAGACGCGTTTTCGATGATCGGAACTCGCTCTTGTATATTCGCTCCATCGTAGTGTAGCCTTCATTATGGACTGTTTGTGACAGAAAGACCCGCCAGATGACGGAAATCCGAGTGTTGCTACCAGCTTGCCGCCCTCAGCTAGCAGCGCTGGACTACGAACGCGACGCCAAATTCATCCGAAGGTTTGAGACTCTCGCGGGCAATGAGGTTGATTTAAAGTTGGGGCGTTCGTCCCGGAGGTACTGTGTGTGTCGATCAAGGTTTCAGGGCGGCAAGCATCGCGGTCTTGTTTGCTCGTGGGTTGCGCGTCTGGGTCGTTGGCATGGAGGATTCTCGGCCGCAGCGGTCAGGTAGCATGGCGATCGAGAGGGAATCGTCTCGGCCTGTCACGGATGTAATAGAGAATTCTAACATTGCTGACTGTGTCGCGGAATAGAGCGTGCGTGGTTCGACCGATTGTCGTGCTTGGGATGAAGGAGACGAAGGCTGGAGCGACACCAGATGACGCAGTTGGACCGAGCTCGTCAGCCTCGGGTGCCGTAGCACTGTGGACCCCAGAATTACAGGGGCCTTCAGCGCATCAACCCCGCTGAAGCACATGGCGAAGTGAGACAGCCCTGCTTCTTGGCATCGGAGGCTGAACTTTCCCTTGACATCATCCTCCATCTTTCCCATGGATCAGTATCGTATTGCTCCAGACACCAAAGAAGATACGTGACCAACTGAACTTTTGATAATATCGAGAAAGAACAGTCCTGTCGCCGCAAAGATGATCAGAGACGGCAACATCGACACGACCAGCACAGCCTGGCATCCGGCCAACAGCTTGATGGACATACCTCCGAGGCTTTGACAAAAGGGACATCTAGACATTCCTTTTTCCGTACTTCCAAAGAGAGCTGAACATAATGTTCAGGTGCCTAGAGGTAGGTACCTTATTTACGGTAACGAAAAGAACCCAGGTTGAATCATGAGAGGACACAAAGGGAGTGGCTTCCGGCAAATCGACGATACCTACCTCTAGACATGGACGGACAAAGATCACCTTACCTCTAGGTATTCACTGCTACAAAGACACACAGCATATCGAAATCTCAAAGAGCAAAACAGAAGACTGTATTTGTATTATCCAACTTGAGAAGCGGCACCTTGGTTACCAGATTTCTTCCTCCATCCGGTCATCAGTCGACACGACGGCACCGAAAGAAATAAACCGACTTACACGCCAACAGCACAAGTCCACTCCATGACAGCGCGTACAGTACCAACACCACACCCACGTCCACCACATCTTCGACCTTACCTCGTGCCGAAAGGAGCCAGTCCAGTCAACACCTAAACATTAGTCCCCCTCACCTTCGGCCCCCTCGGCCTTCCCAAGAACTTGACCACTTCGTCTTGTCCCCACCCCTCCAGCACCTCCTCCCCGGATTCATTGATCACCCTTTTCATTTTCTTATCCGTTTCCCTTTCTATTTTTGTCTTATCCGTCTCCCTCTCTATTTTATGCTCCTCCTTCGCCGTGTACTTCTCCACCATATGCGGAACCCCCTTCTTGGCCAGATAGAGATCGTACTTTTGCCTGTCTTCCGAATCAATCAACATGTCGTGCGCCTCTCTTAGGTCTCTGTACCGTTGCGAGGAAGTAAAGTGGGGGATCTTGTCTGGCCCCGGCTGCCGGTGGAGTTTGCAAAAGGCGTGGAAGGCGGTGCTGATGTCGGATTTGGAGGCACTGTAGGGGACGTTGAGGGTTTGGTAGTAGGTTAGAGGGATGAGGGGGGTGGACGAAGAGGAGGAGGAGGAGGAGGAGGAGTCGGTGGACATGTTGGGCAATGGTGATGGTTGGGATTGGGATTTATAAATGGAGCTGGTGTTGGATGTTTGAGGCTGATGGTTCTGGCGGACTGGAGAAACAAGAGGAAGGACTTGGATGCTTGTGGTGAGGTGAGTACTTATATGTCTCGTTTCGTTGGTTGGGTCATCTCCTTGTCTCATTGTCAACCTCGAGTGATGGATCTGTTCAGTGCTCACGATCATTGACCTGGATAGACGGGACGAGAGGACGATTGACTCGAAAGAGATGCGTCGACAAAGGGCTTCTTCAACGGTCCAAGGCATCAGAGCGGGTAAACATGTTTTGTTCATTGGCGATGCGACATGGTTCTTGGACAATTTCATTGTTTGGAGAGCGGCATGGTAGGTAGCGTTGCCAAATGTGTGTTCGGTAACCAAAGGCAGACAAAGAATCTCTCTTCCTGGCCCGATTAAAGAGATAGAGTGTGTCGTCCAGATTACTTGCTCTTCGGCAATTGGCACTACTACTTGCAGCCTCTACATCACATTGCCGCTGGAAGCCATTGCCTGGTATTGGTTCCAGAATAGACGAAAGATTTGAGGCAGAAGCCTCGCAGTGCTTGGTCGAGGCTTGTCATCGTCACACATCCGCTTAATGGCACGCTCTTATAGAACCAAAATCAGTTTCATCAAACTGCTTGGCTTGCTGAGTACCTAGGTATCCAAAGCCATGGCATCGGTTGCGAAACACCTTGCAACTTGCTCCTTACCACAAATTGAAGCCAAAACACCACTTTACCCAAACAAAATCCGAAAGTATCACCACTCATAAATCATCACCCCCTTTATTACTTCCCCCTTAATCCTTCCCCCATTTCCACCTCACCTTCCACTCCAGTATCTCACCACAACCACCTCTTCTTTCCACTTGTACTCCCCATCCCCCCCACAGGCACAGGCTTAATCCCCACCCCCACAACCGCCACCACCAAATTAATGATTCCCACAATCCAAATCGCCTTCTCATAACCCCCCTTCGCTCCATGCCCGCCCACAAACCTAAACACCAACGCAAACGCCACCCCGCCCAAATTGCCTCCTGCGCCCGTGACCCCGCTCACCACCCCGTTTCTCTCTGGCCACACAAACGGAATCAACCCAAAGTTAGCCCCATTACCGGCCTCGATAAAGATAGCTGCCAGTATGACCAGCCCGATGGCAGTCCCAAGGGATGAAGGGCGGAGTAGGCCGAGAAGCAGCAAGAAAGTGCCGGTGAGGAGGGTACATGTTGTGATGAGGAGTTTGCGGGCCCATAATGCCTTTGGCTTTGCAGGGTAGGATGGGTTGGAAGAGAGGGAGGGAGAAGAAGAAGAAGAAGGGGAAGAGCCGCCAAAGGAGGAATAAAGGTAGTCGGAGGCTAATCCGCCTAGGGGACGAGTGATGAAGTTGAGAAAACCAAAGATGGCGGCGTAGTTGGCTGCGGAAGTCTGGGACAGGGAAGAAGGGGCGACGGAGAGAAAGTAAGAGGAGAGAACGGAGTTGATGGCTAGTTCGGAGCCGAAGGAGCAGGCGTAGGTGAGGATGTGGAAGAGGGTTTGCGGGGAGAGGAGGATGGTGGTTACCGACGGAATGGTGGTGTTGGGAGGACCTTCTGGGACTGGAACGACCTCGCCCTTTTCGACGTCTGGGCGGGTAGTCGATTCAGTATCAGACACGGATTTGGATCCTTTTTCTTCGTCCATCTTCGTCGTCGTCGTCATGGGAGTCTCTGCGCCAGAACCAGACTTGAGATCAACACCATCGATGACCACCGGTACCTCCACACCTTGACCGTGGCGATCCCTCCACCGTCCAGTCGGCATATCCTCACAAACCAGCACCAACGCCAACCCAACCACCAACAAACAAATCAGCGGCACCACAAACGTGACTCTCCACGCCTTCCCCTCCGCCATCCCCCAGTTCCGAACCAGACTATCGAAAACAGCCGGCATGACAAAATACGTCACGCCCCCTCCGGCGTTTCCCCATCCTCCGGCAACCGCATTCGCCGTGCCCACCACATTCTTATCGAACCACGCCGTGGTCCATACCTGGCAGGGCACGAAGCTGCCGCCCAGAATACCGATGAAGAAGCGAATGACGTAAAGACCCGTGACGTTGGTGATTGTAGGTGCTAAACCAATGGGGATGGCGCCCAATAGTAGAATAAAGGCAAAGACGAGGCGGGGGCCGTAGCGGTCGCAGGCCCAGCCGGAAATGAGACGCACCAAAAGGGTAGCGAGGAGGGAGATGATGTTGGAGTTGGCGACTTGGGCGGGAGTGAGGTGGAGGGAGTGTTTGATAGTGTGGGTGAGCTGTTGGTTACAGGGGAATTGGTTAATTGGAAGTCAAGGGACAACTAAAGAGAAGCTGGGGGGGTGAAAGAAAATCGGAGGGATCGGAGGGAAAGGGAGAGGAGAAAAAGAGACATACCAAAGGAGGAAAGGTATACCACGCCCAAAAAGCTACCATGAACCCCGTCCACGAAAAGAAAAAGACACGGCCATGGCGGTCGATGGGGTTGAAGATGGGGACGCGTTGAGCCTTCTTGGTGACAGGGTTGAGTGGTGGTGAATGAAACGAGAACTGGAAGCCGAGGACCATGGTGAAGATGAGTTGGTCGTCAGTGATGATGGTGAGGTAAGACTGTCAGAATGACAACCAATAAGAAGCGTCACAATCAGCTGTAAGCAGCCCAATTGCCGTACGTGATGGACGACGTCCGGCTGG
Organism: Neurospora hispaniola; assembly: GCF_033458365.1. Classification (NCBI taxonomy): domain Eukaryota; kingdom Fungi; phylum Ascomycota; class Sordariomycetes; order Sordariales; family Sordariaceae; genus Neurospora; species Neurospora hispaniola. The sequence continues at coordinate 6,371,795 of NW_026944406.1, read as the reverse complement.
TGCCAGCTGCCGATGACCCGGTCGATAATGGTGTAAGCGATAAGGGCAGTAAGGGCGGCTGATGAAAGGCTGGAATGACTGAAAAACAAGTTGGAGAAGTGGTGATATGAATTATGCTCAAGTTGTATTCAATCCTCGAGAGTTCAGCAGGTTGAAGCAGTCAGCTGAGCGAGAACTGGTTCTGGGCGCGGGGGCTGACTGGCTCTTGTTGGAAAGCCTGATCTGATACCAAGATGTTGTAGTACAGCGTGAGTCTACTGATGCAGTCCATTCTTCCGACACTCTCAAAAGGCATTCATTCTCTTATATCTGGACATCGCCAACAACCTTCCAAGACCACCAAGTCCAAGTGAACGACAAAGTAATGAAATGAACATCTCCGTTGATGGCAATTTGTCCCACGCTTGTGGCTTGAAGGCCCAGACTTTTGCTTATCGGCCGCACATCTCATGCATCCCATCTATTCCTTCTGGGGATTTCCATCATGGCTGACCATGACAGAGCAAAGGGGGTTGAGATTGGCCAAGACCCCAGCGATAAGGAGGCCAGGCTGGGCAACCAGGGTTGTATGAGGATGCTGACTGAGGCTCAGGGTTATGTATGGTTATGAACAGTGACTCCAGTCCATAACCTCTTTCTCCGCGGAAGGGAAATCGAGATAACCGTATGCATGGGCATGTTCATGATAAGAGCCGCGCCGCCTGTCCGCTATCGCCGCAACCTTGAAACGACCACCCATTGGCACTACCAAAAAGCTTGTCTGGCCGCCGGCCATACGGTACTTGAAAGCACCCCACGCTGGTGGCTCGGTTCTGCTGTAAGTTGTGGAGGATGTACATCTCCGGCAGTTCTGAGCGGCGATGGTGTTTTCCGACAAAGACGATGTGTCTTGGTATCATGGTGCATGGCGTAAGTCGGGATTGATAAGGACATGGCTGCTACACTCCAAGCGTCCATGACAACAAGCTTTTGCCACTCACGAAGCCATCAGCGTTGTCGTTCCTCTTCCGATAAGAGTGTATGACATTTCCTGCGCAGTTTATTTGTCCCTTTGCGGTGCTGAATAACACAGGAACCTAAGAAGGACAGATTGATCAGATAAGGGCTATAAGAGTAAGAAGAGATCTTGGATTACATTACCCCATGATCCATTGGCTCGAGGCTGGATGCCGCATATTGTCGGACATGGTTGATCTTTGGTGTTGTCAACCACTTTTGCGTTTGACCTTGGATCTCCATCAGCTCCGGTTTCGGTGCTGGGCTGTACAGGATCGGCAACTTGTCGGACAGTGTGTGTGCTTCCTGCTCCGGTCAACATTTTTTTCGCTCCAAAATCCCCAACCTTTACGGATACCGATTGACGTTCAGACAATCCTTTTCTTGAAGTGTAGCACCACTCGCAATTGTTCCAGACTTTCAGTCGAATGGCTCCAGTTCGTGAGAGTGCGCACTGACTTCAGCCCTACAGCCCTGCAATCCACAGTCATGACTCGAGCTGGTGGAGTGGGAGGACCCCATTGCATGGATATGGTCTCGGGAGCAGCTGGAACTCGTAAACTTGCGCATGTTCCTTGATCCTTTTCATTATCGTGCCCGTCTCTAGAATATGTACAGGACGGGGTGTGGTCTCGCGATCCTGTTTTCCTCGCGCTGTGCTGTGTCTCCGTCGTGCGTCCTGTGTTCCGTGCCCTTGCTCGTTTTGCTCGTGCCGTTTCCTTCTCAATCGAAATCAGTTGCTCCGCGCTCCACCCTTGGCCGCCCTCAACTCGTCCATCTTGGCGACGCGCTTCTTGAACTCGACGTACTGGCACTTTTCGTATGTGTGTCGCTCGTCCTGCGGGTGGATTGTCAGTTCGTCGTTCGCTTGTGTGCGCTCGGTGTATTTGTGTCATGACGACGGCCGTCGTACCTCACACTTCCACGGAAGGTAGTAAGTATCGTAGCGACACCGGTTCAGCGGAATGAGGAGGTGGGCACAGCTGTCGCGGTAGGCCAAGGGAAGTTTGGCATCGCGCATCTCCTCGCGAGTGGCCTCTGTTTGGTCACCAGCGCAACCCCTCCCGTTAGCAAAGCGCATTCTTCCTTGGATGTCGGGGAGGGTATTGGAAGGGAGAATTACGCCTGGCAGTGGTGACTGAAGAATCGGACGCCATCTTGGGATCAAGCAATTGGAGGAGCGACCGTCTCGTGGGAATGGTGGTGTGGTCTTGGTGAACCGAGTCCAGGATGTTGTCGAGACGTCGACGACAATGTCCAAACTGTGGAGCTTCTTCCCCAGCTTCGTTCCCATGATCGAGTGGCCCGAGCGTCACGACAAGCATCATGATCACCTGACAGATGCCAAGCTTGACCAGTTTGCGGCAGGCAGTGAGTGGCAGCTGTCGGTTCAGTCTCACAACTGTTCCCTTGTCGCCAAACAATTCCCTTCCTTTTTCCATTCAAAGCATCTGTCAACGTCGACTCTTTGATTCCACAACCCAATTTACTGCCGTGGCATCACACCAACACTTTCAGTTTACCCCTTGGAAATTACCTGACAAAACGCTCTCCATCATGGATTCTCTCGATTTCAACTACAAGGCGGCCTGTTTGGGACAAGTCCCCCTCTCTCGTACACAGTCACTCTATGGCCCAGATTGCACTCAACACCTTGCCGGCTACACCAGTTGGTAGGAGGAAATACAACAGTTCGCGTGGATATTGCCAACTTCCGAGGTACCACTAACTCCCGCTCTCGTTCACTCCAAAGAGGCTCCAATCCTCCATCCCCGGACTTTCATCCCCACTCTCCTCTCCCTCCCTGTCCCACTGCAGCACCCGTGAATCCCACGAAGACGGCCCAAACATACTCGACTTTATCTGGTCCACCTCCCCAGGAGTCGGCGGCGGCGTAAACTTTCTCTGTTCGCTTCCCGGATCCCCCTTGAGACTGGTTTCGATTCTGATGGCTCGGGGTTTGCGGTACCGGATTCGTTCCATCCGGTACGTCCTGGTCACCCAGAGCTTGTCCTTATCCACACAGTCAGCCGGGTCAGGCGGGTGACGGTAGAAGGCCGCGATGACAGGTCGCCGCAGTTTGCGGTTGTAGAGAGTCCTTGCTTTGCTGCGCAGTGTCTCTCTCCCGTCCAGCGGAACAGGGAGTACTCTCCCGCGAACGTCGGGATGAAAGAGCTTTTGGCTATACTTGGTCCTATTCGGGACCTGATACGGCATCGTGCTCATGCGCTGCCCTGTCGCCCACCTCACGCTCTCGACGCCATCCCGGAACCTACGCCGCTCGTCCACCTCTTTATCGGCCAGATCGATCATGGTGTGGTGGAACCATTCATCACACGGCGCTAAACCGGAAGAATATCCGTTCTTCCACTTTTTATATTCCTGCTCCACCATCGCCCCGAAAGACATGGCCCCGAGAGTCTTCCACCCCAGACGGTGCCGGTCGCTCATGTGCGCCAAGTCACTAAACCGCTTGACCACATCAATCAGCGTCTTGGAGTAGTTTGCATACAGCCACTCATTATACTTTGTATACCAGTCCTCCGGAATTTTCTTGGACGTGAACCGAGGCACCTCCCGAAGGCCGGCCAGGAGCAAATGATGCAGCATCAGGCCAAGCTCGGCCTTGTCCTTCCAGGTCTCCTTACCCGGCAAATCCGGACACTCGTTGATCCTGAGATTATGGCTACCAATCCGACTCTTCCCGTTCATCGCCAGCCCAAAGTCTCCCAGGATGACCTGCGGAAAGTCCTCGTCAAAGTGCTCCAGGCACTTGTCGCCATCATTCTCCCTCTCGTACTGCGTCACCCAATGCATCCAAACATTGACCGCATGCGCATCAAAATGCGCCGTCGGCACCCAGTTCGCCGCTCTGGCATCCTCCTTTTCCATCCACTCCCTTTCTTTTTCTCCTTCCTCGGGCGGTCCTCTCGCCGACCCCCGGTCCTGCGTCTTGTCCGGGTGCGTCCGTCCCGTATGTATAAACTTGAAGGCCCTCCCGACCTGCGCAATCACATGCCAAATCAACGGCTCGGGAACCGCTTTGCCTATCTTCTTGAACTTCATAATCATCTCCGCCACCGAGCCCCCATTGTAGAACTTGCCAAAATGCGTCACGTCCTCCTGCGGCCAGTCATTTAATTGGAAGGCATGCGTCTGCGGCAAGCACGTCAAGTGCGGATCATACAAGAAGCGAAACTCGAGCGTGCGCTTCGTCTCGTCTGGCAGGCTGTTGAACTTGAGTTCGCCTGGTGGGCCGTCGATGTCGGGAACCCGCGGCCCGTCTTCGCGGCGCGTTTTTAATGAGTAGCCTTTGATGCGCTTGACGACCACCAACAAGGGGTCTGGTCCGATGGTGCGCCATAGACCGACGGAGACGCCTGTTCCGGATTCGACGTCGTATTTCTTCAGCCAGTTGATGAAGACCAACCGCAACCCGTCGGGGAAATCTTCTTTTGTTCCGGGACGAAGAAACGCGTTGCTAGTGGGGTTCAAGAAATTACGACGGAGAGAGTCGGTTGCGCGCATGGGATAGCATGTGTAGGTGAGGTGGTGGTAGGGAAACTCCTTGACGACAAGGGGGTCGGCGTCTTCGGGACGGTCTTGGAATTCCTGGTCGGGATTTTCTTCGTCGGAGTGGAAGCCGTCATCCGAAGGCAGCATGGGGAAGTAGTCGGGTGCGTGCGGGGAGACGGGCTCGATGGCGTAGAGGGCAGGTGCGTTGTCGATTTCGAGTTGCATGGATTGGTTGTTTCTCACGCTGTGGCCGGAAATGATGTTGCCCTTCCACATGCCGTCACCGGGTGGTGAGGAGAAGGATATTGGTGCCATGGTTGCTAATGTGATGGATGTGTCTATGCTCTATGGGTTTCTGGTGGTAAGTGAGTGTAAGTGAAAGTGAATGAAGGAATTGAAGAGAATGGAACTGAACAGCAATTCGGAACACAGTCGTATCCGGCTGTTTATGAAGACTCGAGTGCACAAAGGAGATGGTCCCAGGGACCACAAGTGAACAATGGGCTTAGAAGATGCGCCTTGCACAAAGGAGATTTTTGGGTTCTTTGTTGAGTGCCGAGCTAATTATGGCATGGCTTATTGTCTCTATAAACAAGGACAGCCTCGACCTACTTGAGGATTGTTCGAGCCCCTTGGGCTGGCGGAGCCTTTTACGAACTGCTAGCTCCAAATAAAGTGGCGGTTAATCTAGAGACAAAGTGCCACACGATTGAAGTGCATGACAGACCAATAGAGCTAGTATACCTGAATTCATCTGTCCTCTCAGCGTTACCAGGACGGGCATGTCTTGCTCGCGACCACTCCCAACCCTTAGTCCCAACTTTACGCCTCCCTCTCGTGAATAAAAAAAGCCAAAACAAAAGCCAACTTCACAACTACACGAACGGAAAAGGAATCACGAATGCACAACATGTCCGAAATGATCGAGACGATCAAAAGTTGTAAGACCAGTTAAGAGAAAAATGCAAAAAAAGAAATGCCTACTACAGGAATCGAACCTGTGATCTTTGCATGTCGTCGTTACCTCCTCTCGCTAAGGAGATTAGGTAGTTATACAAGTGCAACGCATTAGCCACTATGCTAAGCAGGCATTAGGCTTTGTTGTGCTGTTGTTGGAGGAACCCTGCTGAAAGTGGAGTTATGTAGCAGAATCTGGTGTCCACCAGCCTCACTGCAGTTCTCCATGTCTAGGTTGGGCGCGATGCGAAGGATGACTCTGAGGGTCGGCGGACACTCGGGCTTTTTGAGGGATTGTCATCTTTTGGAGTAGATTTCTGATTCAAGAACGGGAGTCATCTGGTCAAGCTTTCACGTTCAATCTATTGCAATTCGATATTTTGTCACGTGTTGGAGTTTTCCTCTGCAGTGAAGTTGGGGTCCGGCGGGTGTCGGGTGACATGCGGCTGGGGACGGTACAGGTGTTAGCGGAGGAAGGCACCCCGTATACCCGTGCACCCACCTGTGTACTTACTCCGCTGGATTCCTTTTTCCATCCCCGCGATGTACCTATTGACCTGACCTGGCCTGCTTTTCTCCTTCGACGAAACACATACCAAACAATCAACCGCCCGCTGGTTATACACAAAATGCCATCGCGAAACACCAGCTTCGATTGGCTGCCGCGATTCTCGTCATCCCCACCACGACGGTTTATTCGTTTCCATTTGGTCGAGGGTCTTCATCTGTCTTTTGCTTCTTGATTTTACCTCGCCATCGAGAACTTGATCATATGCTGGGAGTTTTACGCGGTGTAGCATTTTCGACCTCGCCTCGCCTGTCTACAAAAGCCATTCTTCGTTTCATGTCCAACTCGTCAATCACCTTTTTATTTTTTTTGTTTCTTTTTCCCTTTTCCCCTCGCTACCACTTATTCCCAGATGTCGATGTGTCAGGATCGCGAGAACAGGTCGAGTAAGATACCGATGGGTTGGGGTCCCCGGCACCCTCTAAAGGCCAAGGTAGGGCACGGTACTCGCTAGAGGTGATGAAGAGTGCCCGCCACTTCGCGCCGTGGACTTTCCTCCCTTCCATATTCGTCGCATCACACTTCATTTCAAACTTTCAATATCATATCCCCACTCTGCCAACTCAGTTGTTGTTGACGCCTCAAGTGTGTGCGTGTGCGGGGTGTACGGGCAGTCTTCTTGTGCCCCTGGATTTGCCAAGTTTCTTGGTTATTGGCAGCTTGTCAGGACAGCCGCACAATATTAAATTTACCTGACCGACGTTCCATATGACAGTTGACATAGGTGGATGGGATATATAATTGCGTGGAGAAAGAGGGTGAGTAGAGGCGTCAGCCTTAGTGGTAAAACCACTCTCGGCCCCATGCCCGAGCGCAAGAAACTTCTAGTCCCTCCGCTCCCGGCTCCCGCGATACCTGCGGGTGGTGCTGTCCTAGTTGGTAAGGCTGTTGATTCCATGTCTTCGTGTTGACGGCCGGCTCTCAAATGCTACGTCTGCGACAATAACAATGACAGCAGCAACAAAGCATACTTCTGCCCTGCCTCGTCCTCCCCCGGGCTTTCCTCTCCGAAGCCCTTCTCCTCCTCGTCGAGGCTCTGTACCCCCTCACCTCAACAAATCCCCCCCACGGAACTTTTCTCAACGTAACGTCTCCACACCTTCTCGAGATGAGAGTCTGGTAATATACATCGAAGTTTCCTGTGCGTTTATTGGGCAATTGAGATGAGACGAAACGAGAGACTTATCCTACCTGTATATAGGCAGCTGGCAACGTCATATATCTTTTCTGCCACCTGCAGCAACCCTGATCACTTTTTGAAACGAGGTGTGTTTCTCACCTTCTTCCTTGACCTCAAAACCACTAATCGAGCAGTCAGTTACTCGTTACACATTGATCTTCCGTCAACAACAAAAACACTCCTCACACGTCTTTTGTCACCCACAACGACTTGCCTCTTTCTCTCCACCTCAAACCCAAGCGCCTCATCAATCGTTGCTTTCTGCTACCACCCCGCAATCAAAATGTCCATGTCCAAGGTCATGTCGAACGACAGAGCAGCTGAGAAGCTGTCACACATCCTTCTTAACTACCACTCCGGTAAGGACAGGGAGAAAGAACTGGCGGATGTTCTTCAGGCCTTTGCTGTCAAGTATCATGAGCTCTCGCCAGAAGTTCTTCTTGGCACCACCGGGTTCGGCAATTCTGACGACCACCCCAGCACACTGTGGCATAAGTTCTTTGTCAAGTCACTCCAAAACATGCTAAAGGAGCTTCCGGCTAATGTCGACAAGCTGAAGGAGGCGGTTGATGCGCTTGAGTACAAGGAGGAAGCGGCAGCTAAGAAACCCCCACCTTCCAATAAGAGACGCGGCGTAGAAGATAACGAAAATGGCCGCAGCGTTCGCACTTTGGAAGCTGAAAAGCTCGTCAAGGGAGGATCGTGTATGGATTGGGCATCACATGTAACACTTGCGAACCGAGAAGAGATATTGTCGCAGGCCGACAGCTGAAGGCTACGTGCTTGGACTACCTGTCGCCTGGCGTTGGGACCTTGACTCCTGTGCTTAAGCGCGATGCGATATTTCCACTGTCAGTTGTTCAGTCGACAATGAACTCCATTGACCCTGACTTCCTTCCTGCCAGGTCTCGACAACAACACGTCTCACTTGCCAACTAGGTATTTAAAGCTTTCAACCATGAGCAATCACTATCACACAGCCTCAACGATTGAAGCAAAGCTCGATGTTATTTTCCTTTCGCCCGCTCAGACAACCTCTCCGACAGTCATCAGACTCGCCGCCATTTCACTTTTAGTCAACATGTCGCAACCCCAACCACGCGTGTTCACGCGGGAGCAGGCCATAGAGAGTCTTGCGGAAATGCTCATCAAAGACAGGTTACCGACGGACCCAAGATGGAAGGAAGCGCTCTCAGACGTCCTCAAAGACTTTGCCGCCCGATACTGCGAACTCTCCCTGAAAGGATGGGATGGGCGATTGGACCTAGACATGCGATTGCACAAGGACGCACCTAGCCAGTACTGGCATGTGTACTTTGTCCAGTCGCTTCGCAACTAACATGTTGAAGTACCTGCCAGCCAGTACTGAGGATTTGCTGAAAACTGTTCGCGAGCTTATCGATGCCAATGGCAAAGCATGCCGTGAAGGGAGGGGAAAGCACGCGTCACCCGCTACCTTGAGGGCGTTTTTGAGGACTGGTTTTGATGTCAATAACAACGACGACAACAACAACAACAACAACAAGCGTCCCGCCGCGACCGAGGATGACGACTTTTACACCCCGAACAGAACCAAGCGCGTCAAACCCGAGATGGATCCGAATGCCACAAACTTTACCGTTCACGCCAAAGGCCCCTACACCGTTCGCGTCTGGGAGGGCGACATCCCAGTTGCCGAGTTCAGCTCCAGCACCCCTGCGACGGTCCAGGTCAAGATAATTCAGAAGAGTGCTGCCTCTGCTGCCGCTGTCATTGACTTGGACGAGAGTGACAACTGAGAAGCGGGGATTACTGTTGGAGTTGTAAGGGAAGGAGCGTTGGGTGAGTTACCCCTCTTGAGCAATTTCTTTCCTGCCACTGTCACCTGCCTTCCTTAAATGGCTCTCTTCACGTCTCAGACACTGACGCCACTGCAATTTTCCTCTCGGCATTTGGTAGAACAGGAAGAAGGAGCGTCTAGTTAACCCTCTGGAATTGCGATTCCCCGCCGCGCACCTTCTATTCCATATCCCAACTCAGTGGGAAGCCATTGTCAATTCTCTGGATCACTCGGGCACTGACATCACTCTTGCCCGGCATCCAGCAAAGTCTGTGAAAGGGGGTGGGGGAATGAAGGTTGCTTTCATGTCCGCGGCAGCCGATGGGTCATTCAAAGTGGGATAGATGGGGAAATATTCCTTGATGGTACCTAGATAATGGAAAGCGCATTCTTCTCCATCCTGATTGCTGATGACTTTGACGGCCAATGGCAAATGCTTCTCCTCTCAACATTTACTTGATGTCCTAATTCCTTTTGTTCCGTTCTCGCCAGCGAATCAACAGACAACGTCCTGGCAAAATCTTACGCCCCTTTCAGATCAGGAAAGATTTCCACAGGTACCTCTAATGATGCCTTTGCGTCTTGCTTGGACTGCAGTGGAAGGATATGAAAGTCGCTTTGCAGACCAGGGCCTTGAAGCACACATTACGGTATGCTCTCCAGCCTTCGCGGATGTTCCATACTCTTATCTTGATGTCAAGAACAAAACAGAATAGCCAGACACTTGCCTTTGGTCATTCAATCTTGACAAGACATGAAAGGAATAACTTGTATGTCCCATCCCGTTGAGCAAAGACAACAAGCGTTGCCATACGACAACTGCTCTCCATCTCCTTCTGTTGTTTACAGACCTCCGCGCAGCAACAATTCCACCGGCGCTCTGGTCCGCTATTTAGGCCGGCCTGGATCCTGTTCCTACTTCAGCATTACCACCACAGTATCCAGCGTTTTGGGTCGTTGACTGTCCACCTCCAACCAACAGTGGTCGTACCTCCGCACAACCCTATGCCTAATTCCCAGGTCGTCATCCATCAACGTCCCAGACAATCAGAATGTCGCCATTCCCGGATCCTGTTGGTAGAAAAAAGGCGGCCGAATTGTGGTCGAGGCTTCTGGATACCTCCAAGTCCGAACCCCCTAGTTCTTTAATGGCATTAAGTAAAGTCCTCCAAGACCTCGCCGAGGAGTTCGACAAGCGAGTTCGTTCCGGTTGGGCTAGCGATCTTTACAGTCTCGCGTGGTGTAACTACTTTGTCGCTGCTTTCGACAGGGTTGTGAGAGATCTGCCACCTTATAAAGATCTTGATAGCATCGGTGAATTATGCGAGGCGATTGCAAGACTCGAAATCACCGCACCCTCTGATGCCAGCGCTACTACTACTATCGATGTCAAGCCCACCGATAACTCTTCCTCCGACACCACCTTCAAAGTGGACACCCAAGGAGACTACAAAGCCCGCATTGTCAAAGAGGGCACGACGACGACCCTCGAGTTTCTGCTGAATGGCCCCGCGACGGCTACAGTCCAGGTCCATAGAGGTACCCTCAACCAAGTACGACTATCATCTGGAAACCAATTCGGGTGTCGGATTCACGTGGCTAATATGAGATATTATAGTTGATTGGTGAGGGTTCTTCCAGATCCGCTTACGTCCCCTCCGTCGGTATTCCTGCCTCTGTTGCCGGCAGTACCGCTACTGCTACTGGTAGCATTACTAGGGAGATTGAGGAGGAGAAGACTAACCGTAAGAATACTTCCACTTCGTTCGCCCATGTGCCGTATTCAAAAACTAACTACTTGCTTTCCACTTGATGTAGAGCAGGAGGAGTCCGACGAGGATGTAGGCTACAGTCTCTGGGACTAAACGTCTCCTACGTATCCTAGCCTAGAGGTGGACTTCTCTGCCGCTTGCACCCCCACTCGCTCTCTAGCTCCCAGCCCCGTGCTATTCATGTTATCTCGGTTGATACACCCAATGATATTGGTGTTTCGAAGCCAGCAGGTGAGCCCTACCTACTTGTAGGCTACGATCACCAGCCATTCAACTTTGGCAGCAACATCAGGTCAGTTCCTCCTTTGGAGCATACACCACTATGGAGTACGGGCACTCAATGGCCAATCAACTGACACCGAGTTTCCTAGGCATCTAGTGGATGTAGACGCCCAGAACATCTTTGGCGAAAGTTCCCCGAGGAAGCATTGCTGGACATGGGTGATGGTGCATAGGGTATCAAAGATCCAAGGCTGGTGGACACTCGCCAAAACTGAGTTGTTGGTAGCGTGTATGCATGTTCTTTTATTGGAGACTGGTTGATAATGAAGGATGCCACTGCTCTAATGCCGTTGAACGTTTCTGCAAGCGTGGCGTCTACGGAGTCCTTCATTCACGTTTTGTTCTTGCCAAGTGGAATACTCTGGGCCTTTGGATCCTTCGTTCGTATCAAACCTTCTGCTAAGGATCAAGAGGAGGCCTACGGGATATTCTGGATGTCTTTTCACTACCAGCCAAGAATTCCTGTTGTGTACTGCCTTGCAGGCTTTTTGCCACCCTCCGGCCACTTCACGCGACCAGTGTTCCGGTAGTGCTGGCGCTGAAGGTGCCTTTTTGGTTTGGATTCGGCTAACGACACAAGGTGAAGGTAGGAGATTCCCTCGAGTGCAAGTTCTTGTGGAGAAAAGTCATATCTGTAACCTGCAGCCAAACCTAGAGGTAGCCGAATCTCCACGTAGTTTTCACTGGAACCTTTTCCAAGTAGGCGAGCGTCAAATATGTTACAGCCAATATAAAAAGCCCAAGATGAACAACTTCTTCTTGCTTTCTTTCTCGGCCCAGAGTACACAGTCTCGTCAACAACCACTTCTGACTCTACCTGTCTACCATCGACAATCCTTTGGACACTACACCCTCTGTCGGTACCATCACCTCCAACTGCAAACAAGATGTCCGGATACGGTGGAAGAAACCCGATCAGATGGGCCAAGACCTCTGCGAAGAAGCTTGTGGTTGACTGTCACCCTGCCACTTCTGGAAAGCGAGAGGCCGAGTTGACCGCCGTCTTCAACGACTTGGCCAAGAAGTACCAGAAGGGCACTCATAGAGACTCTGGTGCCTCTGCTGAACAGTTCCATGATCACTTTGTCAAGTCACTCCGTGACATGTCCAAGAATCTGCTGCCCACTGCTGGCCAAGGCGCCAACAACGCTGCCAACGCCGTCAATACCGTCAACGTCGCCAACGCCAACAGCACTGCCTTAGTCCCTGCCAACGACGCCACCATGGTCCCTGCCAACAACATCACCATGGCCCCTGTTCCTGTCCCTGCCCCTTTCAACAGCACCGCCTTGGTCCCTGCCAACACCACCAACATGAACCCCGTCGCCATCAACAACATGAACAACATGAACAACACGAACAAGCGCCCTGCCGACAACAGCCAAGACAGCGCCAACAAGCGCTCCAAGACCGAGACCGAGGACGCCCCCGGAACCACGACCACCTTCAACATCGACACCAACGGCCCTTCCACTACCCGCTTTCACACTGTCGGTTATATGGCCGAGTTCATGTTAGTCGGTTCGGGTTCCGTTCAGGTCCATTCTACCGGTGTTTCCGCTTTCGTTCAGCCTGCCCCTGCCGCTCTCGCCGCTCGTGCTCCCGCTCGTGCTCCCGCTCGTGCTATCGCTGCTGCGAATGGCACTGGTGCCGGTGGTAGTACCAAGGGCAAGGGTAAGGGTAAGGGCGAGGGCGAGGGTGATGATAGTCCTAGTAAGAGGCCTGTTCCGTTGGATATGTACCTTTAGGGGACATTACCTACTAACCTTGGTATGTGAGACCCCTTCTGAGATAAGGAAGCCATGCCGGTGATGGTTACTAACATCGGTTTTTGCAGGCCAACTTTGGCATTGGGACGTGCCTAACCTGATGGTTGCATTGGGAGGTAATGAGGGATTATGGTACTGGCTGTGATGTAGCAGAGTAATCTGTTGCTTGTTCAAGGACTAGAAGAAGAAGTGTGGGAACTTGGAAAGGTTCTCACGAAGGGATTAAGGAAGTTGTAAGGCAGAGCCGGGTAAATTCGTACATGAGTTGTAGCAGAAAATCATCAAATTCTCATGTAGCCACATCTTTGTACTTCTGGTGAATGTGTACCAACACTTGTGTGAACGCTGTAATGAAGTGACCGGATTACTACGTAGAGGACTTGACAAGAGGAGGAACCTAGGTACTTACCTTGGGCAGGTAAAAACGCCTTCGTTGGGGATACAAGATCCTGCTGAATGGCATCTTGGACCCCGCCCTTCCTTCCCTCTCCGCTTCTTGCTTTCAATATGTGTGCGATGTACCATTCGGTTGGAAGCTACGACGTGCACCAGTTGTTGTTCCTAGCCATCAACACCACATTTCCTAAAAATCAAGACCTCTTTCATTGGACCGGTAGAGTGTCATGTACCGCACAAACTGCATAATGCATGTGCAGGCAGGCTACGTGTACAGGGTTGTGCATGCTTACCTAAGCGCAGACAAGGACATGGATACACCCCGCTCCTTTCTCCTTCCTCCTTTTCCTTGACCTCAACATAGCAAAGACCGCATCAGCCATTATCACTTTCAAGCCGGCCGCTTATCGACACATTATCAATCTCTGAATCCAAGTGCGACATCTCCTCACTACGGGGACCTTTACATCATCTTTCGGCTCAACCACCTTCCTTACCTTACATACAATCGGCGGTGACCACACCCAGCAATCAGGATGCCGCGACCACGAAACATGGATGAGAGAAAATCTGGAGGATGGGGAGCCTACGTCTGGTCGCATTATCTCCTAGCCGACTCGGAGCCTCATTGCAATGACCGCCTGGGCAGAACGCTCAAAGCCCTTGCCCAGGAATCCACCAAGCGAATCAGTGTCTCGACTTCACTTCGTTATGGTACTAATAATAATGTCGACTATAAGACGGCAGGGCAGAGGAACGCGTGGTACAACTACTTTGTCGCGGCTTTCGAAAAGATCCTGAGGGAACTACCACCTCCAGATGCGAGCGCTGAGCAAGTACGGGAGAAGCGGAGAGAGTTTCATCAACAACGACGCCTACCACCACCAGTCGTCCAGTATGAAGCTGCTGTGGCTACAGCTACTCCGCCCGATACCCAACCCCAACCCGTCGCCAACAGTTCAGAGCAGCGCGGCAGGAAGCGTTCCTGGACTGATTCGTTGGACGACGATGACGATGGCAACGCCGCAAACACGAGAAAGCGTGCCAAGAAGGAGCAGGAGCCGACTCGAGATAATTTCATAGTTTACATCCCGGCCAACGTCAAGGTCGTCCTCGTTCCCGAAGGCCCTGCTGATGCCACTTTTTGTATCAAGTCCGAAAGTTCTACAGCGTCCATGTCCATGTCTTCAACGGGCACGTCGTCGGCCGCTGAGGACACGTTGCCGGCAAGCCCTCCATCAGTGCCGTTATTTCCTCCTATGCGCTGGTCCGCCTGTCCTTCGATGGATAGTTTGTCGTCTGGTGAGTTCCCTTGCCCTCTTCGATAGGTAGCCAACACTTGATCGATCGGTTTACCTTGCAGCAGTCCGTTCAAGTCAACTATCACCGCAGCTCAACTGATAATTCGATGCTACCTAGATACATATTCCCAAGACCAAAGGCCTTCACCAGCCCAAGGCTCAAAGGAACCCTCACCAGCGCAAGACTCAAATTCGTTATCCCTGTCCCTGGCGGGCTATAACATCAATATCCCCTACGCATTGGATTCCTCCGCTGACCATACCGCTACGCCAGCCCAAAGGTCACGGGCACCTGCACCTAACCACAATAAACCGAGGTGCAATATACAGTTCGGGCTATACACCGTTTGCCTTCAACTGACTCCTTAGCAACTCGCCATCCAATCACGAGATGGGAAGAAAGACCGAGTGGGAAAATGTGTTTTGTACTCGGGGTGAGGGCTAGTGACGTTGGGTTACGAGGTTTTGGATAGTAATTGTGTTGTGATGATTGTTGTAATGAAAGTTTTTTGGAACTCGCAGGGTATCTCTCTGTAGAGGGGATCGTATTAATGTGCGGAGGGTTTTCCTCAGGTAATATTTTGAATCAGACACTTCTGGAACTAGTGACACCACGGCCATGACATTTCTGGCTGTTTTGCGAGCAGAGCGCCAACGTCGTGTAGGGAAACAGTGCGTGCTTCTTTATATTGACTGGAACTTTGTCGACATCAGATGAAAGGAAAAGCCCCTTTTCGAGGCAAGCCCTAACTGTACGCTATTGATATCACGCCTCCGGGAGTCAACTTTGCCCGCTTTTCCAGTGAAGTGAATGGCAATGCTCTCATACGAGGCTGACACCCGACACCTGTTGACACTTGTGCCGATATCTGTACATCGAATGTTGATACCTCAAGACATCAACCCACTCATCACTTCTAACTTCCACGGGCTTCCCTTCTCAAACCAATACTACCCGACATCACACCTTTCAAGCCCCCCACCAGGCCCCAAAGACTCGCCATAACGACCCCCAGGTAATCCTGCCCTAGACCAAATGGACCCCTCAACCCAAACAACGAGAAGTACGGCATCCTTGAAATGGACCGACTACCTCCTAAACGACCTCGACCCGTCTGACGAAGGCTGGGAGATGTCCATGGTCCTTAAGGAGCTGGCCAAGCAGTACGAGGCATATGACGACCAGACTCCCCATCCCTTTGGCGACAGCTACAACATCAGGTGGAAGAAATACTTTGTGTTGGTGTTCCAGGTATTGCTTAAGACGCTACCACAGGGAACTACGGCCTTGGAGCAGGCTATTGAAATACTGGAGCGCCCGGGAGCACCTACAAGTCAAGTTGGACCGGTCATTATTAGGGGGGTTCCTGAGGTAGAGACTGCCGCCAACACCAACGCTGCTGATACCAGCGCGGCGAATGTCAACAATACTGTCAACGCCAACAACACCACCGCTAACACCAACAACAAGAAACGTCCCGCCGAAGCCATGGACCAGAACGGCAACAACAACAACAACAACAACAATCATGATGCTTTACACCCCAACAAGCGCGTCATGACCACCCACCAGAACTATCCGGCGCTTCCCCCTGAGACCATCTTCAAAGTCGATACCCAAAGTGTCTACAAAGTTCGCATCACCGAAGGCGATACTCCTACCTTCAAGTTCAAGTCGAGCGGTCCTGCTAGGGTTCTGGTCAAGCTCAATCGTGGAGGTGTTGCTGCTGCTGCTGCTGCCGCTGCTCCTGTCCCTGCTCTCGGTGTTCCTGGTGCCGCTGCCCCTGACCCCGCTCCCGCTGTCGTTGCTTTTGCTACTCGCGCTTCTCTCGCTGCATCTGAAGGCGTTGGTAATGTGAACCCGATGGTCACGGGCTGGGAAGGTATGGGCTTTGGAGACATGGGCTTCGTAGAGTGGTCTTCGGTTTCTTCAATGTCATCTAGTGAGTAACTCCATGAAGCAAGGTTTGCACTTACTTTTAGGCTAACTGTTGTTCAACAGATACCGAAACGGACAGCGATGTTGTTTGATATCCCGGGTCAGGCCTTTGTGGTTGGGACTTTCGGGACAAATTGAGGGGTAGGTTGAAGACATGGCAGGCACGGAAGGATGGCAGATAATTGGCATTCAGAAGGGAACTAAGCAAGGTGGACTTGTAGAATGAAACCGGAAAAAGTCAAATGAATGTATGTATCCTGACGGCACTGGCTGACCCAGAATCCAAGCATTTACATGACCAAAGAATGCAAGCGGGATTCTCTCCGACCCGAGGGTTGAACAATACTACAGTCTCGCAAAAGGCTTCCTTGACCAAAGCAAGAGCTGTTTGGCTGACTGCAGCATCATGTGTCCTTTGAGCTCCGAAGCCCGGCTCGTTGCAGTGCCCTCTTTCTTTTCTTTGCCGGCCGTGGTGGCTTTGGGTGAGGTGCTCCTTCCTCTTGGTGTATTATCGCTGGTGGATCGAAATTGAGACGGACCGCCAATGCCTGCCTGAGATTGGAAAGGGAAGGAGCGCTACGTCATATTGGTCCTTTCTTCTTCAGCCAACGTCGTGGCTCCCGTCGGTCTCTGCCTGGTGTGACTCCCACTTCTTCTGGTTCTTTCCATCCTTTCGTCTCCAAAGAAAGAACCCCTCCTTCTTTCTTTCGCTCTTTCACATCCGCGTTCTCACCTCCTGCCGCGGCAACCAACATGGCGGATCGTATCTTCAGAAAGAGATCCCACCTCACCGGTGATGATCTTGAGCTGGCCGAGGTCTTGAAGGCAATCGCGGCCAAGTTTTCGCACCGCCCCTGGTATCCTGACGACGAGGAAGCGCAACAGTACCGTCAGTTCGGCATTCGGAGCCTCCAAAAGTTCTTGCGCGACGTGCCGTCTCAAGGTAGCGATGAGCTGCGCGATGCCCTGGCTGCGTTGAAGGCCGATTTGGTCTCTGACCCCGATCTGCCGCCCAAGCCCACCCAGTCAAGTACCGCCGTGGCACAGTCATCGTCTGCCAGAAAACGTACCTTTGCGCAAACTGACGACGGCGAAACCCAAGAGGCACCCCCGTCCAAGCGCGTCAAAGTGAACGAGGAGGCACCCAACTTCACCGTTTACACCAAAGGCGCCTACACCGTCCACGTCTCCGAAGGTGGCACCCCCGCTGTCGAACTCAACCTGAACGGCCCGGCTACTGTCCAGATCAAGACCTCGGGCACATCAGCATCTGGAGGTGATGCCGCGCCTTCTCGCCCAGATCCTGCCCCTGCCCCTTTCTTCAAGCCGCATGTTCTGCGTCGTTGCGGCGCATACCCAGGAACTTACCATCAGATGAGCCCTCATGATCCCAGGCCGGCACCGTGCTGCACCTATCCTTGAGATGTAAGTGTCTTGTTCTTGGGATTCGGGATGGCTCAGCGCAGCACTCTCACAGAAGATACCTTTCCTCTAGTTGCTTGTTGGCATATTCTTGATCAAGCTATTGTTGGATTCCCCAGCTAATCTGTTCTGCAAACACAGGCGCGCGTGTCATCTTCGGTCGATGTCGGAACCACAGCGGGACGGGCAAGGTCGGGTTGTGTATCGGGGTTCAGGCTGTCATTACATGCTGCCAACTCGCTGAATGCTGTTCGAGCTCACTCGCCACTACCAAAGAGCAGCTAATGGTTCATAGCTGGACCTGTGAATACAAGGGAGGAAGGAGGATTATATGGCTTCCCGGGTTTGGACTGTCTCTCACTGCTGGCATAAAAAGGCGTACGACATCACCGTAACAGACCTTGACTACAGCATCAGGGCAGGTAGTACAAAGCACTTTGTCAGCTTTCGAAAACTTACCTACAGTTCCAACTCCCATTGATTCATGTTGATGTGTCCCTACATGCTTGCTTATGCTTGGAGAATGCAGTTTATGCACGTATTGACTTTCGCTTGATGTCTTCTCTGCCGGAAAGTGGGTGTTGCATAGGCAGGCCAACCAAGACTGACACCCAACACCTACAGTTAAGGTCGCGGCGGAGTATCAGTATCCGTTGCCTCTTGTTGTCCCACACCATCATTCCAACTACCTCCACTGACCACTTCCCAGCCAGCCTTCAGTCGCCTTCAACCAACCACTCCAAAAGCAAGATGACGAGGTTAGTTTGGAAAGAAGAGGCGGACGATGAGATGGTAGAGCACCTACAGGGCTCGTACGAACCCAACGACTAGCAGCTCGAATATGCCGATGCCGTCAAGGCCTTCCAAGCCAAGGTCCATGAGTTCGGGTACCAAATTGGAGCCGCGAGTGATCGTACCGAAGCCTGGCGTCGCTACTTTGTCCTCAGCCTCAAGAGCCTTGCCAGAGACCTACCACCCAATGAGCTTGACGCCGTGCAAGCAGCTGTCAAGGAGCTTGAACGTAAGGACATGGAACTCGCAGCCAAGGCCGACGAAGAACGTGTCGACACTCCAACAAGTTCCGACAAGAATGGTAATGGCGAGCGACCTCGTGCCAAAGCCAAGAACAAGACCGTCTACAAGCCCGTAAACACTCCATATCGACACCGTCGGCCCCTACAGTATATCCGATTCCAGATTGCCGGCCAGTCTGGTAACAACACTAGCTCTTCTCCTGTCTATCTGGACGCCTGTGGCCCTGCGACCGTCGCGGTTCTGGTCCAGAAGAAGGACGTGTTCGATATATGTACTGTAGCCAACCCGAACAAGACCAATAAGAAGAGAAAGGTAGCGAAGGAAGAACAAGAAGAAGAGGCACAGGTGGGGTACTAGAATATTTCCAGGGAAGGAGAACTGGTGAGTACAGATATCGATCTTCTTCCACACGGAGCCAACACGGCGCCGTTGCGACAGCGAAGCGGAGGGTTTTCACCCGGCCATTACGGCACGGTTTTTCCCACCGACTACGAGCGAAGCAGCACCGCGTGCCCACTGGGCGGACTATGTATATAGTTAGCGTGTATAAGACTAATAATAATGATCTTCTTCCAAGCTTGGGAAGTAATTCTACCGAGTACCAGGTGGGTTGGTCCAGTCAGCAGGGCAAGCATCCATCCCTCCCGACACCCATCAAGATGGCCCTTTGCTAGACTGTTGTGTAAGCCTTGCTAACTAGAGGTCGAGTATTAGGTATCTCTGCGAAATTGGGCTTATACACACGAAACTTCAGCGCCGAGTCCACATCGAATTTATCTAGTAAGAGCGGGAAATGGAAGAAGGATGACAATTCGTAGGGTAGGTTGGTAAAACCACAACAATACCTATTAAGCACGGCTGCACCACAACCACTGAAAACGATATTGCCAAAACCGTGCGGAAGGCGAACGAAACCGAAGAAGAACGGAACACAAAGTTAGGCAGCCAGACAAAGGGTATCCGATAACAACTACCGGGCAGGAAAAAAGAACCCCTGAGCAACGCCACAAAAAACACATAGGCTCGTAACAAAGTCTACGTACCAGGATAATGTGACCGAAGAGAAACGCAACGCAAGGCAGACTACCTAGGAAAGGTGAGAGTTGATGAATGGAACTGGGGCGATAATGTCAGAGACAAAAGAGCAATTCACTTGACCGGTGCTGATGCTAGACAAGACGGAAGCTGTAGGACGATGCCTTCGAGATATCAACAATCCTGAGGGATAGTGATCCATCATCTACCTCTACCTACCTTACGTATGCCCTGATCAAATGCAGAATATCATTACCACTTGGTTGCCCCATTGGTCACACGTCTTGAAAACAGCCGCTTCGAAGTTGGAGGACGTCAGCTCGTTCCTGGGGTTGTTTGACACATTGGTACCTGGTGACATGTGTCGAATGGCTCCAATCAACGGAAGCTGATGGATATTGGGTAACACAGTAAACTGAATCATCCTGGAGGGGACTTGCCGGCAGTGTTGAAGTGGAATGCCGGTGACCCAAAGTGTGGGCTACAGAGCGGCAAAGTGAAGGCGGGCGGTAAGTGCTGGCAACAGCTCCCGGTCAACGTGAACGGGACTTGCTCCTTCCTTTTCTTCTAAGTCCACATCGTTCGGTGAATTTCCCCGCGTCAAATTTTTCAATCGTTTACTTGACCACTATTTCTCGTCGATCTTTCCCTAAATCGCAAGAAGAAATATTCCAACTGGAGTCTAGCATCTCAAGAGCAGTTGCGCCACAAGCCATCCCTTCGCGCAAAGGTACATTTACTTTCCCTCCATCGCCTTGGATTCCTTCCCAATCCTCCATTCCATGACTTCATCTCACACCCATCCAGGTGTCTCACAGACAAGATGGTCAACACCAATCCGGGCGTCAACCCCCTCAACCACCCCATGGTCCAGCAGGAGGTGGACAAAGAAGATGCCATCGACACCTTTATCGCTTTTCTCGAGCAGGACCCCTACGCCGACTCGTACACCACCAAGCTCGCCAACGCTCTCCAGGACATTGCCGTCAAGTACAAGGAGCTTGCTGACGACGGCGGCATCTGGCACGAGTACTTTGAGCTGACTCTCGACAAGTTCTTGTGGGACTTGCCCAAGACTCGCGAGGAGCTGTACGAAGTAGTCAGAAAACTCACCGAGGTGGATGTCGTCCACGAGGCTGCCATTCGCGGAGTGCAGGTTCAGGTTGTTCCCAAGTCTCGGGACCAGGCTACCTCTACTTCTAGCTCTACCTCTACCTCTGCGGATGCTCAAGTCGACGCGATTGCGAAGAGAATCGCCGAGTACCTCCTGGCCGATGGCAACAATGCTGGAGGCCGTAAGGTCGAGGGCGAGAATGCGACCATCTTCAGACTTGAGAGCGACGACACTCCTTGCACGATTCGCGTTTACTCTGGTGATGGTACCGGTCCTGCCATCTTGACGGTCAAAGTCCACAAGGAGAACGGTGCTGCAAAGCCGTCTGAGTTGTGAGGAAATGGTAAGCTTCGATCCCAGTGCCGTCTTTCTGCCACTCTTCAGTCCTCAACTATATCGTCACCGCTGCTAATCATCCGAAATGATCTAGGCCTACCTGTGCACCCTCAAAGTTGAGCACGTTGCCGACAGATGCTGAGAAAGGCTTGGGTGAGCATACCGGCATTTCTGCACCTCGGGATGCCTTGTCGGTGTCTGAAGATATGCTGGACCGTGGAAACAAAAGTCAAGCTGGCTAGGAAGGGGTGATGTGGCGGGAGTGAGGTGCTTCATGCAAGGAAAAGACGAGAATCCTTGGGTGACTAGGAGCTGTGCTGTGCTGGTATTCAGGGCATTAGTGTGTCCCACCGCCAGTGGATACCTACCTACCTTTCGTTCCATATCAAGCATCGAATCTCTTTTGAACGCACTCTGTGAAATACACCTCATGCGCTTCCATCTCTTATTCTCTTCTCTGGTTGTTTGTTCTAGTGCTTTGTTTTGGGACGACACGGATGGTGATGAACTTTCTCCAGTTGCAATCTGATGATAGGGGGCTGGGAGGTCAAGGTCTGGACTCTAGATCAAATTCATCAGATCACAGGTGTTTGCCTGAATCCGTCTGATCACCGAGGAAGCGGCGAGAATGAGTGTTATCAAGTTGTTGCCTGCAACAAGGCGCATATAAGGGCTTCAACCTTTGCTCCTCGCTGTCTTCTTTTTCCTCGCCACCTTCAAGGCATCGCCCTTCTATTACCCTTCTCTTTTCCTCGCTCGCTTGGTAAACGTAGGTATCTGAGTAAACGCCTCGCCTTCTTCGCACTCCAGCCGTCTTTGAAGAACGCTTCTTCGTTGTACTGCGCGACTTCCCATTGCCCCCGTCACTCCCGCGATCAACTTGGTTTGAGCTTCGGTACCTACTCATCCAAGTATCATCTCCACAGGCAAGATGGTAAACGAAGAAGTCGACAAGAGACAAGAAGCGGCAGATGAGTTTGCCACGTATCTCACCGAGGATACCTTTGACCTAAAGTGTGATTGGGAGCGCGAAATTTCGATTCCTCTCAAGGACTTGGCAGTCAAGTACGGCGAGCTTTCGCCATGTGTAGAGGGTGCAACGCATTCAATGGACTGGCATAACTACTTTGTGATGAGCCTCAAGAAGCTTTTGAGGGACTTGCCGTCAACCACCTCCGACTTGGGCAAAGCACTCGAAGCTCTCAAGCGCGAGGAAGTCGCAGCCGATGCTCGTGCCCGCGGGGTGCACATCCAGATTCTCCCGGGACCTCCTACTCCTTCTCCTACCCCTGCTGACGAATGCATCGACGAGACCCCGGAAGCTCCAAATCAGCAAGGGAACAACAACGCCAACGGAAAACGCCCTGCCGAGAACCAAGCTGAGGACAAGGTCACTGCCGCCACTGACGCCACTGAAGCTGAAGCCGAAGCTCAAGATCGCCCCGCCAAACGTGTCAAGCACGACATCGAAGCCAAGAACGCGACGACTTCGAGTGGTTTCACCGTCGAAACAGAAGGCTCTATGTCTCTCACCCTCCGCACATCCGATGACACTAGCACCTCGATTATCAATCTCAACGGCCACGGCCCTGCCATCGTAACTGTCAACGTCCAGAAGAAGCACAACACCGCCTCTGCTTCTGCCAGGAACAACAACAAGGAAGCCGAGAAGGAAGGCGCAGCCTAGGTGAATACGGAGCGCTGACCACCCTTCAACCTGGGAAGGAACAACCGGTACGCACCCTTTGGTTTCGATACTTCTGTTCAACCGGACAGGGGCCTATGCAACCTGTTTCTCACCCCCTCCTTCCCTTTCTGCTTGGCAAAGTCCATGCCCGGGGTATTTACTGCAGTGATTCTGATTCCGCTTCAAAGTCACAGATCGATCCGTTTCCGCGCCACAGCGTAGGGCCTATAGGCCGCATTCCGTTTCTCTTATCGTTGTCATTGGAGGCTCAGCTGAGCGGACATGCTGGGAAATGGTTTTGGGTTTGAATCGATTTGAGCACGGTGGGAGATCCTTCCTCCGAAGTTTCATAGAAGGATCACGTGGGTCGTGGACTTGTGGACTTTCCGGTTTTGAAAGGCTGGCTTAGTCGCGACAAGCAAGGAAGGACGTTGGGGGAAACTTCTGGTAGCACGAGTGAATTCTAGCAAAGCGCTGCTATTCAACAAAGCACCGTTACCGAGTGGACTGATCCCGACCTACTTTGAGAAGGATAGAGCATGAGGAGGTGTTCTTGTTGCAAAGGATAGGCATAAAGGCACAGTGTTTGCAAATCCTTGGTCCAGATACTGTGTGACTATGCATTGTATGGTTGACCGAAGCTATTTGACGCTCTATTCGCGAGAGTGATTGAACCCGGCCAAGGAAGCTTCTCGTCAGGCCCGCTGGAGGGACGGAAAGCTTCCAGGTAATTCTCCTACGTTAGAGATGTATTCTGCTTGAAGCCTGATGGTTCTTCGCTACAGTACCTCCTTTGTTTCGCTCATCATTATCTTCCTATAAATCCTCTTGCAGCTCAGTCTTGATCAGAGGCAAACCATGGCTTGAACATAAGCCTGCACAATTTTCCTGAGATTCAAGTCAAGGTACGTCTACCTGTAGTCAACTTGTAGGTCGCTAGAGGTATGTAGGTATTCGACCATTTTGACAAGCCCTTCAGTCACTGACTCCAGCAGCACTCTGTCCAGGATCAATCAGGCAGGCAAGATGGCGGAAAAAACAAAGACAGATGACGAGGCGATGGAAGACCTCGTTCAGTATCTCGAGAAAGGGTACACTACACCCCACGATTGGGCGCCCGCCTTGTCAATTTTCTTCAAGGCACTGGCAATGAAGCACTTCACCCCCGTTGCCCTTGTAGAGGGCAAGGACCTTACATTCAAGAGTTTGATGAGGCTGTTGAGGGATTTGTCGATGGACCGTAATGCGAGCATGTTCATGGGCATCTCCATTACTACCTCTACGTTGCGTCAAAGATTCCCTTCATACTACGCTCAAGACGTCAAGGCCGATGTATTCGACTTCGAGACCAACAGTGCCTACACCCTTCGTATCACCGAGGACACTCCAACTTCCGAGCTCAGTTACCTTACTCTCAACGGCAAGGGCCCTGCTACGGTTACTGTCAGCGTCCAGAGGAAAGAGGATGCTACTGCCAGCGAGGCCAAATCGGAGGGTTAGCAGTTAGCCTGGACTACGCTGTCTTGGTCGAATTTTCAATTTAGTAGGAAGTAGGAACCCTTCATTCTTCACGACGGGGAACTTGGCAGCTAATGTTTGGGCAAACACCGGGGAGTTATAGGGGCTTGCAAGCAGAAGATCAATGTTGGGATTGTACAGAAAGAAGGAACGTCTAGACTATTTCCAAGTTACCGTAGCTGGTGGCGCCTGTAGAACCGCAGCTTTTGCACGAAAGTCGAACAGAAAGATAAAAGAATTGGCAAACAGACCCTGGCATGATCTCCAGGCAGTGAACTCTGTGGCCGCGGAGAAAAGCCCAATCCATTTCATGTCCGCCCGTTCGCGCCTGCCTACTGGTCCGGTCTATTCCCTCTGCTCGCGACACTGTGCCCCTGGCGGACCCTTTCGGCATTGCGTTGGACACGAAGCTGACGGAATGTACATCTCAGGTTATTCACTGGACCTCTGGAGCCGTTAGCTCTTCGTCCCAAGACAGAAAACCTGGCAGTGGACGTGAAGAGAAATTTCCCTCGACAGCCCTGGTGTTCTAGGGTGTACCCAGCACCAGACGAAAGGGCAATGGGTACTTCGTTTTGCGTCAACCTTTATGTGAACAGAATCTTGTGAGTTAATGGTCATTAGTTGGAGATATCGTAGACAGGGTTTCTCGAGGTTTGACCCGGGCTGAAATGCGTATAAATTCCCTGTCCAAAAATCCTCCTCTCACCCTACAACATCTTTCCTTCTTATGTCAGGGACGAACCACCACCACTGCACCATCTTCCACTCTCCAGTCAACGACACAAGCAAAGATGGATCCGCACCAGCAGTACAATGCGGGAGAGGACATGGTGCAGAGGGAGCAAATCGTGGCCATCGCCAAATTTGTCCACTTCCTCCAGGACAACTTCGCTTACCCCGGCTCTTCTGACAAAGACGTCAAAATGTCAGAGGCCCTCAAGAGACTCGCCGTCAAGTACAAGGAGCACGTGGAGGACAATGGCCTCGGCTGGTTCGGAAACGGAGACGATCTGGGCGGACTGTTCAGCGAATACTTTTCGTCCAGCATCCTCAAGCTGATCAGGGAGCTGCCGGCCCCCAATATCCAAGACGTCAGTAGGGCGGTCAACCAGCTTCGTCGCGAGGAAGCTGAGCACGAGGCCAGAGCTCTTGGAGGCCAGATCGTCTATCCTCAGGCGGTCCAAGCCAACGAGACCACAAGCGCCTCGAGCGCCGTCATGGGACACTACTGCATCCAGGTCGTGGAGAATGGTGTTGTCTCTGCACTCAACCTCCACGGTGATGGCCCTGTCACCATCACTGTTGTTGTCCAGAAGAGGGGCAATCCCATCCCCAACCCCAACTACAACCCCAACGTGGCGATCCAGAACAGATTGGCCTAGGCCAGAGGTCCTGTTCACTCGGAGGAGTACCGAAGCTTTACCTGGTGAGTGCTCGGCAATCCCCCCACAAGACACAACACTCGAGGCTGGACCATCTCTCTGACCATCCAACAGGCAGGTATCGGAGCAGCAGATGGCACCTCAAAACGAGCAACAAATGGAGAAGGGACCATGGGAAGTAGAAATGACTTGACGGCCATTGTCCAAGGAATCAATATGGCTGAATGCGATCTTGGGGAAATGAAGCCAGGAAATGGAAAGTGAAAGTACCTCTAGCATCAAGTCTCCTTCAAAGTAGCGAAGCAGAACACTCTTCCCCCGAGATGATTCTTTCCCGTATTGTGCCTTCCATTCGTACATGTCTTTGTGAAATCTTGCCGACAACCTTCATTGCTAACTTTTTGCTTTTTCCACACACAATCCATTCACCAAGCGGGGCATTGTGCCCTTGAACATTGACTGCCTGGGAAGGTCCAGGGAAACACTTCTTTGCGCATTCGATTCGCCGTTCTCGTCTCCCCACGAACTGGATGTCTTCTCTTCCTGTCCAGAGTCATCACACTCTCCACACGACCAACTGATCATGATTGCTTGCCATCTTCCTTTTCTTATCCATCTTCCATTTTCGCCTCGACACAAGTGTTCTCAGATCTGACATATGGCGTTTTCCCTTTTGCCTCCTTCAGTCTCAAATCACAGAACTTCGCGTGCCTGAATTCAGCAATGCTTCACGCCCGCGGAAGCCGCGAGAACCGGAAAGTTGGACGCATACAGCCTTGGTCTCCTTCATATTTCGACAGAGTTGATCGCATGCTCAGTCGGCCAGCCGTCTGCCTGCCAGGCTGGGCCCACTTTCTAGCACCACCTACCTGCAGCCTTGCCCCGCGATCGTGCGTAAAGGTAGCTTCGTCTTCATCCTGAACGTATTAGCAACATCCTGTGACCTCTTTTGTCCTGCCGAGACAGTCCAAGCTTGAAGACTCCAGACCTGCTGTCTAGTCCTCGATCGACCCTACCACGATTTCTCCATCAGCCACACACCTCTACATATAACGGCCGTCCGTCCCCCCCGCAACATTCTGCCTCAACCTCGAGTCACACCTTACCATCACCTCAGCCATGTCTGACCCGAAGCCGATCGACGCGCAACCAGCGTGTCCAAGTGCAGTCAACCAGAACGACGTAACCGTAGCAGCCTCAGGGTGGAATGAGAACCTCGAAAGCACCATAGCCCAGTGCAGAGAGTATGAGGAGATCACAGGGGATGTGTGGGCTACCTACTACCTCCACTGGTGTGAGCAAGAGAAAGCGAAAGGACCACCGACCTCTGGTGAGGAGGCTTTGAGTTTCCTCAAGAGTCTGTACCACATCCGCCGCGCCATGACCATGTACGGCCAGCCTGACAACCTGAACGTGGGTGACGCCAATAAGCCTGGCACAACAACCACCGGTGTCCCTCCCAAGACTTTCAGCCTGAGCTGGGGTGACGGTTCCCCCATCACGATCGATATTCACACGCAGCCGACGGCGACCATCAAGATTGTCACCAATGATCATGCCCTGGTCACAGTCAGCACCAGGCTAGGAAATGGTAACAAAATGGATCTCAAGATCCATGACTCTTCCACGATCGAATTCGAGGCCGCGGGCGGTACTGTAACCAGATGTACGAAGGAGGTGCGAGGGTCCATGACGATTACAGTCAAAAGTTCCGGGACGGTGACATGGAACCAGACCCCATCTCCCGCTGTCAGGGATGATGAAAACGACCAGGGCGTGGACGAGCCTTGAGGAAGTGGCGAGGTGAAACGGAACCTAAGAGGCTTGATCTTTTCAAGCTAAAAACGTTGAATTTGGTGACGGAGGATATTCGAGGGCTCGACACAGGAAAGCGGAACAGAGAAGGAACAGAAAATGATGACCGATTCGGAGCAAGGTGCTTGTCAGAAGGAAGGATCTGGAATCCAGGAAGATATAAGTCAGGAGTCAATGTAGGAATGGATACCTGAGAGGATGTGTCACCCCTCTCAAAAGAACACTTCCACGTGCATGAATCAGGTTACATGCAGAGGTAAAGACTGGATATACCGGGCATGAAGCAATGCATAACCCCGCGTAAGTGGTCCTTTCTAGAATGTGTGGCCACCTCGTGCTTATTGCAACGCATGAGGCCCCACTCGGTCTTTTCCTGCCCGAGAGGTCGAAGGCTCATCTACTTGTGGGATACTTTTGAGCCTAATGCATCTCTGGCAATCGACCAACATGATGAGGGTTAGCGGTGAACGGATAGAACGAACCAAGGTCATACAACCGAGTGCCTGCGAAAGTGTATCAAGTCTACCGACGTTCCTCCGAGATTATATGTACCTCTGTGTTGCCTTACTCTTTCCCTCCAAACGGGCATTTCCAAGGCCCGAATGGTGATACAATCCAGGACTTTCTCGACGAGATGCTTGAAGACTCACGCAGTGCATAAAGCGTCAAAATTTCTTCGGAAGGACACGTATCGAACATCTTTTTTCCTCTCCAGGTCAAGTATATAACCACAGATACTTGCCCATCTTTCGATATCCCTCTCTTCCTCCATCATCCAAAGTACCTAGAACCTCCAGTCGATTCTGTCTCAACATTGGTTTCACTTTTTTATCACCAAATTCTCAACCATGGGATATCTCACTCCTGCAATACGCCAAACGGCCACCGGTACTCTGTCAACACTGCCAAACGACCAGACGTTCGCCGTGATGCATGAAACATATTACGGCCAAGAACCGCAATACAATGTGCACCCCCATTCCAACGGCGACCTCCATCGCAATCCCGCCTGCAAATTTCAACAAAGATATCTAGCGGAAATTCAGGCAGTCGGCGAGAAAGAAGCATGGCAGACAGGGGAATACTACACCAACGGCCAGACCGTTATTCTGAATTCCAAGGTCCGTCCTAAAGGTCCTTGGGTCAATCATGCCCTACTGAATCAGCTTCGCCTTCAACAGCGGTATCAGCAGCACCAGCAGCAACAGTGGCAACAGATTCCTCCCGTACCGATAGTGCCTCAACAGAGACCTGCGGTTTGCTCAGCACCATCACTCGGCCTGAATCAGTTTCAGACTTGGGCACAGCCTCAACAACCGGGTTGGGACTTCGTCGACAAACCCAACCATGTTGATCTTACCTCTAATTATTACGATATAGGCAATCACGCTTCTTCCAACTTCAACAACATCTTGACCTCGCAATCGACACAGCAGCCGGAGAAGTTAAAGTCCGACATGGGTCGCTCGGTTGATTGCCCTGTAGACCTGATACGCTCTCATCCACCGACATATAAAACAGCTACAGCGTCAAATAGCTCTACTGAAGGAGTAGGACACCATAATCAAGCCCTGACGAGTCCGCTCCCGGAGACCCAGACCCAACACGGTGCTTCTCGCTGCTTTATCAACGTACTCGACCCAAAGGCATATCCAGCTCCTCTTTACCATCCTCGGCCACAGAACGGCCCACAGAGATATGCTGCTCGTCGGATGATCAATAAATCTGACAAACACCTACGTCTTATTTCAGAGTTAATGAAAGAGGAGGAGGAGGAGCAGGAGGAGGAGCAGCAGTACGGACAGGAGGAGTGCGAAGAGGAGGTGTACGAATCGGAGGACTACGAAGAGGACGACTCCGGACACGAGGACTACGAAGAGGAGGCCAACGAGGAGAAGCAGTACCCAACCCCCAATTCACTGCCCCCCACAGACACCTCTACACCCAACACTTCCCAGCGACCTGAGGAAGAAGAGCCAGAGCTCTGTGACCAAACGGAACTCAACGACATCCTCGGTGTATACGATAATACCTGGGAGTACAAGTCCAAGCCGGCCATCACCGCCGCGCTCTACAAGTACAAGCGAACACGCCTCGATCGGTCAAAGTACGTCCTAGACTGTCTCATGGATATGGTGCAGGTGAACTCGGACGAGTTTAAGCCGCCAATAAGGCCTGACAGCAGCAACAACAACCACAACCACAACCACAACCACAACAGCAACACCACCACCACCCCAAAGAGAAAGAGGAGGGACTCTAGCTCGTCTTGGGACAGTTTATTTGATTCCGAGGAAGAGGATGATGAGCTCGAGTCTGCATCTTGCGGTAGCGGCAAGAGACGTCATCTAAATGACACCTAACAACAACACAGGGGCTTCCAACAAGGATTAAACATAGGCGCGATTTGAAAAGATAAAAAAAAAAGGACTGGACTTGATGGAACCCAAAGGATTGACGGAATTGGAAGAACCCAAGAAGTACCTGACGGGCTTCCCGCATGAGTTAACGACAAGCTTTTTGGAACTTTTCGACATTCGTACGTGTGGGATGGTGAAGTGGGATAAGCAGCGGTGTCCGTGTTGGGTTCCTTCGTGATGGGGCTTAGGATTGGAACGGATGGGACTTTGGAGGGTTAATAGTGTCCGGAGTTTTGGAGTTTGAGGAAAGCTGAAGGAGCGGTACCTAATTGTGTGGAACAAGGGAGCAGGTTGTTTTGTATTGTTGCTGGGAGTTAAAAAGGTTCTGAAAATTGATTGGGAAGGGTTGTTGCCTATGCGACTTTGCTTGTTGAGATACCCGAGCGACTGTTAGGATACCCGAGCGAGCGGCTTCTAGAATTGTTTACAGATAATAGATGGCACGGAATACATGGGCGAATTGGAGCGGTGCGGGTGGCAAAGAAAATGCATGCCTGGGTGACTTTCTAAGTTGTACGATTCTAGACATGCCTCCTTCCTTTCCTATTCCCTCCTTTGGTTATCTCGTTCTTGCCAACTCCTTTTTACTTTCTTCCTTTCAGCAAGTTCAGCCCAGGAAATGAAAGACGTTTCGCCCCCTAAAACCGTACTTGCTGCTCCAAACTTGACCAGATATGTCCCCCTTCAAAGGACCCCTCCTGAATTCTAAGGACATTGACTCATTGACCACAAGCTTTGAGACAGGTAAAACCCCTCATCCAACCGCGTTTGCGTCCATGTCGCCACCACAAACTCCCAGTAGTATTGAGCGTTAGCATAATCCAAGAGAAAAAAAAAGGGAGGGGAGGGAATAAAGCGAAGAAGCCACCTGCAATATCAGCATGACCCAACGCTACCGCTATAGAAGCCAAAGGTAACAACATCTCTTGCCCCAACAAGTTACCATTACTGGCCATCCCGTTAAGTAGCCTTCCATCAGACATGCAATGGGATATCAAAAGTCAATGTGACTAGAATGTGGACATGGAGTGTATATACCGACCTCTCAAGTACTCGGCGTGGTAGACACAGGTACTCGTCGTCCTCCATCTCCCCCTCTAGTCCTTATCCTCCTCACCCTGCATGTGCTGAGCCTCCACACGCTCAGACATTGTTTACAAAGGCAGACATTCTCCACCTTGCTTTCAGAATCGACTCTAGGTGGCAATCTTGGTCCCACTACCCTCCGTTTCAGACATCACGTAAACGGGCTCTGCCTCTTCGATCGTGTTGGTTTCGCACCTCTCAATTAACGTTCTGATGTACGTCCCAGACTGGTGGTGTCTGTACACGACACAGATGAAAGTGCCCTCGACGTCGATTCTGGCGCTGCCAAAAGTTGCATGAAGATGACATCCCAGAAAGTTCCTCCAGTTGGTTGTTCTCAAGGCGGAACCGTTGGCGTTGGGTGCTTCGTGCGTGAAGATTGCGAGGAAGTAGATAAGGTATCTTTGTCTAGAGCATAAAGTGTAACGTCTGGTGTCAGCGTGTTAGCGTAATAGTCTCGTGAGTGTCCTGCGTGAGTTCGGGATCCGTGGGCATAATACCTAACCTTTGAAGGTACTGGTTACTGACTTGATTTGATGACCGGAAAGTGCCCAATTTGTAAGGTTGAGAGTATGAAATGAAGCTCCTGGTCGTTGATGACTTGTAGCTTGTCTCAGGATGGCGAGAAGGGCGAGCAGGATGAGAAGGCAGTTGACAATAGGAGCGCGGGCTCTGTACCTAGAGGTACGCATGTGGGATTTTCCACAGACTGGGGGGACTGGACCCGGCTACCCACATCTATATTCAGAAGCCGATAGTAGAAGTAACAATAGAGGTAGTTTTGCGATGACTGCTGAGGCCCGATCTCAACGGCACGCAACATTCCCTGATCAATATCACGTCTTTGGTAGCACACTATGGAATTTACAGATAGACAAGAGCTATATGAACTCAGACAGATTCAAGTCCCCTCCGTACGCCTGGCATATAAAGTTCATATTGGAATGCGAGAGAGTGATGGCGCGGTTAAATCGAGCACGCTGTTACTTGCAGGTCTTGGGAAAACGAAGCTCCAGACGTCAATGACGATGTTGAGACAGGTGACACTCACTTGAGACGGGATGAAATCCTTCTCGTTACCAGGCAACCATCGGAGTCAATAGCCCTCAAGGCTGCTGGACTCGCCGATTTACCCCTCCACCGGTCGAAAGATTCTCCAGTCCCTTATCCGCGCCCGAGTAGGTAGCAACACGCGTACCTGCCTTCCTTCCTAGGTTCCTTCCTCTTCTCCCTTCTCTTCCTTTCCTTCTTTTTTTTCTTCTTCTGCTTTCACTAAACTACAACGCTCATTCTTCTTCTACCACCCAACTACCTCTCGTCACTTCCTCACCACCACACTTGATCAACCAAGATCCAAGAAGCTTCTCTCCCTCCCACACCACCACCACACCACACCACCTCGCTCGTATCTCAGCTACCAAGTAAGTCCCCTACTACCTACCCTACCCTGCTTACTCTACCGTACTTCCCTCCTCCACGTACCGACACGTATAAGGTAACCTTGCATTCCACCCTGATCGCAAACTGACACGCAGATATTAGAGAGATATAGAAAAAAAAAAAAAACTATGGACGCCTACCACTACCGCCCTTACGTCCTCACCAAGGACGAGTACCTCTCGCTCCTTTGCGCGTGGATGCGCGTCGCGGGTATAGAGGATCACCACGCCGTGACCATTCTTCGCGCCCTCGCGTTGATTGTAAGTACCTTCCTCTACTTACCTACCTCTACTCGCATCTCCTTCTTGCATTCACGAATCGTTCTATGGTTGCTGTGAAAGAATGTAGATACTAACCAAGCGTGTACATGTAGCGACACCTGAAAGAAATGGGCGTTTGGCAGGGGCCTTGAGGGGGAGATAACTGGGGAGGGAGGGGGGGGATGAGGGGAAATGGGGTGCACGTATTCCTAGTAGACGTGATCAACGCCTCTGGCTATCTTAACGAGGCCTAGGATGGAGGACGGGAGGGGTTAGTGGTGGTCGGGTACCTCGACATACATGGGACTGGGTGGTGTGCCTTGCTTGGTGGGAAGCAGGCGAGGTTGCTCTAAAAATACAAGTCACGGTGCCTGACTGAAAAACTGAAAATATAGTAACCACAAAAGTGAAAGGAGATGTTATGATGGGGTGGTGAAGATGATTCGGAGAGTTCAGCGTT
This sequence comes from Neurospora hispaniola, assembly GCF_033458365.1. Lineage (NCBI taxonomy): Eukaryota > Fungi > Ascomycota > Sordariomycetes > Sordariales > Sordariaceae > Neurospora > Neurospora hispaniola. Next base: position 6,338,287 of record NW_026944406.1, on the reverse strand, counting down.
GCCTGTATCAGCCAGCTGCACGGCTTTAACAACTGTCTGTCCTCACCGACGACGCGCTTGTCTCGTCAAGGGACTGGAAGCGCGCCTGCCCGACTTTCACTACACAGTTCTCCCAGGCATACGCGAAATATGGATTTAGACAGGACAGGCGCGCCTTGACAGAGCTTCGTCGATGCTCAGCCAGCCAGTCACGCTAACGACTGGACTCTTCCAAAGGGAATTCGTTAGGTAATCATCATCATTATCATCAAAAGAGAACCCATCAACGTTGATCACTACAAGTTTCACGGATTATGAGTATCCATCAGCAAGAAAATACCACATCCCTCTAACTTGTCGACACGCAACTGTATAACACTCTTCATAGTCTCAGTAAGGGCTAAGGAAGTGAGGGAATTCGATATCAACACCGGGTAGATAGATAGGTAGATAGGTGATATTGTCGCTGTTGTCGAGTAGGTAGGTACATTTGCGCCACGCAGCGAAACCACACACACAGTTGTCGCGAAAAGATCAACGACAGTCATCACCCCGAGCAACCAGGGCAGAAGAAGGGTCAGGTGTAGCGGACCGGAGTTCGGAATCTCGATGAACTAAATGCCGTTCGGAAAACTTCAAAACTTGCAACAAGGACAAACATACCGCATTGAGACAACCGAAACAGAAAAAAAATGACGGGGAAAGACTTTAATTCATTATCCGGGTATCATACACTACACTACTTACTTCCGCTCATTAAATTCCTCCGCCGCATGCCTTTACCATTCATGCACGCCATTCTCTTGCTTGCTCTAGTCTCACCCAGCAATGCTACAATACCAGTACAAACACAACGACCAAGCTTGCGCATGTCCCCTTCTGTTGCTGTTTGATCCCTTTCTTGTCTTTCTTTGTTCGACCGTCGAGACTAGGTACCTGTAGGTAACAACCGAAAACTCAACAGTAGATACCAAATGAACGCCCATTCCTGGAAATACACAAACAAATGAAGCCCCATGTCCTTCAAATAATCCCGCTCGCTTCGCCTGACGCCTGCCCTATGCATTTGATGTGTGTCATGTATGTGTTTGTTCCATCATCTCCTCCTCCTGCCCCGACAACCCTTGATCGGCCCACTACACCGGAGTTCTGGGACTAATCTCCCCGTCGCTGACCGGCGGCGAACGTTGGTTCAGCTCCTCGCCTTCGGCAAATCCACCGTTGGGTAGCTCTTGTTTTCCTTGCTGAGCATCACTAAGCACTGGCGCTCCCTGGTCACCACTCGGTAGCGGTAGTGGCCCCACCTTGGTCCTTTCCGTCCTTTGCGCCAGCATCTTCGGAATCCTAACCGACGCCGGCTCGTGAAACGTCCCCTGCATCACGCCTGCATTAGAGGCCTGTGCTTGTTCTACCTCCCTCTGTTCTACCTCCCTGAATGGGGAAGCCCACCCCTTCACAGCCCCCTCATCTCCTTGCAACGCTATTCCGGGCTTCGACTCCCCATCTACACTCTCCCTCCTAGCTGCGGACACGCCCTCACTGACGCTCAGCCGATGCAACTTTTCATCACAATCCTTCAACTGCTGCAACCGTTCGTCATATGCCTTGCGGTAGTCGACCTTTTCGAGGATCCAGGTAGCCAAGACCTTGATTAGGAATTTCCTGTCGACAGGCTTGGGGACATAGTCGTTCATGCCGTATTCCAGGCACTTTTCACGGTCCCCCTTGAGGGCGTAAGCAGTCATGGCAATAATAGGCACCCTCAACCCAGCGTCACGGATTCTCTGCGAAGCTTCATTTCCATCCAGGATAGGCATGTTGATATCCATCAGCACAATATCATACCCCAATGGTTTCCCGGTGACCATCTTCACGGCCGCGGCGCCATCGGCTGCCAGGTCGATGCTCCTAAAGCCAAGAGAGCGCAGCATGCCCAGCATGACTTTTTGGTTGATAACGTTGTCTTCGACAAGCAAGATGTTCTTGGTGCCGGCGACCGAGGCGAGTCGTTGTTGAAGAACGGTGACGTCAGGCTGAACAGGCGAAATGGGTGAACCGTCCTTAGCGGCCATCTGATGCTTCCAGTCTTGGATCTGTTCAAGGCTCTTAATCTTCTTGAAGCGTGCGGTGAACCAGAAAACGGAGCCGTGACGTTCGGGGTTGGGGCGGTAGCCGATGCGGCCGCCCATGAGCTCGGCGAGGGATTTGGCGATGGAGAGGCCGAGGCCAGTGCCCTTGTAACGCTTGGTGGTGGTGAGGTCGAATTGGCTGAAGGGGGTGAAGAGCGACGCGGAGGCGGACTCGCGGATGCCGATACCCGTGTCGATGACTTCGGTTAAGATGGTGTAGCTGTCGCTGTCCTCGGAGTGGACCGAAGCTTTGACACGGATGCTACCTTTGTCGGTGAACTTGGCTGCGTTGCCAACAATGTTTTGGACAATTTGGCGGTAACGGAGGGGGTCGCCTTGGACGGACTTTGGGAGGTTAGGGGCGAGGAAGAGCTCAAAGTGGACTGCTGGCGGTAACGTCGTCTGGACAGCGCGAACCACTGAGGTGATGATGCTGGCGACACCGACTACATCGGAGCTGACTGAGAAACTGCCCGAAGCTAGCTTGGAATAGTCGAGGATGTCGTTGATGACCTGCAACAAGATCTGACCCGACTCATCCATGATGTTGACAATGTCTCGCTGCCTCTCCGTAAGGGGCGAGTCGAGCAGCAACGCGCAAGCCGAAAGCATGCCGTGCATGGGGGTACGGATCTCGTGGCTCATGTTGGCGAGGAAATCGGATTTGAGCTTCTCGCTCTCCTCGTAGGCGGCAATCAGGCGGGACTCGGACGCCTTACGCTCCGTCAAGTCGCGCGTGACCTTGCCAAAGCCGACATGGACGCCATTCTTGTAGACGGCCGTGATGACGACATTGGCCCAGAAGCGCGTTCCGTCCTTCTTGTAGCGCCAGCCTTCGTCTTCGACACGACCCTCGCGAAGACAAATGTCCAGTTCCATGTCTGGCTTCTTGATGTCCAAATCTTCTTTGCCGTAGAAAATGGAAAAGTGTTTGCCTATGATCTCCTCCCGAGTATAGCCCTTGAGCAATTGCGCGCCAGTATTCCATGTCGCAATGTGACCTTTTGTATCGAGGAGGAAGATGGCATAGTCCTTGGTGGCTTGTACGAGAATGCGAAAGGCTTCATCAGTGGATAGGCCCGGTTGGACCTGCTCATTGTCGAGGACCTCGGAGGATGGACGCTCGTGCCATTCGAGGTAGATGGAGACCAGCTCGGCATCTCGAAAGATGGGGATCACGCGGGCGCGACAAGTGAAGGCGCTCTTGACAGTGATGGCCTTGGAAGTGCGCTCGGATCGAGAGGCGACGGCATCATCGACGGCTTCGGCAATGAGTTTTGATTTGCTGGCGCCAGTTTCGCGGATCTGGCTTTCGAGAAAGGGCAGGAGGAACTTGCCGATGCAGTCCTCTTCGGTGACGTGCCAGTCTTGCAAGAAGCGTTTTGAGACGCGGGTAATGCAGCACGACGAGGACAGCAGGAGTAATGGGACGGGAGAGAAGTCGAAGATGAGGCTCATGTCGGGAGCCGCAAAGGGATGGGTAGGCGGGACATGGTGTTGGAGGGTGACGGTGTCATCGATGGACGATTGTGTTGTTGTCCTGGTCGCAACACTCCAGGCGTGGTCTTCCTCCATGGCCTGGGTGGAGGGAGTTGAAGCGGAAGCCGAGATGTGGGAGTCGTTGTCGTTGAAGTGGTCGTGTTCCTGCTGAGTCATGGCCTGAAGACAGTCCGAATTGTCGGGTCCGGGGGCGGAGACAGCTCCGTAAGACTTGGAGGAGGAGTCAGGATATGGATGGGATTCTTCATCATTCCCATCCTTCGGTCCATCAATGACCATGTTCAGCAGACTATTTGCCATGTCGGCCATGGTTTTGGCGGTGGCAGCGTCGGCAGTGTCGGCCGTTAGAGGGAGGTTAGTTTGATGCGCCGAGCTTGAAATCCAAGACAAGTGCTTTTCTTTTTGCCGGAAGCAATCAGGAACTTGGCAGCGAGATGAGCTGATTTGTGCAGTAGCCGGATGTCGGGCGGTCACGGTCTATTAACCTAACCGTAGTCGGCTTTTCTGCTGCGCTCCGGGTGAGGTACCGTACGTAGGTACAGCTAAGCGCAGACAGACTATTGCCGACCGGCGGGGTTGGCCAATACTAGTGGCTGAGGGGGGCAAATAAAGTATAAAGTTTGCGGGTGGGCCAGGCCTCGGAAGACAGGATGTTGTCAGGACTGGACCTGGTTCGGGACGGAGCGAAGGAGAAATCTCGGAAAAGGGAAGCGGGAAAACGACAGACTGGTGGTCATTTGTGACGCTTGTGGCATGTTAAAGAGGTCAGGCAGGTGTGGGAAAGGGATACTCGATATTGTTTGGCAGCAGACAGACCGGCGACTGGAACTCGTGAAAGGGCGAAATGGGAAGGGGAAAGAAAAAAAAGAGATCTCGATGAACGTTGATTGCGGGACTGGGCGCGAGCCATGAATGGTCAGTGCTTGACTGCTACTGTACCGTGATGATCCCCCGCTGATTGCCCATTTTTCCACTCGTTGTTGTCACGGGCGCAACGGCTGCTGGTACCGATGGCATGGTAAACTTGAAAGTCGGTAACTGTGACGCGCGAATACCGCATGAGTGGGCGACTGGTCCCGCAGAATGTAGTACAGAAAATGGTATTTTACTCGGCTGATACAGTACCAGCTGTTACATCGTGGCAAAATAAGCGCAGAAAGAGACCGGCAGCAGCGGAGCGCCGGAGAAGGGATCATCAGGGGCCCCAACACACACTGCCCGGATTTATTTCAGTGTGTGATGGTCATTGACAGCTCCTCGATTTGTCCTTGGTTTGTTGCCAACAACAATCACTGTGTGGTCACTGTGGTGTGCTATGTGGCGCAACGGTCTGATAAATAGCTATCGTTTCCACACCACTGGTACCTTGTACACCCGACGGATGGACCCTTCTAGACTCGCTTTTGTCGGCCTCAATCGGTCCAAATGCCATCGGGGCGTCTGCTGCATGGAACCTCCCAGTCCTCTGCTGACACATTTGGATTAGCCGAATCTTCATTACACTACATAGGAGTGTGGTCGATCCTCGGGCTTTTCCAATGGTCCAAGGCATCATTGGCACTTTTGTGGTTGTCGTGACTCGATTTTGTTGGCTTTCCAAAAACGAGCAACGTTTGCGAAAGGAAAAGCTGAGACGGATGAAAACCACCAGAAAAATGCTGGGTCGGGATCATGACCTAGGTGACCCATGGGTCTCCCAGTCTGTTAGTGAGTTGTGCTCGAGCAGTGGTCTGTTTGGGGCGCCGCGGGAGTGCTTCCATCCCGTCATCTGATAAGAAATTGGGCAAGCGCAGAAAACAAAAGACAAATCAAATCCACGGAGGGGTCCCGGTGACTGTTCCGGGCTCTTGCCCTTGCAATCGGCGATGTCCAGTTTTTAGTGTAGTGTAGCAGCTGCTGCTCTTCAGCTCTTGCTGCTCTTTCCTTGGGGGTCAGCTCCCACTGCAGTGCTCCCCCATGCTGGACGGAGAAGGTGGGGCATATCACAATGACGTCACATTCTACCTTCCACTTCTTGCAGTGTAACATACGCAAGTACAGTATGAAACTAAGCATCTGCTGTCCGTGACCGCTTTCATGCTCCGCTCTTCGGATGTGTTGCTGGGTGCCGCTGCATTAGCTCAGCCCATCTGGGCTAGTGATTCGCTAGTGCCTCGATTCTTTTTCTTGTCGCGCAATCCGACTGGACTACAAAGCTGATGGTTTCTTCAGCGTGTTTCCACCTCTGTCCCATTTGCCACGAATCCCCAAACATGAAGCTATTCCCAAATTTCCTCGTATTCACCACAACAACTTATCGAACCATCTTTTCTGCTTGTTTTAGCCGAGCGGTCATGCCCAATGCAACACCAACGGCATCCTCCGCCATGCCACGCTCTCGTTCGCGCTTCCACTTACCCGCCAAGTGGCATCGTGGTGACTTTATGTTTGTTGTTGACATCCAACAATGCGACAACACATTGCCAGGTTACACCCAGTTATCAATTTCGTCCGATTTTCTGCCCTGTCCAAGTCAACTTCTTACCTTCGGTGTCCTGCCAACCACCCGTTTCCAAGAGCCTCTCTCTCTAATTCCACCAAGAGTACTTGAGCGTGGAAGTTGGGTCAAAGAGCCAGTCGCCTTTGGAGGTGACAATGGTTTCGATTTTGGAGAGGGTCAAGGTCTCCGGGGACCAACGGAGTTGTGTGCCGATGACGTGTTGTTTGTTGGGTTCGGTGCTGATGAGTTCGGTGTAGGTGGCGCATTGGGTGGTGTCGTAGATGCTGCGGTTGTGGTCGATGCGTAAGGGGGTGGACAAAATGCCGGTGGTGAGGGTGGCGGTCTTGAAGTTTTGGGTGTAGCTGATGGTTGATCCGGAGGATGAGGAGTTGGTCAGAGGAGAGGGGGTTCCAGCCTTTTGGGCGGCCACGTACGAGGCGGCTTGGGCTTTGAGGAAGTCGCGCTCGCAGGTGGCTGCGCGAGCCGTGGGAGCCCCGAGGGCCAAGGGGGTGACGAAGAGGAGGGTAAGGAAGAGGCGCATCATGATGCCGGTAGTTTATTCACTTTACACGGTGTTGAGGAACGACTAAGATGGGAAAGCTTTACCTCGGGAGTGTTTCAAGCGAAACCACCAGTGCTCTCTCTCAGCATCCCGCTCCATTATATACACAACATCATGGATGAGTACCCAAACTGCCGGGCTCGTAGCATATTTGCCAGTTTGCTAGTAGCAACTGGATATTACCGGGTGCGGGGACGTCCGTCTCATCTATACGCGGCACTCTCTCCAGCCATTCACAAGCGTCACCTTGCAAATTGCAAACTTTGAGGCTATACAGTTATAGCTGTTGCGATAACGACTGGCCGAGCAGTTCGTTGCCATATTTGGAAAAGCTGATCGTCGTCGCCTGTACTATGTATGGAATCGCGGTCCATTTGTGCTCACGGAAGCACCCGTCCGCTGTGTCGATCAAAGCATGGCCACCTTATTTCCTCATGTTTCACTTCTGATCAGCGTCTGCTTCTATCAAGTTAGGTTCCTTTGACGTCGCCGGCAGAGCCCGAGATTTCCAAGGTCTCCTGCCTCGCCTGTTTAGACTGGGCTGTAGTGTAAACTGTGTAGTACAGTAAGGGAAGGTTTTCTAACCCTAACCCAAAGCCTTTTTTTCACCGGAAAAAAAAAAAAAAAAAGAAAAAAAGGAAAAAAAAAGGACAAGTTTACTACACTACAGCCGAGACGAACACAGCTATTACACTACATCACATTACTTACTCTCGCAGGAGTCATCCCATCGGTGGGCCCAGACATGGGTTCAGCAACGGCCTTGTACAATATCGCCGGCGCGCTTCGGACACTACGCGAAGATAGGTATTTTATGGTGTGAAGAGCGAATCACAATTGTTAGGCTTCAGTCAGGTCTGGTCTAACATTGCGGGTCTATCTATCTCCGAAGACAATGCTTGATATATACACTCTACCTCTTACTCGTCGCACAGTAGTAGTTCCCCGCAAACTTTCATCGTTGACTCGGCATAGCGGCCGACTGGACTGACAATGTGCAGAAGGAAACGTAGAATATCTGGTTGACCAATTATTTTCCACAAATTCTTAATGCTTTTCCAATCGCATAATCGCAACCCCAACATCACCCATATCGCACCTCACGAAGCGGGTTCGGCAATTGAGCCTGTATGCCATTCGGTGATCTTTTACCTCGTACATCTATCTGTACCTATTCCCTCTGGCCATAGTTACACCTGCCTTTTATTTTGCGCCGGCATGGCCAGCTTCCAGAAATCGGTGTCCAAAAGAATGGCCGGCCGATAATCATCCGATCCCCTTCCTCCTAACTTTCATCCGGGGCACTTATCACTCTACTCACGCAACCACAACAACCACACAATAGACTTATCGCCGCCAAATCTTGAACCATCCAACAACCTCCAGTCCTCAACCCTTACAATAACCTTCATTTCCATTCAACACATCTCCCACAACACAAATCAGAATGACAACAACCTCCCAACCCTCCGGCCTCCACATCCTAATAGTAGGCGCCGGCTTCGCGGGGCTCTCCGCCGCTATCGAATGTACTTGTAAGGGTCACAGAGTTACGCTTTTTGAGAAAGTTTGCTCTATTGACGAGATTACTCGCTATGGAGACATTATTTCGTTCGATCCCAACGGATCGCGCGTCTTTGAGAAGTGGGTATATCCAGATAAGTCGTCGGTGGCAGAAAAGAATGGAGGAAATTTCTCGACAGACGGATTGGTTGGATTTGTGTCATTACCGGGGAAAGTTTGTGACGATACAGAATTTTGCACAGGAGAATAAGTGGGGGAGGAGAATAAATGGACATAGAGGGGAGCTACATCGGTTGATGTATGAGTTTGTGAAGACGAGAAAGGAGGAAATGGAGGTTAGGTGGGGGTGAGGGTTGTAGAGTATTTTGAGAGTGATGGTGATGAGAAAAAGGGACCACAAGCTGGGGTGGTGATTAAAGGACCGACGGGAATGGGAAGATGGAGAAAGTGATGGGTGATGCTGTGTTGGCTGCCGAGGGAGTTCGGTCGAGGGGGAGAAAGTTGGTGCTTGGACTGGAGGAGGATGAGCAGCCCAAGAGTTCGGGGTATGCGGTTTACAGGGCTTGGTTCCCTTCTGAACCTGTCATTGCGAAGAATCCAGTTACGAAACATGTGGTGGAAAATGGAGATCAACAAAAGGGGTATATTGGACCGGATATTCACTTTCTGGTTTCTAGCATCAAGGGCGGCAGCGAGATCAAGTGGGTGTTTACCCACATCGACGACGGCAACATTGAAGAGTCGTGGCAGTTCCCAGGAAAGCCGGAAGAGGCTTTGGCTTACCTTGAGGGATGGTGTCCTGTGGTGAGGGAACTGGTCAAAGCTACGCCGCCGGGAAGGTTGATCGACTACAAGCTTGTCTACCGCGAGCCATTGCCGACTTTCGTCAGTCCCAAGGGGAGGATTGCGCTCATAGGAGACGCGGCGCACCCATTTCTGCCGACGTCGATTCAAGGCGCTAGTCAAAGCATTGAAGACGGGACTGTAGTGGCTGCGTGTTTGCAACTTGCCTGCCAAAGCAACAAAGGGGGAACATGTCAAAGGAGCAGGTGATGCCGACAGCCCTCAAAACTTACGAGAAACTGAGGTACGTACGAAAGGGTGCACAAAGCCCAAGCCAAAGACACAAGAGAGGTGGCATAAGGCGGACTGGAATGGACCGGAAGGAGTCTGGAAGGTTCCAGAGAAGCTTTGGCTGCTGAGGGAGGAGTGGCTGTTGGGATTTGATGCTGAGGGAGATACCTAGTATAGACGGTGGCCTGATATTGTCAAGGAATTTGCATAGAAAGAATGATGGGGGGAAGGGGAGGAATTTGGTGGAGTTGGATGGGAGCAGTGGGAAGGCAATGTTGTGAGGGAATGAAGGCAAGATTTGGCAAAGGCAAGTTTTGACGAAAACTGGAGGGGGAAGTTGGTGGCGGTTTCATGAAATGATGGGAGCCTGGACCAGTGGTGGCGGCAACGGCGGTGATAAAAAGGAAGGATTTGATGCATCTACCCGAGATAGGAGCGCCTACAATCGGAACTTTGCCTTTGCTCTTTCCTTTTGAGACAAGCTTGCGAGCAAATGAGATGTTGGGTCAACGCCAAAATAGCAGGTGCTCTCAACCACATGTTCCGTTTCTTGCTCAGCACTCACAACTTCTAAAGATTGACGACGGTTCTGTGTTCGGCATTCTCGTGGTATTGGTGTCAAATGCTACCCAAGACCAATTTATCCGGGAAAAAAAAAAGAGCTCGATTCTGAAGAAAGGGTCCTGCGCTCATGTTGAGCAACGAACTGAGAACATCCCAGGCACACGATCCATCACGGAGATCGTTCCTTTTCTCCATTGTCCAGTGCTCCTTCCTCAAACCGGACCTCCAAGTCAGATTCCAGTCCGGTCCAGTTCTTTGGCCTCCAGCTTGTGTACTTCAGGTGGGTCGATGACTGTTCTGGCCTTCATCTTCCGGTCATCGAGCGCCCAAGAGCATTTGAAACCAAAAGACGACCAAAAGGACATCCTACTGTCCCATTTCAGAAGTTTTCGGTCTTTGTCCACCGTGGAATTCCTATTTCGGCCACTTCAGCACGTCACAAGCTCAACCAGTCCCTGCTAGATCCCCTGCCACTGTGACTAGGACCGCCCTGCCAAGAACCCTTCCCAAAGAAACAGAAGCTGTAAAAGGGGTCCAGGAACAGTCCTTGAGTCGCATCAACCGCTATTTAGCCGCCAGGTTAATCGGCATTTGTACTGCCCTCTTTCCTGGCGCTTGAGCATCCCCGCAATTCAACCGGTGCTGGGGGGTGGTAGGTGATACTACGCTGGTGCTTGGAGGCTCTAGCCTGGTTGACGACGACAATAATTGCTGTTCTGTCTTCACTTTGGGCAGGGCTGATGAGGTAGCTGACCGGGTATTTGTTGAAGGAAAGGAAACAAGATTTCCAGGGGGCTCATTGTCTCAGGAGATCACGCTTCCAGAGAGCAAAGACCGTGAAGAAGCAAAACCGCCGCTTGGAGAATTCCTCCGCTGATTTGAAGATCATGCTCGGCCGTAACACATCAGGACATGCTAAACTCGTTGGGCATAAGGTCATCGGCCACAAGGGAAACTCTAACCGATAGATCTAGCTTTGAGCTTGGCAACCCCAGATCTGCTGATTCACCTATGGGGTAAAAGGGAAGACCATGTCGACAGATACCTATCGGCTAACATCCCCGCATGCCGAGAAATGAAGAGGTAACGAACTGGGAGATGCTGATGGTTGAACCCGCTGGGCTAGCACCTAGCAAGACGAGGAGGCGACCACTCCGCAAAAAGGGAACTTGGCGACCTCGACTGATCCGATCACCAAATGTCAAGAATCCAAGCGTAACTCGATCAAAAGAAAGATTGTATAACGCGTCGAGGTCTTGGAATGGTTACATTGCAGTGTGCTAAAATCGGCTTCCCCATGAAAATCCAAGAACAGGGTTGCAACACCACACCACCAAACTCCAGCCAAGCCAGCCAAGCCCAAGGGGCACGAATCTTCAAACGTCCCTCATTTCCAGGAAACAATGCGACTGTATCGATAGAACAGAAGCTTTTACCGTAGACTCCCCATGGGGCGATCCATCATGTCCTTGTGCTCAATAGCGGTGAAGAAAAGTATATAACCCCTGGGTAACTTCCTCGGGTCGTTACTCGAACTTCTGGTCCTCATCCTCAGCAGACCTCGCCAGTCTGAGATCGAAAACATCGAAATGGTTGCTTTCTCCTCCATCCTCCTCGCCGCCTCGACGGCCATCTCTGGAGTCTTCGCCCTCCCCGGTGAGCTCCCCGGCCAGGGCAGCCTCTTCAAGCGTCAGACCTATACCTCGTCGGCCACTGGAACTCACAACGGCTACTACTTTTCCTTCTGGACCGACGGCCAGGGCAGCGTCCGGTACACCAACGAGGCTGGTGGCCAGTACACTGCCACATGGTCTGGCAACGGCAACTGGGTCGGTGGAAAGGGTTGGATGCCCGGTACTGATCGGTAAGCCTCACTCTCCTTTCTCACTTCATTCCCACGGTAGCTTGTCTTAACAACTAACCCTTTCTCACCCATGTACAGCACCATCAACTACACCGGCACCTACTCGCCCAACAGCAACTCGTACCTCGCCGTCTACGGCTGGACGCGCAACCCGCTTATCGAGTACTACGTCGTCGAGAACTTTGGCACCTACAACCCCAGCACGGGCGCCACCCGTCTCGGGTCCGTCACCTCTGACGGCGGCGTCTACGACATCTACCGCACCCAGCGCGTCAACCAGCCCTCCATCGACGGCACCGCCACTTTTTACCAGTACTGGTCCGTCCGCCAGCAGAAGCGCACGGGCGGTAGTGTCAATATGAAGAACCACTTTGACGCCTGGACTAGGTCCGGTCTCACCCTCGGCACCCACAACTACCAGATTGTTGCTACCGAGGGATACTTTTCCAGTGGCAGCAGTACTATCAATGTTGGTGCCAGCGGCGGCGATGGTGGCACTACCCCTGAAAACCCTGGTACGACTACCACTCCTACTAACCCTGGGAATGGAGGAGGCGGTAGCTGCGCGGCTAAGTGGGGACAGTGCGGTGGTCAGGGATGGAGTGGTGCTACTTGCTGCCAGTCTGGATCGACTTGCCAGGCTGCTAACCAGTGGTACTCGCAGTGCGTGTAAGCGAGCGGTTTGGTCTGTCGAGGAAGGGGTGATGTCTTGTGGAGAGATGGATCTTGCCCGGTCTTGAAGCGGGTATGGAGGGAAGCAATTGTTAGCTTGAGGATCAAGGGATGACTTGAGGATCTTGAGGGTGATTCTGAGGCATGAATGTTCTCGGCTTTCTGCGTTGACTGTGGTACCGTGGCCAGTTTGTTGGCTTTTGCAGACAGATTGGAAAGCGTCTCGTTGGCGCGTGTTGGTTCTCGGATCGGCTCGTATTCTTGTATATAGTTGTCTGATGCTTGTAGGTACGTGAGATGTGGATTTAAGAATTGTTGAATACGCGTTGGTCTTGTGTATGTTGCCACTTTGATGTCTGGTCGTGATGGGGAAAACTGAAGTGATTTCCGGCTGAGAAGCGTGTTCAAAGGTTGTGCTGTACGCGGACGGTACTGTGATGTCATTTCTTCGGGCACTATTATGCAGCGGCTTTTTGTTAATGTCCATCTCATTTTATGCAACTGTGTTTGGCATGCAGACGGGAACAGGAAAGAACCTGCCCTTTGGGTTCTACCTTTGGTTGGGTTTTCCTGTCGCCATTTCTTGCCTTGACATCCCCTCTTTCCCGCAACCATCCGCCACTCTTTTTCAGCAAATAACCATCACACCCATCTTCCACCAATGTGTGTTGTCCTTGCTTTCGTCAACTCTCTCATGCATTCAGCCTTTATCACTTGTCTCTCCCTATTCCTGGCGCGCGGCAGCCATTCGCCCTCTCGAACCGAATGCCAATTGACACCGAATAGCAGTACGCCAATCTGTACATTGGCGCCGACCCGTTTCGTCCGAACTCGATAATCGACGACACGGCCATATACGCAATAGAGACTCCTCTTACGAAGTCATCTTCGTGCTCGACGGAGTTAAAACTCACCCTGTTTACCACTCCGGAAATTTCGACATGTTGACAAGCCCCGGCATTTGGATGGCCATCTAGCGCGGTAAGTACTAGGACCGCCTGAGACGCCCTGTCTTGACAGTGCAACAGCGGCATTGTAGAGGTACTGAATTACCTGAACCCCTCCTTCCATGCAACTTACGCTTTATTTATTATTTACTCCTCTCCTTTCACTCGAACATTCCGCCACCTTGACGTATTTCCTCTAATCGTTTTTCAATCCATATGATGCCGCTGTTGACACTTTTTGCACATTGCCAATATAGCGCCAAAAGAGAGGGAGCACCAGGCGTCTGACACAGTACGGTAGACGACGCTTGGTGATTGAGCAGCGTGTTAGTGCTAGTTCACTATCTTCCACGACGCAATTAATGCAGTCTTGCTGATAGGACCGCATCTCCGACTCGAGCTCCACGCATCAGCGCGTCTTTTTTTCGACTTCTGCCATCGCAAATGAGCATCCAAACGAACCTCCTAGCGACCGTTATCGTGAACACCTGCAATGTACTCTATCTTCTACAGCCGTAAAAATACCCTTCGCCGCTGTACTCTCTCCACTTACACAACTGAATTGTAGGTAGTCTTCGGCCACCATCCGTCGACAAACTCCAGCTCTCCAACGCTGCCGCTTTGCCCGTTGGCCAAAGTACCGCTCGGCATGAACTAATCGACATTCCGTGCGCACAAGGAGACAATGGTTCACGATACCTCTGTCCACAAACCATCCGGATCCATCAAACGCTCAACACTGTCAAGCAGCCCGGTGGGATAGATATGATCCACGCTAACTCTCTCATTTCAGACCTCTGTCCTCTACATAAAGGGCCCTTGATACCGTAGGTACCTTTGCCATCACCTTCCTGACTCCAAATACGAACCGCTTACCTAACTCAAAGAACCGAACAGAGGAAGAAAAAGGTCTTTATCTTTATCGATGGGCCAAGTGGCTTTGACTTGAAACCACCCAGCCCTGCTTATCCCAAGCACGAAGACATCCCACGCGATTTTACCGGCTTTTGCCTTTCCGACATGCAGCCTTGGCTGAAGCCTGAACCCACGCAGCTCATCCATTTCCTCAACTACTACACTGACGCCAAGATGGTCGTGACTGCCAGGCCCGAAGGCATCTTTCACCAGACGCACTGGAAGTTACAACTCCACCTTGAACCCTCCCTCCTGCGTCACGACATCAGGACCCTCTGCCACAGCACCCTTGACCATCTCTGGTTCAACCAGCGGTACTCTTTCACACGCAAGATTCTCAAAGAATGCAACGGCTCCTTCACCGAAGTGCTAGACGCTCTAGATCGCATTAAGCGCCAAACCTCCTCGTCCTCCTCCTCCTCCTCCTCGGACCTGCCACCACCCCTCCCCCGCTCCGAACTCCTCTACTCCTCCCTCCTCACCCAGTTCCATAGTTCCCACACCAAATTAGAAATCCACTCCCTCTCCAGAATCCTGCACCTCCTCCTCACCGACCACTTGTACTCCCTCTACACCCTCCGCTCCAACCGCCCTCTTTCTCTCCTACAACTAACTTTCTGTCTCCACGACCACTTAATCCACAACTGTCTTCTCAAAGGATCCTTCCGAGAACCTCCCGACATCCGCTCCACATGCAAGTCCGTCAAAAAGCAGATTCAAGAACGGCTGTACCCCTTCATCACCCTGCGTAAGATGGACCACACCCCTATCCCTGGCGACAAAGTGGACAAGATACTAGAGATGGACTGCACGGTACCAGTCCCGGAATCAACAATGGAAGTGTGTTTCCTCCAATCGAGCTTGGTTGAGTTCTTGACGAAGACGGAACAAGGAAGGGAGTTGTTGCGGCTTGATGAGGTAGATCCGCCGCGGTTGGCTGATGTGGAAGCTAGGAGGGAGTGGGTGCATTCGGCTTTAATCGGGGGGTCCCAAGGGGGGGATGGATGGAGAAGGGAGGAAGGGGGAGTTGGTAAGGGATCGGTTGAAGTTGCTGTTGAGGGCGGGGATGTTTGAGGAGATTGTGTTGTGGCGCGTATTGCATACGAAGAAGGATTATGTGGAACTGATGGCAAGCGAGTTGGGGAGGGTGTATAGGGAGTATGTGCAGTTTGCGGAGCGGACGACGGTGTTGGGGTATTTGAGAGAGGAGGAAGTCCTTCCGGAGAGGTGGGTGGTGAAGTTTGCAAGTGGGAATTAGAACCGAAGCGAGGGAGGTTGAAGCGGACTGGATGGTGGGATAAGGGGTTGGCCAAGGGACTTTGAGACGGTGGGATACTGTGATGGGAAATCGAAGCTGGTGTGAAGGAAGTACAAGGAAAAGGTGGATTGGATGGACGAGAACCTACCTCTAGTCCAGGTTACAGTCAGGTAGCCCGGCCCAAGACTAAGGTCCACGACGACCGATTGGTCTATTGGTAGGGTATAGACGTTCACAGGAGGTATAAGGGGGACAGTTAAAAAGGCAGCCACTCGCAACTTCATTCACTTAATCGTTACGTCTAGAGGTATGGCACTAATGCAATGACCTAGGTACCTAGCCTGTTCTCTCCACGCCTGTTTTGCGGGGGTGTCCACGATGTTACTAACTCTCTAACTCAGATTAGGGCTACTACCGGGTTCCCTGAGGTAGAGGAGAGTCTATTTTGAGGTTACTTTTCAATACAGGCCTATACCCATCACCCGCAAGTACAGTGACTTTGGAGAAGTCGGCGGTCCAGAGCCTAGCACCAGCAGGAAGACTGAACTTGGTGGAAGCTTCATCTACAGGTAGCTGTACCCCATACATGGTACCACCACCCTCGATCCGGAACCACTTTGTACGGTCATAGCTAACGTGTTGGAATAGGCGTGGCGACTGCTCCGTGTTGGGCACCACAGCTGTCGGCGCGCTTTCCGAAGAAGTGGCGGCCGCAGGGCCCTCCGCAATCTTCGCCAGACAACTGACAAAGTGGACTAGCCAAGCTTCACGATCGGGATGGATGATGTACGCAATGGTGATTCTGTACGCTCTGCTTTTCCAAATGGCGTTGATCTTCGTCTTTGCGTTCTGGATCTCGTCCTCGTGAGCCATGTGCACTTGGGCCGTGTTCGTTGTGGCAGTAGTGCAGTAAGGGGATCTCTTCTAACCCTAACCCAAAGCTTTTCTGCCACCAAAAAAATGCTTCCGTTACTGTACTACTGCCGGAACGAACACGGCCTTGATCGTCTCGAGTCTGCGCCAGCGCAAGGGAACGAGGCCCTCGCAGAGTAGAGGCGGTACGCTCCGCTCCATCACTAGGCGGTCCGGCGACCATGGAGGCAAGGCACCGGATGAAGTGGATAGACCACTCGTTACGATTCGGGTGGTGGTGGAGGTAGGAGAGCACGATGGCTGTCTCTCTGGCTTTTCAGAGGGTGTTGAGCTCTTGGTAGTCTGTTCCTGTTCCGGACGTGAGTCGTTCCTGCTGGTTGGAAATAAAAGACATTGGGGGTTCGGCTGTAGGGGTGGTCATTGCGATGATTGAGTTGAGGTTGATAAAGGGATGATGGTGATGGTTGCAGATCTACTTCGCG
Organism: Neurospora hispaniola; assembly: GCF_033458365.1. Taxonomy (NCBI): domain Eukaryota; kingdom Fungi; phylum Ascomycota; class Sordariomycetes; order Sordariales; family Sordariaceae; genus Neurospora; species Neurospora hispaniola. The sequence goes on along the minus strand of NW_026944406.1, from coordinate 6,321,465 downwards.
GGCACGGGGGGAAAAGGATCAGATTTGGGTCAAAGAACGGGCGAGTAAAGAAAGGAAGTGTCTGAGACGTACATACCTTGAGGTTGGTATCTTGGTAACTGCAGTGAAGGAGGCGTGAGTGGATGACTGCCTCTTGGTGTAAACAAGAAAGAGGTCTTTGGGAAGGCAACTAAGGGAAACGTAACGCGGTGGGGCGAAACAAGGCCGTGAAAGCGAAATCTTCTACAAAGTGCGTTTGGTTCGTGACTGGATGTATGAGGAGTACAGAACAAGAAAATATTCCGAGTTCGGGTAGAATTCTAGTCTGTCAGGTCAAGTCAATGGTGCGTTTGTAGAGGCTACTTCTAGGCACCCAGTGCATGTACAAATTGGTTGAACTCCCGCTCGTAACTTGAAGTTCTCGCACCGGATTTTCCCTCGCCCCGGGGACTTCTCTTTATATCTCTAATTCCATCCGATGTAGGTGAAAGTTAGCTGATATTGCACTGCTGAAATTCTCGCTTCGCTGCCACTAAGTTGATCGAGGATACCTACTTCTTGCACAAAGAAAATCATGGTAATGTAGATGTAGCTTACGAGTTCCTCCTCACATTGACATTTCTTAATGATCTCTACCAGGCAAAGGCCAGACACAGTGGCAGAAGGTCGAATGTAAATGTACCTAGTGCTAGTTTGCTGTCTTTCTTGACCGGGCACGGGCCACAACGCCGACGCGTCAGGGTTGTGGCCCGTGCACCTACAAATTGTTGAGGGCAGCTGATAGTGCGATAGAACATTGTGGCTTCATCGCAAGCCAGGAATGGCTTCCTTATACTCATGTTACAGAAGAGAGTGTCTCATGGACGCGGGTTGTTCCTTCCCAGGTTCCTAGAGCCAACAGCATCCCACCTCATGGACTCGCAGATCCGCCAAGAACATGTCCAGTCGACATCGATGAAGCAATTACTATTGGGATTACTTTTATTGTTTTGCTATTCGCCGGTTGGTTAATCGCACTTATCTTTCCATTCTCTGTCCATTTGGCGCGCAATATGTTCTGCTACAAGAGTTGATGTCCTGACCTTTGCCGTCTGTTTATTCCTATCGACTCCTAAGCCCTTTCACCAATCGGCACTACCCTTTCCCAAACTTTCCCTTTGTATCCTTGCTCTGATCCGCAAATAATGTTGTAAAAAGGGTATGTCTGTGAAACTATTCGCGGTTCTTGTTGTTGATGGGTGGATTTGACTATCGTGGTTTGGGTGCGGTGGCATGCGCCAAGATTGAATAAGATCGAGCGCTATCGTTGTCGCTGCGCGGCGCCTAGGCGTGTTGATAATGTATTAACATCATGGCACTACCTCACCAACGCTCATGCTGCGCAGCGATACCGAACCAGACTTTGTGCTTGAGGACGCCTCGGCCTCCCTGTCATAGTAGACACTGTTCTTCGACAAAACCCTGCCGTTAATCAGTCTATCGACCATGACCCTGGGCGAGCTGATGACATGGAGGGTACAGGTGCCCAAGCCTCCAGTGGACAGTACACTGTCGCCGTCGACCTCGACATCGACATGGAAGACAGCAGGTCCTTTGATCACGTACTGGGCTAGGCCCTGCGACTTGAGCATCTTGTCGTCGTACTTCTCGGGGGGCGGGCCTGCCATTGTCTTTGCAAGGCAGCTGTCGAAGTGCGCCTGCCAGGCAATCGGGTCCTCGGACGCGGCAAACACAGAGGCGAGGAATCCCTTTTGGAAGGACCACTTGAGCTCGAGCTCGCGGAGGGCAAGGTCCTCGTCGATTTCGATGGGCTGCTGCATTGTTGAGATTGCCGTGATGGTGATTCGAGAAGGAGGAAGGTGCAGGGCGGATTGTTCGCGGTCGCTACTTGATCAAGGGCCGGAAGGTTGCTCGATGAAAAAGAGTGGAGGTTTTGGGCTCCAGGAAAGAGCTCGAAGTATGCGCTTTTATAGATGGCAGGAGGTGCCTCGAGACTAGCGTCATATCTGTAGAGGGAAGCTGTGTTACTACTACCCTTTACTAGCACATTCTTCTACTCTGCTGTGCCTGGCGCAAAGCCGTCCTGGATGTGGAATTACACCCCCCGTCCTCAACCTACTAGCACACTTTTAAAACATTTGTAGCCCTTCTAAATATAGTTAGTTCTATATATTCACTAGATTGGGTATTTTGTATACTTTTTTGATATTTATTAAACTTCTCCAGCTACTCCCAAAAGCTTATTTCCCTTTCCCAACAGGCCTATTCAGCTCCCTAACAGGCTATTCTTTTCTCCCAGAAGGCTATCCCAAGCTTTGAAAATTAACTTTTAGAGATACTTTAGTAATTAATATTATTCAAAGTTAATAAATCTAGTGAAATTGAACAAGATATATAACTTTGCAAAAAGTAAGATACGTAGAAGTTAGTACACGCAAAGGGGTAGCTTTTATAACCTTACGAATTTATCTACTATATTCGTCGAGGGTTAACATCGATTGCCTTTCCAATTTAGATATATAGAGGTATATAGAATCAGTAGCAAACTGAACTCTGTTCTAACAAACGGCCTTAATACTCCGCAACTGCAAAAGGTGATAATTCCGCCCGTTAGCTTCTCCACACAGGAATTATACCGCTTTCATTTGAGGTATAGTCACAGACATAATACAAACGTTGCAAGCCATTCATTCACTTTGGTCCCGGCTTTACGTATATGTACATATAGTTAATACTCTCGAATGGAAAGAACAACAACCTTCACTTGTACCTTCCTTATTATCTCAACCTGCTAATGCCTCCGTAGCTCCTCCCGATCCTGTTACCAATGTCACCCATTCATCTCGCACCGCCAATCTTCTTCTAAATTCCCTTCTTCCACCTCCATCTCAGTTCTTCACCGCACCCTTGGTCACGTTTTCGACAAACTCTATCAGAGGTACACACGCAAGTCAGTCAACCAGCCCAGCAACTGCAGGCAACAAGTCACTTACCAGAATGCGTAGTGCCGCTCTCCACGACCGCAACAGCTTTCTCCGCATGAATCTTGCCAGGGCCCTTAATCTCAATATGCACCCTCGACAGCTCCGTACCCGGGACTTCGACCAGAAGGGCAGTCGGACGCGTAATCCAGTACTCCACGTCTACTTCCGCGTCCTTGTCCTTTTTCTTCGAAGACTCAACTAGTTTCTCGTACTCGAAGATCTTGACGACGCGAGAACCAGTGGTGTCGTCGTCAACTTCGAGACCGCAGCTTTTGCGAATCGCGGGAGCGGGGCCGGCAACATTGCCAGTGGTGTCTTCGGGACCCTTGCTGGGAACAGGCGGGCCTTGTTTGATCCTGGCCAGGCACTCGTGGAAGGGCTTGAGCCAGGCTTCCTGGTCGGCGGCGTTGGCGAAGTTTTTTGGCCATTTCGGCCTCTTCGTTCCACCAGGCTACGCGGAGCTGGTCTAGGGCCTCTTTGTAGTTTTTGTTGGTGGCCATGTTGAGGTTTGAGGTTGAGGTGGTGGGTGTGGTGGTTGAGGAGTGGTTGAGTGGGTGGTACCTTCTGGATGGCGGGGTGGAAGAAAGAGGAGAGCGATGGCGAGCTGGATGATGCTGAGAAAGAGAGATGGCTGAGAGAGGGAAGTTTGAACAGCGAAATGGTAAGCGCGTTGTCGATGTCGTGGTTGAGGTGTAGGTAGAGGTTGAGGTATCAAGGACAGTGAGAAATGGAAGACCGCGGGGTTGGTGTAGAGGAGGAAAAAGAAGAAGTGTTTGAGTACCTGCGAGGATGACTCGATGCCTGATTTGGGGGATTCTACCAGTACCGCTACACACTTCTGATTGTACGTAATACGCGCACGCGGCTTTTCCATTTGACAGCTGGCGGGGCCGGAAAGGAACTATTGTTTTGTGTCTCTCGGGTACGTATATCAGCGTGTGCCTCCTTCTAGGCGGCAATATTGTGGACGGGAGGTAATGACGTGAGCCAGGTAAAATGGAGAACGACATACCTAGAGGTACACAGCTTTCCAAATTTCCTCATTGAAGCCCCTCAACTACAACTTTTTGCGAACCACCATCTTCATCTCGTTCTGATCTCGTTCCATAACCATCATCTGCTATATCGTTCCAGTACCTCTACCTGTACCAATCAATGGATTAGTCATTCAGGGGAGGCAAGTGTGCCCTTCACTTCCGAGGCCTGAATTCTGATTAGACGCGCTGAACGTCTGCACTGCGCTGGTCTTTCCCGTATTTCCTCCATCTCCTGCTTGGTAACCTCTTCCTGCGACACCATTGCAGTCTTGCTCCTCGTCTCCATCTCCTCTTCCTCCCTAGAGACATTCCCCTGCACCTCCAAATCACCAGTCGCAGTGGTCAACCCGGAATGATCCAATCAAATGGGTGCCTGTTCCTAACTTGTCCATGAAGGTCAGTCAGTTAGCTCGATTCCACCAGACACGGACTGACAGACTGGAAGTCAGCAAGGAACACAAACAAAACTTACCAGTCATCGTAGTGTTGAGTAGACCATCCATGTCCTCAACCCTAGGTCTCTTCATACCTCTAGTACCTCTACCCACGCCCGCAGTCACACTACAACCGCTACTATCGTTTGCTGCCTCAGGTTTAACTTCAGCTTCAACTCCAAGTCGAACTCCGACCCCAGCTGCTGGCTGCTTCTGACCAGCGGTAGAGGGCAACGGCGGCGGTCCAGCAGCAACCTTGGCAAGGCAGCTGATAAAGTTCAAGTACCACGCGTCCGGGTCGGGGTGCTCGGCGTAGGCTTTGGCGAGCTTGGTTTCTCTGGAGAGGAAGGTGGCTTTGATTTCGTTCAGGGCGCGGTCGAGTTCTTCTTTGGTTGGGGTCATCTTGACTCCTAAGGTTTCAGTCGGCTGAGGGCAAGGTGATGGTGATCGAGGAGTAAGTGACCGCTGAGTCGATAGCAAGAGTAGGCGAAGGGTGGTAATCTGGATGATGCTGAAGGACAGACAGGGGGGGAAGTGAGTTGGAAATGGGGAGGTAGTAACCGCGCTGTTGGTGCTGTGGTAACTGTCAAGTGAGTGATGTTGGTTGTGTGCTAGTGCACATAAAGAAAGAAGGAAGAGGTTTTGGCTTCTCCGAGGGCGACCACACTGATTTATACCTCTAGCTAGGCACGAGAAGAGCTACGGATGACCACTAGTATCGTTATCTGAACCTGTAGAGGTAGAAGAGATGAGGCCAGACGACAAACAAAATCATCGAAATACGCGTTGCGTCGAAAGTGAAAGTTTTTTTGCCTTGGCAGAGAGAGGCATGGAGGTAGTTTTCATCTCAACTGTGTCGGTACCCCTAGTGTTCAAGTTCTGTCAAGCACGTAACTGTGAGCTTCGAGCTATTGTAGAGTGTATTCGGCTACGTTACAGAGAAGGGGGTCTGTGTAATGCAATTCGTGCAAGGATATTCAGATAGCTAGGTAATGATATAAGAGGGCAAAAGACGAGTTGGAGGTTTAATAGCTAGGCACGGTACTAAGAGTTAGAAACGTATGGCGAAGCTGGCATCTCGAGAGCTCTGCTGAGGTATCTTGAAGTTAGATGTCTAGCAGATGTCAGTCAATAACAGCTGAAAGTCGGGACATGGTGTTTGAAGTCTGGGTCAGTTGGTGGTTCTAAGAGGTACAGAGGAAGGAACATGAACGCTTGAAGCATACTAGACGTTGAGCTGTACCAAGGAGAGAACACACAAAAGGAGAACGCAGAATACTAGAAAATGAAAGCACAAAACAAAGAAAGAGTGAAAGTTAGACGAGAGTAATAGTCCGAAACTTCCCCCACTCAGGGAACTCACCATCCTCATCCAGCCCATTTTGAGAGCGACAAGCTTCTTGTAACATCTGAACGCCACATGCATCTTCCTTCTGCCTAGCCCTTGGAATTCTAAACCTCCCAATCTTATCCTTAGGCCTTCGAACCTCAAACACCCCAACCCTTCGAAACGTATATTCGTCAGTCGTCTCTTCTAACATTAAGCCACTGACATGCGCTTGGCCCCATCCCAAACGGAAAGACATGTCCAGCATAACAGGAAGCAAGTAAATCGGCTTTTGCTTGGTCTCCATCTGTCGGTCATAGCGCATTCTATCCATGTAGCAGTCTCCCACCATATTCATTCTCTTCGGATACGTAATAACCATTCTGCAGGTTGCTGTAATTCCGGAAAACCCACAATTTTTAATCAGGGAGATATTCGCCAAAGGACCACTGATACGCAATGCTCCCCCTGATACTGCTCCAAATGGATTTTTCTCATCCACCAAGGCGATGGTAGCGTCCAGAATCTGAATGATAGGCCGGTGCGACTGATCTGGTTTTTTCCGGAAAAGGTCGCGACCTAAAATATCTGGCGGCTGTATAGGGCCACGGAAAGAGGCATAAGACCAACTCGGAGCTATGTACTCGTTGTAAGACCTAGTATCGGGGTCAGCCACCGGGTCCCTATACCAGAGAAGCTGAATGGGCAGATGTTCAAGCCACAGTCCAGCAAGGTATTGGGTGTTGAGAAACCTCGAGTGCATTCTTGCTAACCCGGAGATAGCTACTAGTTTGTCGCTCTCGAATGTGAGATCAAGTGCTTGGTATTGAAATACCACCCTGTTCCATAGGATCAAGGAGTCAAAATACTTTTTGAAGGATGGACTGGAGCCATCTAAGAGGTATTTGTTCATGTCCGACTCTGGATGTCGTATTCTTTGCCACTTATTGCAGTCGCAATCACGCCAGCCCGCAGTGCATTCTATACAATGCGGTAACCCTTTGGGGAAGCTCTCACTAGCGATACTCTCGAGACACTCCCAGTACAGCTGTTTGGCGCAGCAGTGGATGATGCGAGGAGCCAGTGTTCGCTCCTGATAAACCCATCCTCTCCGGTACAAAGGGGCCGATGCGACGTTGTATGCAAACCGGTGAGATCCTGCGGCGTAGTAATATCCTGAACTGTGTTCCCAGTTGATATGAAGGCGAAGTGGGCGGATGGAGGAAGGGTCTCGGTCGAAAAAGCAACCTTGTGTTGAATCCACGGCATCTGCTGCGGCGAAGTTGATGTGCGAGTTCTCATACACGCTCGTCATCTTTGCTGACTCGGCGACCCAGTCCTTCCCATCCGGGGAGTCCTGGATGATACAAAGGGAGTCTATCCAGATGTACCGGATTCCCAAGCGTCGTGTTGCCTCTATGGCGTTTTGGTAAGTCTTTGGTAGACATTTCCATGGGATTTCTCGTTGAAATTCTTTAAAGTTGTTGACCTCCAGTTTCAGCATTCCTTGAGATGCCCAACGATGACTCAAGGTTGCATACCGTCCCGATGTGTTTTCGGTCACCACATTTAGGCGCGGTGAACAAAGCTCACCCACAGACCCGACATCAATAACTCTTGTAGGGAGTGGTGGGGCCGCACACTGCGATTGGGTACATCTTTGATGGCTCGATAGACATTTGGCCATCCAGCTACTCGCAATTTGCCAGCTAAGGTCTGATCCTGTGTTCGATCCAAAAGGGCCTGGATTTCCAGTGACCTGCTTTGATGGACAATACTCGTTAGATTGACCGTCGGATTTAACAAACCCATTTTCTGTAGATAATAGTGTGTCAGCTCCGGTAATGCTATATCAACTTAGATGAACATGGAACATACCGCGCTCCGGGTAAAGGTTAACACTCGTTTGCGACGGTCTGGACCATTTTTCTTGCTTATCAAGCACCTCTAGCAAAACCACAAAGTGTCGCCCCCACCACGAGGATCCTAGAGACTTGATAGCACCGAATTTATGTGTAGAATATCTAGAGATTACCTCATTGTCGAAACCGCAAAGCAGCTCGCGACAAAGAGGACATTTGTCGTTGAATAGGCTGTTCTTTAAATTGCCAGACCAAGTCAAAATCGTAGTATCTTTGGAAGTAACCTTGCGACGGTAGTTTGATGGTGAAGACTGCTCTACCTTTACTTCCCAGCCTTCAAGTTCAAGGTCAGGTTCCAGTAGGCAGTGACATGTTTCGCACAGGTTGTCGTTGTCTGTGTATCCTGGGTCATAGTTGACATCATCGCCGGAAGGATCGCCAGCGGTGGCAGTTGGACTAGGTTCAGTTTGCTTAGGACGACTACCCGACTCAAGGGCAGAACCTAGCTGGGTGGAGGTACGCTTAGGGGACAAAAGAGATTCGGCAGCTGGGCCAGATTCCGTGGGTGAAGGGGGGGCATTAGGCGCATCGACTGGTGCATTTTGGCTAGCATCGGGCCCAGAGGATGATGGGTGATGGGCTGCGGTAGGCGTAGAGACGGGTAGGCCTTCCCTTGCCGCCATGATGTCCGGTGGACGGCGGACCATTGAAGCGAGAAACTCGGCCTTGAACAAGAGTGGAATGGCAGCCTGCCTGCCTGCTCAAGGAGAGTAAAGAAACCTGAAGCTGGTGGGGATCCCAGCAGAAGAAAGACAGCCCGACACAATTGAGCTCAGAGTTCAGAGGTTGTTGCGCGAGGAGAGAAGTGGCTGAAAGTTCCTCTCCAGTTTCGAAAGCCAAGGCCCGCGCAGTTGGGCATCAATCTTCTTTGTTGAGGCGGGAAAAAGCCCGCTGATTGGCAACACCAGCCGCAGCAATTTCCCAGCGACGGTTGCCTAGAGGTCTCGGACCTTCCATTCGCAAGCACAACAGTCAACACCAATCACCGGCATTGCTTCCCAGGCAGTCATCGTGAAAACACAGCAGAGAGGGAAAGAACGCAGCGCATCTTGCACTGCGAACCTCAAAAGTCCAAACCAGGTCCGACCCAGCATGAGAATGGAGCAAATTTACCCCACCTTCCTTCCGTCCCGGTCACGACGGGACGAGCCCGAGCCCGAGCCCCGCACTGACTTTCGGTGACCCCGCACGCCCCATCCCGTCCCGTCCCGTACCGTCCCAGACCCGCACGCTCCGGACTCCGCACATCCCTCAACCTCAAGTAGTGTAGGCGGGACTTCGGGCCACTCGGCCATCCCATGTGCCCGCGACCATCCGTCCTCTTGCTCCGCAACATTCGCCGCAATACCACGACACAGCAAGCCGCGCGTTAACAAAAACGACCCGTACTCACTCCACGCGAAATGTAGTAGGAGGGCTAAGAGGCCACAGTCAGCACACGGGCGCTGTTCTGGACTTGTGATCAATCGCGGACAGAAACTTCGTCCAACGACACGTCGAGAATGGTTGAAGGCGTTTCATACCTGCCAACGTAGTACAGGAAACCCGATTCTATCAGATTAGACCACCCGTAGAGAAAGTTAGACGTCTCACTAAGCAGTCTAGTCTGGTGCCACTACACCACGATGGTGGTTGCGACACCAAGAATTTGAACAAAGGTGCTGACTGATCGATGGACTGCTTGCTTGCTTGCTTGCTGAGCCACAGCCATGCTTGGATCTGCCGTCCCGTAGTGGTCAACCTGCAACACTGGGTCTATCCCGAAGTCGTCACCCATCCAACATCTTTTCCGTGATTATTTCCATCATTCGGGGAATCGTCGCAGTCTTTGCAAGAGAATTGCATATGACGAGCAAGCAAAAGGCTGCTGATAAGTGATATCTGCCAAGCAAGAGAGAGTCTCGGGAAACATTCATACCTGCCGTTTTTGTACCTCTTGGCACGTAGAGTAGAGTAACCTGAAAACAAGAAAGTCAAGACAATTCTTGTTTAAAAGCGGGTAATATTGCCACATGCAAAAACTTGAGGGTATTGAAGGTGGGATGTGGAATGTGTTGCACACGGAACTTGCCTTGGTAGGTAGCATCAATAGCACACCGGTTAACCATCATGGTAACTTTGATATTCATGAAAACCACGTAGAAAGAAGGTGTTGAAAAGAAGGGGTGGGAGCTTGGATGGGCATTAGTAGTACATATATAGATCCGAAACGAGGAGGTGGCATACCTGAGTATCATGAGTGATAAGTGTAGGTATGTGTGCACATGTGTGACGAATTGTGCAATGGGACTTGGCTGGGTACCATAAAATTGTTAAACGACATTGGTGGTGACATGTTGAACAACACTTGCACCATTCCTGATATTTGAGAAAGGAAAAGATCCGGATCGCCCGAGATGTCAATATGGGAAAGGGAACATGATAATATAGTGGTGGATGCGATTTGCTGCAAGAAAAATATCTGACAGCAGCAGGGTTATCGATCCTTTTCGGGTTTCTGCCTCGCGTTCGCGAGCCCATGAAATGGGCCCGAAATCGCGAGGCGTGCTGGCAAACGGGCCGGAACATCAGCAGAAAGAGTGTCAGATAATCCTTCGGTCGAGAATACGATGATGTGGAATCATGGAAAACACCGGGTTCAGGGCCGAGCTCGACAGAGAGAGCAGTACTGAATCCAGAAGGTTAGCCGGAGTCATCTAGGTGAACAGTCAAGGTGAGATCGGGGATCCCGGCATCGGAATTTGTGATCCGTTTCGGTTGAAGGTATCATCCTGCGGCATCGTGGCGGAACTGACCCACAGCACAGCACCGAGTACAGACAGCTTGAACGGTGTTGAGAACGCAAATGCAAGTCAAGTCAAGCCAAAATATGAACGTTGCATATCAGGGCTGAGACAAGATGTAAGGTACTGTACTACATTTCTTCAGTGAATATTGACAAGTCCGTATGCTGGCCGCAGACGTGTAAGCATTGCTGCATTGAGAATCGATTTTTTTCAAGCGTTGGATGCTATGTCGTAGTGTACATAGCCGACGTTATCGCCGCTACAGATCGTAGTATGTACACAACGGCCGTCAAGGTTGCAGAGACGCATCGTGGGGTGCCTCATCTTGAATTATTACACCTCTGCTTGGATTTGAAATATTAGCGCAGTAAATTTGCCGATCAGTAGGGGTGGCAAGGCCCGGCCGACTAGGGTATTACAATGTCACTCTTCTAATAGTTTCTATAGGAAAATACCTAAATTCTGGAAATTGGACTTTTGGGAGCCGGGGGAAGTATTTCCTCATCACCACTTTTTCCACCATAACAACGGTTACCGTCCCTCGAGGCATCGCCATTCCTAACCTTCTAAATCCAACTCCCTCAATACCAAAAAAGACGGAATTACAGCATTTAATAAGGGATAAACGGCTTCAAATCCGGGCACTTCGCAACTACACTAATTTAAGCTATGCCAATATTACTAAAAAGATGGGGTTTACTATGCGGCAAGTCCAACTTGCTTGTATTGGCCCTGTCACTCCCCAAAAGCGAAAAAAGCAAAGTCTTTTAAAAATTCCCAAAAAAAATAAATTTAAGGAATGGATAAAAGAGGAGCATTCTCGGAAATTTATCTCCTAGTATAATTTACCTCTCTACCTTCCTCCCTACCTTATTACCGGCCCCGAAGTTCTAAGGAAAATACTTTACTCTCTTAACTTTTATTAAAAATTAAAAACTAAAAGAATAAAAAGAAATATTGCTAATAAAAGAGAAAGAGTTCAATAGTACTAAAAAATAAAAAAGCTTCGCCCTCGTCCGGAAGATTAGGAGGATATCCTTAGTTCTAATGAGATTTGGGCAATTAATAATTTAATATAAAAATAATAAATAACTTTAGACGAAGATAACGATCCAAATAACTTTACTCTTACTAAAAAAAAGCTTTATAGTTGGATATTTTAGAGATCCTTTATTAGAAGAAGAAAAGGGCCTTATTTCTTTTAGGAAAAGGAATTTAGAGGAATCACTACTCAAAAGTATATCTTTTTTATCCTTCCAATAGTAGCAGCCTTTTACTAAGAAAATAGCCTTATCTTTCAATACGATAATATTCCTTCTTATCGGGTAAAAGAGACTTAGAGAATATTAGAACTAATAGGAATCCCTAAACTTAGTTAGAGACGATTTCTAATTTATTTTCCGGATTTGGTACTAATCAAAAACGTTTAGCATTGGATAAAATTACTTATAAAGTATAAATACAATATTCAAACTCTTAACCCATTACAACTTAGAGCGGCTATTTAAGAAGCTTGGGATATGGTCCTAGAGGATTTCCTTCTAAAGTTGGCCCATTCAATGCCGGAAAGAATAGAAAAGATTATTGAGGCAAATGGAGATAGTATTGATTATTAGATAAAAAGATAGATAAGAAGATAGGGTACAATAAAAGGAAGGTTTTTCTATATAAAAGCCCTGGTTTATTGTAGCCTTAGCGGCTTGGCTGGCGGCTTAGCTAGTGGCTTGGCTATACCATTTTAACCTTTCAAATCCAAGCAGAGGTGTAAACAGGGGGGGCCGAAAAGAGGAAGGTGAAAATGGAAATGACACTAGAGCCGCACCGATATTTGGAATGGAAGATGGCCAATGGGAGCAGGGTGTGCCAGATGGCGATGGTGACTGGTGACGGGAGCATGTGAAGGAGCTGATTGTCGAGGCTGATGTGATTCGTGATTCGAGAAACCGTGATGGAAGCCACAGCGAACATTGTCTCCCGCGTGGGCGTGGGGGCTGGCTTGTCCGACCTGGTGGTCCCCGGAGGGTTACGGTGATGATACGTACCATACTAGCCAGTTCGGGATAGCTCATCGTCGATGGCGCCCAGCCAGATTGTCCCATGTCCCATTGATGCTAAACTCCGAACGGTTTGTGTCGACAATAGCCAAAATCCGAGTGAGCACCTGTGTATCGGGATGTCCTGGGGCTGGGACTGTGGCGCTCCATGACAATGACATGGCTTTTCCTAGCGGCTGGGCGAGGAGGCGCAAGCCATGTCTCGGGTTACTAACGTTGTCGGGAGCGAGGCCCAAGATTATCGTCGATATGACTAACGACTGAAATAGCTACAGTCAGCAGACACGGTATGGCCGTTGACTGTCGTAGCTGAGCCGTGATGTTTGGCTTGGTGTTGGACTGTCATGTCGAGGCAGAGGCTGGAGCTATCCATGACAGCGAGTCGATAGAGTCATCAAACAGCGGGCATCTCGAAGGAATCGGCGAGATCGAATATCGAACTGGAGAGGTGGAGGAAGATGTGGTATTTGTCAATGTTTCTCGCAACATGAATGGTCTCAAAGCAAATAAGCTTTTTGATCCCCCAGATGTGATGACAGGAATGATGGGGCGAGTTTAGATCGGGCATTGTCGCTGTAAGATGTGCCTTTACAGTGTCTGCCGGGGCAGTAAGCACGGGTGGATCCATGCGAACCGAACCGTCAAGTTGCTGACCCCAGACACACCCGACAGACTGCGCACAGGTCGTTGCCGGTCTGTCAATTGCTTATCGTTATCAACGACAGTCCAACGCTGCCTGCCTGGCGGCCCGTCAGCCTGCTGTCTGGCCCCACTACGGATTGCCTGTCGCACTCAGCTCCCGTCAGTTCTGGAATTCCAAATTTCCAATCGATGATGCCTGTGACCTTTGCAAAAAACAACAACAACAACAAAACACAAATGCTTACACTTCAGTCAACATCACGTTCAACGATCCTTCGGACGGGCCAGCGGGAATCGCCAATTCGTCGAATCGCCATCAGCCATGGAACCTACTCTACAGAGAAAATGTGTCGGTGACTTCTCTGTTCAGTTGTTCTTGTCATCGACCCCTCCAAGGTGGTGACTGCAGTGGACAAGTTTCCCAGATTGCGCGGTGCGGGGTCTTTGAGCATCCAACATCACCACCACAACATGAGCCATCACCACCATTCTGGCAGGCACATTATACACTCTTCACATGCCCCGCGATTGCTGGACGTACCAGGGGCACCAATGGCTGAAGCATCAGGTCCAGTACCATTTCGCCATGTCAAACAAAACCCAGTCACGACATGAACTCACAAGCGTGGTGTCGTCTGATGGATGCCCGGGATTGGTCCAAATCCATGTTGCAAGCCAACTGGATCTCGGTCATTCATGCAGACAAGTTTCTCGATCGAAATCTGCACTGCAACCAACCACGCTTCAACCTTCTTTTACCGTCTTGATAGCAGCAGCACAGAATTCCAATTCCTTATTCTTGTTGTACCTGACATTCCACATTTGGTGTGACAGGCATACCCGACCTGCCCTGTCTGTACCTGTACCACGCATGTCTGTGTCCGTGTTATCCCCATCCAGACATGTCCCCCATCCCACCAAAGTCACATCTAGACGGGTGGTATCCAACGGCATCCCATCTCCAAGTGGTACAATGTGATAGTAAACCAGGCCTTGTGGATCATGTATCCTCCGGATTCACCCATGTACAACACTTCTGTCACGGCTTCCTTTGTTCAAGTCCCCATCTCGCACACTGAAAGCCATTGTATCTTTGCTACGTCTTTCTGGCGGCTTTGTCTGCTTTGCTTCCCGCTCAGGAATTCGGTTGTGGCGCTAGAATGCCGACCATGGAACCTTCTCTCGGTACCTCTTCGTTGTCTGTCAGTCTTTGTCTGGTACCTGAACACATGTTGGTGATACCAGCAAAAGACCCTGACATCGTGAATGAGCCAGTAGCTCTCCATGATATTCCTTCCCTTTGGCCGGCCAGCGGGCTCTCTCTTGTATCGATCGTGATGGATGTGAAAGCGAGAATGGCAAGGCAAGGTCAGCAAGGTTGACCTTGATCCACACAAATTTCAACCTCGCGGAATATGCAACCCTTTCACCCTTGCCCTCCAGAGATTCCCCATAGCACAAAGGCCATGCCTCGGTGGTAGTGGCCAGGATGTACGATACTGGTATTCCCTTTTCAGCCTCCTTTCAGTCCTTCCCCGGTACCTACACCCAAAGTCACCTTTTCCATCCCCAGTTGGGTCCCACACTCTTTGTTCCGCTTGGTCACCAACCGGGTGTCATCAAACGAGCCATTCCATATGCGGGCCATCGAACACGCCCCCATCCCACGTTGGTCCCCCATGTCAACGTCCACGCACACAAAGATCGATAACCGATTTCAACATGTCTCTTGCTTGCATCTGAAAGATGCATCACATGTCGAGGTACATCCCACACCACAACGTACCTTGTCTACTCGGAAAAGTGACACACTCACAACTTCTTGGCATCATCGAGCTGATTCTTACGCAGTACACCTGAGACTGATGGACCCCATCATGACTGGGATCCAACACAAGCGCCCCGCCCTATCCAACATCAGTGATTCCATTGCGGGTTTCTTCCTTGGTACACTCTTCGAGTCTCCGGGTAGACGGGCATGTCATGGTCCTCCACTATTGCGGCTGGCCAGAGTAAGCATGGGCTGACTTGGTCTACCTGCCTTACACTCCTTTCTTCCATGTCTCCGAAGCATCAGTATCGTGGTATCTCATGGTAGATATCACCAAAGGTTACAATGGTGACCATCAAGGTATAAAGTATTGCACTTCTCTTCCCGTCCATACTCTATTTCCATCCGATATCAGCATCAGCATCTTGCGTTTGAGGATCAACAGCTTCCTCTTCTGAACCACCTCACTTTCAGAGTTTCACACCAGAAGCAACACTTCAACACACTCACTTCGCAATGGCTTCCCCTTACAACCAGGAGCTCAAGCCCGCTGAGCCCACACCTGCCCATCCGGCCCAGTCCGGGGTCTTCGTCGAAGAGGTAGACGACTGCGAGTCCGAGGATGAAAGCGATGACTCCATTCGCCAGTCCAACCCCGATCTCGAATCGGGCGGCACCACAGTTGCCAACACTCCTTACGCAGCCGGCTCCCATGCCTCCAGCTCCACCGGCCTCTCTGACTCCAAGAAACACAACGAAAAGTCCGCTGTCCGGGTCCGCCAGCTCGTCCCTGATATCGACCCTCTTGTGTACCACGGTCTAGACGCCTCCCCCTTGCCGCCCAAGAAAGGCAACCGCCTCTATCGGTACCTCCGATGGAACTTTGGGTCTGTCTACCGCCGCATCTTCTGCCTGGCCTTCTTGGGTAACGCCGCCGCGGTCTTGTGGTTCATCATCCGCTCGGGTATTGAGAACCGCCCGATTCTGAACTATCAACAAGCTGCCACTGCCGTCACTGCCAACCTCTTGATGGCCCTCGTCGTCCGCAACGAGCACGTCGTCAACGCCATGTTCTGGGTCTTTGGTACCTGGGCCAAGGTGCTTCCTCTCTGGGCCCGTACCCTTTCCGCCAAGATTTACTCTTATGGCGGTCTTCACTCGGGCGGTGCCGTGGCTGCCACCTTCTGGTATGTCATCTACCTCGTTCTGCTCACCATCGACTTCCGCTCCCACCAGGAAGGTCCCCTCGATGCCATCCGCGGATACATCTACCTCTTCAGCTACTCCATCATCGCCATGCTCGTGGTCATGCTCATCTTTGCGCACCCCCGTGTCCGTGTGCTGATGCACAACTCCTTTGAGAACACGCACCGCTTCATGGGATGGACTGTCATCGGCCTCTTCTGGGCTCAAATCATGTTGGAGACCGCCGACTCCTCCAACAGATCCTCTCCTCACCACTCCTTTGGTCATTTCTTGGTCCGCAACGCCGCCTGGTGGATGCTCCTCTTTACCACCCTCCTCATCGCCTACCCCTGGTCGCGCATGCGTCTCCGCAACGTCGAAGCCGAAGTCCTCTCGCCCCACTGCGTCAAGCTCAACTTCGAATACCGCGATGTCTACTTTGGCCAAGCCGTCCGCCTCACCGACGCCCCCCTCAAGGAAACCCACGCCTTTGGCGTCATCCCCCACCCGCTCGCTCCCACCGCCGCCGAACTTGCCGACGAGAAGAGCGCTATCGATGGCCAACCTCTCCAGCGTCTCTCCCACGGCGGCGACAAGGGCTTCTCTGTCATCGTCTCGCACGCCGGCGACTGGACTCGCAAGATCATTGACCGCCCGCCCAAGCAAATCTACACTCGCGGCACTCCTCAATTTGGTGTCATGCGCTGCGCTGGTCTCTTCTCCCCTGTCATCGTCATTGGTACCGGATCCGGCATCGCCCCGTGCTTGTCTCTTTTCACGCAACGTCCCGATCATCCGGTGCGCATCATTTGGTCGACGCCCAACCCGCTGCAGACGTTCGGGCGCTCGCTGCTGGATCTGATCTACAAGACGGACCCTGCGGCCGTGGTGATTGATACTCGCAAGACGGGCAGGCCCGATTTGGTCAAGGTGGCGTATCGCATGTGGGAGCAGAGTAGGAACGGTATCTTTCCTGAGGAGCTGGTGAGGCCCGAGGCGAGAAAGCCGTGTGAGGCGGTGGTGATTATTTCGAACCAGAAGGTTACGGAGAAGGTGGTGTACGGGTTGGAGAGTCGGGGGGTGCCTGCTTATGGCGCTTTGTTTGACTCTTGATTGATTCGATTCGAATCTGAACCCGGTCTGTGAGATATATTCGGTGGAAATCGATGGGATGGGATGGGATTGTTGGAGGTATCAGTTACCTACCTTGAATGGTGCTTGGATGTTTAGATGGGGATTTGGTGTTTGGTGCGGTTTTTTTTTTTTTGTTGCTTCTTGCAGAAAGCCTGCTTTTCTTGCACATATATATTTTTTGGCTTTGTCTTTCTCTGCATGGGTTCGTTTGCGGTTTTTTCGTTTAAATATGAAGATACGCTCATTACTTTGATGATGAAGGGATACGAATGGAATTGGACAACCAAGGGCAAAAAGAGGGGGTTGAGATACGATGGGTTATACATAGCAGTGAGAGTGTAGACAGATGGAGCGGAGTACATATGACAGACAGGTTTACTAGATCGAGTAGATTACAAAATGAGACTGATACAAATACCTCACTCAGTCCCTCCTTTGTTTCCTTTGGTGATGGATTGTTATTCAAGATTGTTGTGAATGCCCAAATTGGTGGGCGGCCAGAACTGGTTACCTAAAGCTTGCAGTCCTGCTTTTCAAGTTCGACTGTCCACAAAACGAGCGCACATTCGTGGGGGTATCACACTAGGTTTCCGTCCAGGGTCCCGTTTGTATTCTTATCTCCCGAAGTCTACAGTCTACTACGAGCTCGAGGTCCGAGTGACTGAGTGAGGCACAGATCCGGACAGCGACGGAAATTTGGTTTTGTGTCGAATCTGATACGGAACACAAGGGAAGGCAAGAGAAGGTACTTAAGATGATGGCCCGACAACCTGTCAAACAAGCTGAAGAATCCGACAGTGACAGTGACACTCGGAAACCGCACCGGATGGACATTATATGGACAGAGGTGGAGTTTTCTGCCCGGGAGGTGCCCCTGAGAAGGAAGCAAGGAAGAAGGGAGACATTGGCACTTTTAGGAAGTTGTGACACAGCAATTGGATTCGAGTGGAAGAAATGTTGTTCGGTTTTGAACTACAATGAACTATGTAAGGGAAACAGGTAAGTAGGTTATTAGGTAGCGAAACAGAAAAGCCGGATGGGTCCGGCCCGTCTTTGAGGACTGGAGTGGAATGGTCTGACACGCTGTGACATGCTGACAGGCAGTATATTAGTGTAAATGGAAGGAGATTTCTTGAAGAATACCTCTATGGAGGATGGTTGACCCAGCCAGGGTGTTCAACAACAAGGAAGGGCCAGGAAGGCAGGAAGGCAGGAAGGAGTGGAGGAGGACGGAATGACCCACTTGTATAATACCTAATAGAAGAGCTTAACTTGCCGCACCGTCCCCAATATCCTCGCGCACCCTATTTTGACTTCACGCACCCCTTTTTCCCCACATGTCAGCCAATGACAGTTGACATGTAAAGTCCCGCGTTTTATATAATAAAACCCACTTTTTAAATATTATATAACATCCAACGAAATATTAATAAAATTCAACAATTTTAATATACAATATTTTCCTACACAGTCAAAGCTATATTTTATCGCTATACAACACAACAACCATATACCCATACCCCAACTACTACTATACCCGCTAAATTAATTATATTTAATTAAATACCTAATAATAAAATACCCGTATCGTATTATAATTAATATTAATTACTAACTACTTTATAATATTATAATTATTTTAATCCTTATTTATAATTAACTTCCATACTACTATAGATAATAACGAAAGTATTAACCAATTAGAGCCTCCCCGAACTAATAAACTAATATAATTGATTAACGAAAATAATAAACTCTTTTATATTAATCCTATAAAGGAATAAACGTTCGTTAAAACAGTCTACGATTTTTATTACTACTATCGTATAAAATTAATAAAATAACAATCTCGTATTTACAATAATAAATTCATTTCTAACTAACTATAATATAAATATACTAAATACTACAATTACTCTATCCCTAAAGAAATTACCCGCCTTTATTATAATTCCAAGAAAATTATATATAATTATTTATTCAAATTTAAATTTAAGTATATATCTAGCGATAGCGAAAATCTCTATATTATTACTCCTATAAATCTTGAATATTGCAATTACCTTCCAACTACTTCTATAACTACTTTTATTAAAGTCCGTCTCGTTATTATAAATAATTAAATAAAATATATCTACAATTTTCTCGCTTAATAAAAACTCTCAATCCGTACTATTAAATAACTTACCAAATATAAATATTTAAAATTTCTATTTATTATTAAAGACTACTCCAATATACACTTCCATACCCGCAAAAAGCAATAAACTAACTATACTAATATCCAAAATTTCGTATAATTACTAAAGAAAGAAGTAGAACTTAATAATAATAACCGGTCAATTATCTACACTAATACCGACTTCGATAATAATAATAATACTATATTTTATTCAATATTTTAAGTATTTAAAAAACAAGAATCTTTATAGCAACAATATCCTTACATATTAATAATTAACGCTACCTATAAAACCAATAAATTCTATAAACCGCTAATCATAAACATTATTATTACATCTATATATACTACCGCTCCTATCTTTTAATATTTTATTAATAACGAAAAGGAGGAGGAGGGATTTAAATAGTACTTCAAATAACTACAGGGAGCAATAAAGGAACTAGAGATCCTATTACTTAAAATCTTTATTACAAATAGAAATACACAATTTATTATTACTCTATAATTTATATTCCCTAATCGACAGCGATAGTATTATATATAACATTTTAATAATAACGTTATTACTACTATTAAAAAGTATTAACAAAGGGATAAAGTAAAAAAGGGTAGTTATCGAAGGTGCAATTTACAACGTAATAGAAAAAAAGAGAGAGGGAGAGGTACCCGCTAAAATAGGCGTAACTTATAATCTCTCGCCTAATTAACCCCCCAATCAACCCCCCAATCTCCCTTATAATCTCCCTCCCCCCAGCCCCCCCAATCTACCTAACCCTAGTAAAATAATAATTCTAATAACAATTCTAATAATAATTCTAATCTCGAAAAACTTTAATAAAAATACTAGAAAATATATACCGCTGCCAAAACTAAAGTTTAAATAGGATTTATACCTACCTAAATAGTATGAATAAAAACTACCTTCTTTATTTACTAATAATATATAATATTCAACAGTAATTCAATTATTTTTATTAATACTAAACAGCTTATAAACACTAACTTTAAAAAGACTTAACTAAAATTATTAAAGTATATCAATAACGAATTTATACCTAATAAATTGGAATAAGTAAATTACTATACTAAAATTAACCTTAATTTCAATAATATGACTACCTCCCCTAACGAATCTACTAATACTAATATTAAAGTAGAAGGACTATTAGCCCGCGCAAATCTTAATAAAAGATTCTATACTACTAAAACTATTACCTAGAAGCACTATAATTTATATAAAGAAGGTATCACCTCGTCTAATACCCAAGTACATCGCAAATATCTACAGAAGGGTTAACTAGGCGACTACAAATTTTAAATATTTAATTAAAATCTAAATATACTAATAGAGTAATATATAAAAGCATCTAGTGTGAAGGCACGTAACGAGCGAGGCAGGGCTACAGCAGTATTGACGTTCAATATAGAATTTACAATTAAAGAGTAAAATAAAAGGTAAGAGTTGTGCGCGCGGCTAGCGGTGGAAAATATACTTCCAAAGCCAGGTCCACGGCCCCGCTCTTCCTTATTTAATCTACAACCAATTAAATCAATTACATCCATACAACTAGTACAGTAGAGCAAGGCAGGGCATAACCTGTCCGGGCAGTGCTATAACATTACCCCCCCCCTTAAAGAAGATTCTACCCTTAGAATCTTGGACGTATAAAAAAAAAAAATTTTTTTTAACTTAAATATAGTTCGAACCGGTAGTCTTTTACGAACGCTTTTTAAATAGAGGAGGGATACCCTCGGAATAGCCTATAATATAGTTTTAGGGCCCTTAATCCTACTACTATACTATTAGACCAATTTTACAATTTGCTTTATTACTAAATAACGCGAATTATTCTATTTATTAAAATACTTATAATTTTCCTTTACTTTTGTAATAATTAGTTAAATCTCTTTAGCGGCCGTCCTTTTATACTATTATTAACAGGTATATCATTATTTTTATAATTATCCAAAATAAAATCTTTTAATTAAGCACCCTTCTAAATATATAATTATTTAAATAATTTAAATTTATCCAGATTAATATTATAGAAGGCCTTAAATAAATTAGGAAATTACTTAAAATCGCCAGTTAGATACTAAGTTAGGTTTAAGTCCCATTCTTTCTATTCAATTTAATATTTTAACTTCCTATAATTTAAGCGTAAAATAATAATTTTATATACCTCCTACTCTTCTTTATCCCCAATTACTTCGCCTAACGGATTTTTATTTATTTAGCCGGGTAAAGAGTTATCCGAATACCTTCTTAAATAATTAATATAGTAAATACGAATATTATACTAATTTGGAAGTACTTTTAATTCGAATAAATATCTTTTTATTACTTTAATATAATATAAAATATATATTAATAGGAAATTTAATTTAATATTCGGACAGTCTATTAATTAAAATTTTTTAATAATAAAAATTCTATTTCCTATTCCGAAATTTAAGTCCCAACGGTACTTATTAATCTAAATTATTTTTTTCTCTTATATTTTTATTATCGAAGTTTTAGTAAATTCTTAGAAACCGTATAAAATTTGTATAGCCTTTTAAATTTCTTCCCTAAAATAGTATTCTTTAATTAGAATAGGATCCGTCCGTCGATCCTAATAGAAGGGTAAAGGTATTAGGAAGCCTATAATTATTTTGTAGGGGGATATGCCGATATTTTTATAGGGTAGGGAGGTTTAGATAATATTAAAAGCTAGTAATATAATTAATTAATTATCTTAATTATAATTAATAAATAGTCGTAATTATTAATTAATATACTAATTTATAATCTCGGCCTAATTAGCTATTTAGGAATAGCCTAATAAAAATAATTTTTAACGGACCCTTAGTATTTTAGATACTTTATCAGTAAAATTAAAAACGAACTACGGACTACAATTGCTAATTACCTCCTTAGGGTAACTATATACTCTCTAAGGTCTTTAATAATAAAAATAGGTAACCTACTTCGTAGTAATAATATTCTTATAAGGAATATACTAGGAGGCTTTTAATAAGCAGTCTATTATTATTATTATATTATTAAAACCCTACTTATCTTTAAATATACTCTTAAAATTAATAGTAATACTATTCTATATTTGGTTAAGGATCCTTAAAGGGTAGAGTTTATTAGACGTTTTATTGCAAGGAACTTTAAATACTTTATAAATTTAATAATTATTAACGAAACGGTTAATATCGTCAAATATACTAGGCTACTAATATTATTATATAACCAACTAGCAGGTTTTATTCCTACTAAAATACCTAATAATAAGATGCGAATATACTTCGTAAATTAATATTCGACGGAAGTCGCTTTTTAGTACTATTAATTTATTTTTTTTAAATAATAAACTATTAGGTTACAGGGAGAATTTAGGATTGGTATAATAGGCCTTTATTTAATAAATTAATAAAAACTCACTCTCCTAATTAATTTTTAAGAAAATATTAATTGAATCTATCCCTAATAATAGTAGGGGGCCTTTATTATCGTTTAGTAAATATAAAGTAGTTATTATCCCTTATAATTAATAGGGAGTATATTCTCCTTTATTGCTAATAAAAGAGTATATATTTTTATTTCCTTTTTTAAATAATTATAAAATATATTAATCCTCCTTTTTATTTTTTATAGTTTAAAAGTCTTTAAACTTTCGGAATAGGGCGTTTATTACAATATTTTCCTTACTAGGCCGGTAAATAAATTTAAATATATATTAGAATATTATTTTAACCTATTTAATTTACTATAAATTAAGTAAATACTTTATTAAAAAATACTTTAATGCTTAATAATCTATAATAACTATAAATAAATAGACCCTAATTAGTTTAGTTCTTTAAATTTCTATTGCTTTTATAATAATTAAAAGTTCTTTATTGTAGATTGTATAATTTATTTTAGTGGGAAGTATAATTTCGGAATAGAAGGCTATAGGGTACTATTCTTTATCTTTAAATTAAAATTGAGATAGTATACTAATGTATATACTATCCGAAGAATCTATTTCTATACAAATAAACTTCTTATAATAGAAGTATATAAGTATAAGGGTTTTTAATAATTAGTCCTTTAATTCGTTAAACGATACTTAATATTCTTTTATTTATTTCTAGGGTTCGTTTTTTCAAATTAATTTAGTTAAAGGGCGGACCACCCTACCGAATTCTTTAATGAACTTATAATAGAAATTATAAAAGCCAATAAATAATTATACCCCTCGGACATTTATTAACTCCTTCTAATTTTTAATAATAATAATTTTATTCGGATCTACCGATATTCCTTTTATAAAGACTATAAATCCTAGGAATTTAATAGAAGTAATATAAAATTTATATTTCTTAATATCCGCCTATAAATTAATATTATATAATCTTTCTAGAACCTTCTTAATATAAATTTAGTATTCTTCCTTAATCTCCGAAAAAATAAGAATATTATTAATATAAGCGCTATAAAAATCGTCAAGATAGCCTATTAATACTTTATTAATAAAGCATTGAAAAGTAATAGGGCTATTAATAAATCCGAATAGTAATACTTTATATTTATAAGTATTATAGTACGTTCGGAAAGTTATAAAGTCTTTGTCGTCTAGATATATATAGATTTAGTAGAAGGTTTAACGAATATTAATCTTAGTAAAGATCTTTACTTTAATTAATTGGGTAATAGTTTCCTCGATTAAGGGGAGTAGGTATTAATCCTTTTTCGAAATAGTATTAAGCTTCCGGTAGTTTATATAAAAATGTAAACCGCCGTTTAGTTTAAGGGTAAAAAGGATTAGTACGGCCTATAGGGCTATTAATAGGGTAACCTGGGTGCTTCTATATACTACGATACAATGGGTACAATACGTAGTATTAAAAGTAAAGAAAGAAGATGATGGAGGAAGAAAGGCGTGGCCGAAGGCCGCCCCGCGCGGGAATCCCTTTATAGGAATTCTCTTATCTTATCGTTAGCCTACAGTGCAGGTCCAATCGACCGGGCGGCCAAGGCACGTGCCAAAGCACGTGCTAGGGCTCGCTAGTACCTCTATCGGGGGTGGGTATGGTGAGAGCCATGCCTAGTCTACTCTAGTTAATTGATCTAATCATACATGCGATGCTTCCCGCATTAGCTATATTAAGCTCTATAAATCCCTTATTAAAGTTTTTTATAATGTAATTTCGGTATACTTCGAATTCTTCTAACGATATTTTATAAAGAGGACTATAACTAAGGTCCTCGGGGTGTGCGCCTTCGTTAAAAGGGATATAGTAATTAATATTTAGATGGAGGTTTAATAAAGTATTGGATTTAATTTTACTAAATACTTCGAGAAAATTATAGTATTAAATAGGTACCTCCTTTATAATTTTAAAACAAAGTTCAATTTTATCTATTTCTAAATTATTTAATTAGTAATTATTAATAAAATAATTGATTTTATATAAATTAATTACCCTAATATAAATCTCTTTAATTAATTTATAAAAAGAATCGGCCGAAATAAAAGCGAAATTAGCTAGGCGTTCTTTAATCTATCCCTAATTATACTTTAAGTAGTAACGACCTTAGGTATTATATAGAAGGAAGGGGTCTTTAATTAGCTCGGGTCTTTTTTTTCAAATTAGCACGTAGGGAAATTTTAATTCTGGTAGAAATTCCTTTTCCTAATTAAATAATTATCAATCTATACAATTAAAATATTATTTAATAGTATTTAAAGAGAGGGTACGGGGTAGTCGCTGTTGGATAATCTCTAATAGCCGTTAGAAATAATTGGAATAAAATTCGAATAGAGAATTAAGTAGGCGTTCGAATTCCGCTATCCGGCGTTAAATAACCTTAGTATTATTCTTACTATCGCGACGCTGTTTATCTTCTATTTCTAATTTAATTTTATAAATTTTAATATTTTTTTAAAAATCGGGATACTTTTCCAATTTAGTATACTTTTAATTAATAATAATATTTTAAAATTAATTGTTCTTCTAATCCGGGGGGAAGAAGAGGCGGGATCTTATTGGGTCGATAGAAATATCGTTATTAACTAGCTATATATTACTAATAATTATATTATATTTAAAGTTAAATAGAATTAGGATCTATTAATTAAGGACTTTATAATTTTATATTTCAATATATCCTTTTAAAATTACTTTTACAACATCTAGCTAGGCTTTCTTATAAAGCGTAATATATCCGGGATTAAAATCGTTATATATAAGTAATTTTAATAATTTTCGTAATTTGCGAGCGAAAGGAAAATTTACAATAATAGAAATATTAGTTCTAATATCGATAAAAGTATTAGAGGTACTAATAGCGATTCTATTGAAAGTTATATTATAATTAATGAGGAAGGATAATCGTCTTCCTAAATAATTTTAAAGATTAAAATTAGGATATTATAAATTATTAGTATTTATTAATATTCTTCCCTAAGGGGAGGTTTAGTTTAGGGTAGTTAATTTCCTTTTATTTTGTCAATTTCGACGTCGGAAATATCGGAATCCTTATTAAAAGTAAGGGTATTAAAGAGGGTTTTAATGTTGGCGGATTCTTTATTCTAAATAGTATTAATAATAAAATTCAAATAAATATCTAATTATTTAACTATTTTTTCTTTATAAAAATATTTATTATTTATATAACCTTTCTTATAATAAGAAAAATATCGGCCCTCCCGGTTTAATTCGTATATTTCTTTAGGCGTAGGATGTTCGAAGGCCCTAGTTTAGGGGCTAGTAACCTTAGGGGTATTAGGAATTTTAGTAGTAAAAGAGGAGTTGCCTGGGCGACGGTACTTGCCCTCGCGGAGGCGACTTTTTTAGGAATCTATATAATTACCCTTATTAAATAAGTTTAATAATAGAATATAATTATTAAACTATTTAGTAGGGTTTAAGTAGGTAAATTTAATCATTTAATAAAATTCCTTTATAATTTTGTAGTGAAGGTTACTCTTCTACTAGTTATAAGGACGGCGGCACTAATTAATTAGATGTTAGAAGGTATTTTTGAAAGTTTGAAAATACTTACTATATTTTATTTCTAAATTATTAAATTTGGCGAAGGCTTTTTCGTAAGCGTTATAATTATAATATTCGTTCTATAAATATTATAAGAGGGCGTCCGAAGTAGTAAATTAATTAGAATAGTCCGACTTTAAATAAGGTAGCAATATTTAGGCAGTTCGGCCGGCTAAGTAATTAGTAATATATTTAAATTTTTGACGGTCGTTTTCGAAATAGTTGGCGTTAACTTTAAATTTAATTTTAATCTAATAGAACCATATATTAAAAATAACCTTATTTTCTTTTTTATTATTGAAATGGAGCAAAAACCACACCAATACGAAAAGCACCCTACTACACCTAAATGTAGTGAGGAGCAGATCCGGAGTTGAATATAGCTTTCGTCCTTAGGAACTGAGATAGAGTAGCAAAGTTACAACTCATCAACCACCACCAAAGACCAACGAGAAGGATAAGATTCTCCTCATTAGTCTTAGGTTGGCTAAATAGGTCTAGGAGTTAATTCTTTCACAAAAGGGTTACTGAGCTTACTATCACGAGGGCGTTCGACGGTAATTCTGTAGTGTAGGAGCGGGATTCTTTGGTCTATTATTGAGGATAGGTGTTGTCTGGTTTGGTTTGGAGTCCCTGCCTTCCTCTCTCTTTTCGGTCGGGATCTCCTCCTTATATCCCCTTTCTACTCATTATATTCCTAGGGTCCCGTCCGACCAGTGTAACAGATCTGCTCCTCAATGAGTAATGAGCCAAGGCCCAGATACTTCCACCTATTATTTGAAAGCAAGAGCCCACAGCAAGGAAAAGAAGAACACACAAGGAAAATGAAAAAAGAACAAACGAACCACCCTATATTATTATTATAAAATTTATTTATACTTTCCTTTTTAGCCGAACGTTTATTATTAGTAGAATAGTTAGTAATATTAATAATATTAATAACGGAAGTATTAGAATACAAACGTTCTCTATTATTATTATTAGTAGGGGGTCTATTACTATGTGGATTATTAGTATTAGAATTTTTATTAAAACTATTAGGATTTCCGCTGTTTAATATAGAGATTTTATTAATAATATTAAATATAATTTTTAGGGAGGCTAATAAATATTTATTCTCTTTTTTAAAGCGTTAATTCTCTATTAAAGTTTATTAGAATTCTATATTAAAAGTATAGAAAGTAATATCCTTAAAGGAAGGGTTAGGATTTCTATTAATTACCTTCTAAAATAAATTAGATGTAATAGAATTAAAACGGTTTACCCAACTCTCTATAATATAAAAATCTTTATTGGTATAATTTTATATATTAATTAAATTATTAATCTATTCGATAGTAGTTATAAGAGAGCCCGTACGGATACGTATTTCAAAAAATATAATTTTAAGGGACTCTTGGATTAAAGAGGCGAATTGGTTATAAATTATAAGATTATTAAATAATTTAATTTTAGGGTCCGCTTTACTTTCGGAAATTATAGGAGTAAAGGGTATAAAGGTATTGTTATTATAATATATATAATTAAATAGTCTAAGTAGGCGCTCCTTTAGGTTATATATAGGAATTTTTTTATTAAAGAAATAGTAGGCGCGATAAGCGATAGGTTGAACGTACTTAATATAATATTTATATATTTCCTTAGGCGAGAGGTTAGAGAAGTCGAATTCTTTATTATCCTTATTATTATCGATAATATAAGAGGCGGCTTTATAATAGTTAAGGCCGACGAAATTGTTAGGGTCGAAGGACTTACATTTAACTTCGGAAGGAGGAAGTTTACTATCTTTAAGTATATACTTTCTTAAAACGTTAGGGTCGAAATAAATATAGCGCGATTAAACTAATTTAGTATTATTGCGAACTATTGTAATAGTTGCTCTAGTTTTTCGGTTAATTAGTAATTTAATTGTTAATTAGTTCAAACTCCTCTTTAGAGAATCCTTTTTTTATAAAAAGGATTAGGGGGCTTATAGTATACTATGTATTATAATTATTTATTTACTTTAATTATTAATTCTAATTATCGGTCGCTACGTTATTAAATTATAACTTTTATTTAATTTCCTTATTAAGTAGGATATTTAAATCCGTCTCCGGTAGAGAGATAAGTTATAAATAGTATAAAGGTACGTAACGAGCGAGGTAGGGTTATAGTAGTATTAATATTTAATATAGAATTTATAATTAAAGAGTAAAATAAAAGGTAAGAGTTGTATACGCGGCTGGCGGTGGAAGATATGCTTCTAAAGCTAGGTCCGCGGCCCCGCTCTTCCTTATCTAATCTACAACCAATCAAATCAATTGCATCTATGTAGTTAGTGCGGTAGAGTAAGGTAGGGTATGACCTGTCCGGGTAGTGCTATAACATTTAGTATAATACAATTAAATTATAACCCCTACCCTTAAAAGCTCCCCTCCTACCGCAATAATTTTAAAAACTAATATAATTTACTATATACTTACGAATTATTAAAGCAATATAATTATAATAATCCTTAAAAAATACTAATTAACAAAATTAATTACTATCCTTTCTAGTATTTTAAAAAGGTATTAAATATTTAAAACTAGTATTTCCGTATTATTTTAGTAATTAAAATAATTTTTAAAGGGAGGCTAAAAAAATGATATAGTCCCTTTAATAATAAAACCATTGTCCCTACCCTTATCGCCAATATTAATAAAAGAGCCTAAAATCCCTATAGGGCAATTCGAATTAAAAGAAATAGCCGTATTCCCCGTAGTACAAAATATAATTACTCTCGAATTAAAATCTCTAATCCCAATTTAGAAATTTTCAATACTATTAATACTATTAAGTAAAAATATATTATTATTAATAATAATAGCCAACCGCCAAAACAGCCGCCAAAACGTAAGAGGAGTAAATTAAAAAAATCAAGTAAAGGTAAAACGAAAATTCCAACCTCCTCCAACCACCCGGCACGTACCTCCCGCAAGTATACTACTCCAACGCCGGACTCTCTACCAAACTCCCTATTAAACGCTATTAACAATAATAATATTAAGAAAGAATACTTTACTACTCTAAATTACACAATAATAGATTAGAGGAAGCGGACAATAATTAAGAGGAGGGAAAAGGAGGCAACAAACGAAGAAATTAGATAAACTTATTTATTAAAAGACTACCTAAAAAACCCGGATCTATATAGAATATAGCCTGATAATTAAAGTAATCTACTAATTATAAATAATTAAGAGCCTTATAGAGCCTTAATATTATTATAAAAATCGAAATATTATTACTTTAATACTATAAAATATCACTAAATAACTTAGCGTACCCTCACGACTTAGCGCACCCTCTTAACTTGACGCACCCTTCTTTAACTTAATGTACTATAATATTCAAAAACATTGAAAATACCGAAATTTCTATAGGAAAACGGCTTGTAATTATAACAGCTGACATGTGGTGCGTAAAGTTAAAAAAGGTGCGCGAGGACATTGGGGACGGTGCGGCAAGTCAAGCTCTAATGGAAAGTGTTATCCATCCATCTTTTGTGGCCTGAATGAACACTTTATTGAGGCGCTCATCCATCATGTTGCCTTTAATTGGTTCGATATCACAAGCGGTATCGTAAGTTTGAGGTACCTAGCAGAGAGGCATTGAGAGTAATGAGAGTCGTTGAGAGCGAAATGGGAAACATTGGGAGCAATGAGAGTCATTGACAGCCAATGGGAGGCAAGCAGAGTCGTGGAACTATTTGAAGCAATGGCATGAAGGCATTCGCAGACAGGGGTCGGCCTGGCGGGAGCGGGGCCCGACGTCTGGATTGGGGGATGGAGTGAGGTGATGGCCGGGGAGTGATGGCCGGGGAAAAGTGGGTCGCGCCGGGGATGTGGATTCGTGGGCGACGCTTCTCTTTTTGTTTCCCCGGGGATTTTGCTCCGTCGACGAGTAGTATACGATGCAAGCGGTGTCCCGATGTTCGACTAGATTCTCGCATTTTCATACGTGACTTCAGTTGTGGTAAAGCAGACGATTCGTTCGAGCTGAGTCTCGATGCTCGTTGGCGATTCGATAACGTTCGATAAGGTCGGGTCGATGATGCGCTGATGCGTCGGAATGGTTACATCAATGGCACATGCTGTTCCCGAGCTCGTGGAAAGGCTCAAACACGCCGGAGACAGTTGCCAAGACTTTGTTGCATTCAGATGGTTGCTGCTGCTGTTGCTCCTGCTGCTGCTGCAATTTAGCAGACGGGACTTCGAGACCAAAGATTAAAATCGACAACCGCAATTATACTATCAGAAAGAGTCAAATGGGGCCTTGATGGATCGAAGTAAGCCAATGTTGAAAGGAAGAAATTCCAAAGGTTATGGTCAGCTCAATTCTCGGGTTACTACCTACTGAAAGCGACTGTCGAGAGGTTATGAAGCATCAGTGGCATATCTCGTGACACTGGTAAACACCAAGGCCGGTAATCGATATGGTTCGACTGGCATGTGCTTTCCAGGATGGTCGGGAAAAAAGTTCCGTTGAAACACTTTCAACTTTTCAGAGCGCCAAATGTATCATGGTCGATGAAGTCATCTTGAACACCCACGCAGCTCGTATCACGAGAAACGGCCATCGCACGGCCGTTCCAGATCCTTCCTTCCCTGCCCACCACCCGCACAACCCCGCCAACACCACCACAGACAGAAATTGGACGAGACGAAAGTCGCAGCATGAGCATGGCGGAGAAGCTGTAACAGGTCGGAGTCCAGCCCGCATTGCATAGTCCCTCGGGCCATTATGACGAACAACCCAGTCCGTCGAAATGATGTCGCAATGACCACCACCACAGATACCTACCCGCATCCCAGCACCTCTCCAGACAGCAGACGACAAGTATAAAGCCTACCTCACTCCTCCCGTCCTGTCTTCTTCCCTTCCTCCTCATCAACAAGCCTCATCGCACCATGCGAAGAATTCCAACCGCCATCCCGTTGAGAATCACCAAACCAACAACCACTTCTACCACTCGATCTCACCATCTTCTTCCTCGCTCAATCACCCGCCACCAACCACAGCTCCAACAAACCCGACCAATCTCATCCACAATGTCTCTCTTCTACCCGCGCTCCGCCCTCTCCCACCCTTCCTCCTCCCTCGGCAACCAGCCCACCTTTTCCTCTCTCTTCCGCATGCTCGACGACTTTGAGAAGTACGCCCAACAAGTCAGCAGCGGCTCCCTGATCCCGACCAACCTCGGTTCTTCCCTACTTCCTTCTCTGCCCTCAACAGGCGCCACCGGCGGCGTCCTCGAGACCTTCAACCCCAAGTTCGACGTGACCGAGGACGACTCCGGCTACACCCTCCAAGGCGAGCTGCCGGGCGTGGACCCCAAGAACGTTGACATTGAGTTCATCGATCCGCAGACCCTCGTCATCTCGGGCCGCGTCGAGCGCACCCATACCGAGGGAGACCCCAACTTGCGTCTGGGCGGCCCGGCGGAGAGTAAGAAGATTGAAGGTGGTGGCAAGGAGCAGAAGGAGACGAAGGAGACTAAAGAGCAAAAGGAGCAAAAGGAACAGCAGCAGAAGGAGCAGAAGGAAGGGGAGGGAAAGCCTAGCGCCCCGAGGTACTGGTTGAGCGAGCGCAGCTATGGAGAGTTCAGGAGGGTGTTCAACTTCCCGACTCCGGTGGATCAGGATAATGTGAATGCCAAGTTTGAGAATGGGATTTTGAACATCAAGGTGCCCAAGTCGGAGAAGAAGGGGAGTCGCAAGATTTCCATTCAGGCCGGCCAGAGCTCTTGAATAGCCGACCAAGCCCGTTCGGGAAAGACAAATGATTATGAGGATTTTTGGTGACGGAGGGGTGAACGAACTTTTTCAACAAAGGATGGACTTGATGGAGGAATGGGGAGTAGGAAGTTTGTCCACTTCGGCTGTTTGACTTGGAGGACAGGTATGGCACAATAGCTGATGTTTGGTGGTGTTGGAGGACTCGGAAAATGATTGGGTTGTTCATTAGTACTGCCTGTACATACTAACATATAAAAACCCAAAAAAACATTACACTAACTCTTGTCTTTGTGTCCGAGTGTGCATCTTTATGATCCTTATTGTGCAAATGTTGTCGGGGCAGGCCTAAAATGTCAACAACCCCTGAACGGCATGATGGTCGCCTTACAAGACAACCTCATCTCCAGCTGGGAAACGTCGCGCGCCCGCCAATTGTTCGCAGGCTATGAACGGTGATGTTTGTTTGGTTCCGTGATGAATTAATTGTTGTTGTTGTTGTTGATATTGAATGACTGCCTGGGCATTCGTCATTTGTGGGGCTTGAACGTTGTATAAGTGCCTCAAGTAAAGTACTAGAATAACAGTGTAGTAAGCATAAAAAGTGCACATGCGTCCGCAGTTAGTGCGCTGTAACGTTCTAATTCCAGCATTTTGGCAGAATTGCACTGTCTCAATAGCAACTGCTGTGGTAGGCAGCAGCCTATGCTCGTTCTTTATGCACGTCGTACCGCGCATGACAATGACGTATTGACTTCTGACGTAACGAACTCCTCCGACTTCATCAACCACCAAACAACAAAGATCACCACCTCTTCATCTGCCTACCCTATAACCACCGACGACATTCCATATTGACTACACTACCGAACCTAGAACATAACCCTATAATCAGTACCTAATCAGCGACACTATCACAATGTCAAACCGCGAAGAACCACCACCCTCGTACGAGCAAGCCATGGCAAGTTCAGGCCAGCGCGATACTCGTCCAGGCACAAGCGGCGGCACCTCATCACGACCGGGCACGAGCAGCGGCAGCCAACAAACCCACCCCCACACCGACAACCTCCTCCACGTCCCCGGCGACGACCACCACGGGCACGGACACGACGGCATCCCGACCCCAACCCGCCTTAGCATGGAAGACGAGCTCCGCCCTCTCCCTCCAGGCTGGGTACGCACCTACGACCCCGAAACCAACCACCAGTTCTTCGTCGACACCCAAGCCGACCCCATCCGCTCCATCTGGCACCACCCCTACGACGACGAGCCTTTTCTCAACTCTTTGACCCCAGCCGAGCGCGACCGTATCGAGCAGCTGAAACATCAGAACCCTACAGACAGCCATTCCCGTCCTACCTCATCAAGACCCTCCAGAGCCCACAGCCCACAACCCCCCCGCTCTCCGAGACGAGCAGAGCATGAAGAAGAAGAACAGAAATCCCTAGGCCGTAAACTCAAAGACGCACTCACAGGCACCACCCACTCCGAGCGTGTAGAAGCCCGCGCCGCCCGCGACAGAGCCGAGCGCGAAGCTCTCAGACAACATCTCCTCGTGCGTCGGGCAATGGCGAAAGCGATGGAGACCTCGCGCCCGCAGCTTCTGGGGAAGGACGACAATGGCGTGGACTTGTACCTTGAGCCACCGGGGCAGATGTTTCCTGGCGTGGTGGCTGTTAAGCCCTTGACGCCGTGGTTGTCGGAGGTGTTTTATGAGGGGGATAGAAGGAATGGGGGGAATGTGAGACACCCGGGACCACCGGGGAGGTATTTGAGGCCTGAAGGGAGCATGTATGGGTTTGGATCTGGATATGGTGCTCGTGGGTATCCGGGGTATGGTGCTAGACCGGTGGGAGGGGGCACGTACGTGAGGCCGCAGGGACCGTATGCGAGGCCGATGAGGCCGGTTGGGTATGGAGGGGGATTGGGGTTGCCGTTGATGGCGCCGATGTTGGGGGGTGTCATGTTGGGAAGTTTTATGTTTTAGGGAGTGGAGGGAGGGAGTTTGGTGGGGGAGAAGGCGGACTTGGAGGAGGCGGTCTGTCCATGTTGGTGTCCAGGCTGGGCGTGAGACTATCATGATGAGATTATGGAATTTGGATTTGTGAAAGGTTTTGAGTATTGATACCAGAGCACGTTGTAAGTTCCTTTCACTCCTTACTCACTTGCTGCAGTTGTGGAAGATGTTGTGGTTTATGTCCATGAAGGAGAAATGTTATTCCACTATTGTTTTTACCGCACCTGTACATTTCAACATGTTAAGGCTACATCTAAGTTCTTGCTCCACCTGATCCTCCAACCGACTGGTTATCTTGACCATTGGTACTCTACACTTTCTTATGGCGCCCAAACCCTTTTTATCTCCATCACAGACCGCCATGTGTACTTCCAGTGCCGGAACTCAGCCTTAGAAATCGCCCGACTTGGGTGTTGGGAGGAGCAAAGCAGGACGCCGACGAGATAGGGCATACGCAGCCTCGGTCATCATTGGCAAGTGCGGTTAGGAAACTACGGTCTGGCCTGTTTAACAGTCAACGTCTTGCCAGAAAGTCGAGCATCGCACGTGGTAGTGTTATGCCAATCTTCACAAGCAAATCCCATTGCCCGCTATGCCGCTATTTTCCAGAGGGACTGCACTGTTACATCACTAACACATCGGCCCATGTTTAGACAGTGTCGGAGATAAGGTCCTATTTTATCCATCTTTCGATAGTACTCTCGAGCGACGTATTGCACTTTGCACTTTGCACTCCACGCTCCCACCATCTCGCGTACGGGAGTTTCCAATGTTTCGACAGAGAAGTTCTAGACGAGGATGGGCGCATATGATTACTGGTTGGTCGGCCCATGTACGAGCGGCAGATACCTACCCTTCATCTGCGGGCGGACAGCATGGCATGAGCACACTCGCAGGCTGAATCGCAAGTCCGACAGCCATTCTGGGTTCTGTTATATTCATTGGCCATATATGAGCTCTCAATGGGTACCATCTAGCTCCTTGGTAGAAACGCGTAATGACCTCACAAATCGTCCCTGGCGGGTGTGCCGTCTTTATTGGATACAAGGTACTCTACCATCCGCTGATTCCAGTAGCACTGCAGTGTCGCACTCAATGCTTTTGCCGGATGCCGAGATGCTGACATTCAGATGACAACGGGTGTGATTGCACCCAGTGGTATTTCAAGAAGTCTACAAGCTGCAAATAAGAGCAGTGTATGTCGCAACAAAACTTGTTGGGACCTATTTGTCTCTTTCTTGTATAAAAAGTTGCTGACTGTCAAAGGAAGTTACAATGACCCTCAAAGGACTCTACAATGTCTATCTCGTACTTGCCAGCTTCTCTAGCGTACATGCCGCGACCGTCAACTCCACCAAAGTCATCGAAAAAGATGTCATCATCATCGGCGGCGGAGCAGCCGGCTCCCACGCCGCTTTCCGACTCCAACACGACTACAATAAAAGCATCGTCTTGATTGAAAAGGAGTCCATCCTCGTAAGTCCCTTCCCCCTCCTTCCCTCTTTTTTTCGTCTTGTCAATCCTAACAGCCATCAGGGCGGTCACGTAGACACCTACATCGACACCTCCACTACCCCTCCCACCCCCCGCGAATACGGCGTACAAGTCTACTTCCCCTACCTCGACGGCCTCGACTTCATCTCCCGCTTTAACCTGACTCTCCTCCCCGGCCTTGGTCCCCGCGGCTCCACCACCGCCCGCAACATCGACTTCTCCACCGGTCTCGAGCTTCCATCCAACTACACCGGCCCCGACCCCTCCAGCATCACTTCAGCCATCATCCGCTTCCACAACCTCATGGTCTCCCAAGGCTGGGACAAGATGACCGAACCGGGGTTCTGGAACTTGCCTCCTGGTCCTCAAATTCCCGAGGACTTACTCCTTCCCATCGGCGAATTCGCCAAGAAATGGAACGTCACCGAAGCATTACCGAGGATGTATGAATCCACAGGCGGCGGTCCGGCGTCTCGCCATCGAAACTTTACTGATCTCTTGACTCTCACCTTTTTGCAGAGTTTCAGTCCAGCGTGGATGAAAGTCCTCTATGGCCAAGTGGGCATGTACCATATCCAGGGCGGGAACCAGCTTCTTTACAACGCTATCCACGCCCGTCTGGGAGCCGAAAATGTCCTCCTCAACTCACTCGTATCGAGCGTCCGCCGCCCTGCAGAGAACGCGGATGACAAGAGAGATATAGAAGTTACTATCACCACTACCTCCCCTTCCACCTCCCCCTCCCCCTCGGACTCCTCCTCCACCAACAAAGCAACGATCACCTCTACCACTACAATAATCCGCGCAAGGAAACTCCTCCTCGCCATCCCCCCCACCCGCGAAAACCTCGCCCCCTTCGATCTTGATTCTCTCGAATCCAATCTCTTTAGCCGCGCTAAATACGGCCGCTACGGCACGGCTATCGTCTCTTCGCCCGTGTTACCTAGGGGATACGAACTGCATAATACCCCTATCCTAGCAGCCATCGATCCCAACAAGCCCTTCATCAATGAGCCGCATGTCCTAGAGTTTGCTAGCTATGGTAATGACAGCAAGCTGTTTAGCATTGGGACTAGTGGGAGCGGGTTGGGCTATGGGGAATTTGATGAGCGGGAAGCGACCAAAGTGGCGCAGGAGAGTTTGGAGCGGATGGTAGATGCTGGGACAGTCAAGGTACCTGATGGAAAGCAACCTGGAGGAGATCAAAAGTTGAAGGTGGTGGAGTATTCGGATCATGGACCGGGTGGGTTTGGGGTTAGTGCCGAGGAGATGAAGGGGGGGTGGATGGAAAAGATGTATGGGTTGCAGGGGAAGAGAGGGACGTGGTATACGGGCAATGCGATTGCGATTGACTTTTCGACGCAGTTGTGGAAGATGAATGATGAGGTTTTGAGGAGGATGTTAGACAGTTGGTGATGAAGTGCGTTGTGGTTGGATAAAAGGTGCTGAGGACACAGCAGGAGTTTCGTTGTTTAGAGGTATGTCTCTCTTTGGACAAGTGAAAATAATGCTAGGGCAATGCAATTATTACACTATCAAACTCGTACAGAAGCAAGCGGGATTCCATATAGTACCACATCTCATTCACGCTCTCCTTTCTATCTCGGCAAAAGCTGTGTTTGAACCACCCCTTCACCCATCATTCAACAAAACATCCACCAACCCCGAAACAAAGCCCCCCTCTTTCTGCCTCCTCCGCCTCACACCACCACCGCCCACCACCTTCATCGAAAGCTTTCCCCTTCCATCAACCCCATACTTCAACACCGGCTCCTCCCCCTTCTTGTTCTGCCTCACATGGTTCGCCAAATCTGCTCCCGACGCATCACCCTTTTGATTACACTCAGCCAACAACCTAGCCACCTCCCTCTGGTTTCGGTCTCCCGACTGTCCCTCCCTTTCATCATTTCCATTCATGTCATAATCATCAAAGAACTCCTCCTCTCCAGGCGCCAGCACAGCATTGATCATCTCCAACGGACTCATCGTAAACCTCCTTCCCAACTTCCACCACCCCCAGAACAACATCAACGTAGCCACGGGACCAATCAAGCTAATAACCACCGCCACCGCCAGCGCCGTCTTGTCCATCGCGTACCTCGCCATGCTCTGGTGACTTATCGACTCCACCTCTTGAAAGACCTTCGCGTCCTTATCCGACAACCCCTCGTTTTCTTCAGTCGCCGCCTGCAAAGACATGCGAAATGCGATGTCTCGGTACGCGTTGATGATGTCCACCATGGGATCGTCAAAGGAGTAATCTTTGGGATCGGAACTGCGCCGGGCGGCGGGCGTGGCAGCGGTGTAGTAGAGGTTGGAGAGCAGACCGGAGTTGGAAGTGGTCCAGCCTACGGCGCCACCGTGGGAGACGTTGGAGGTGGAGTCGAAGAGGAGGGAGCCTATGGCGTGGAGGGCGGGGATGGTGCTGCCGAAGCCGGTGATGTAGGGGATTGTCATGTTACTGTGGGAAGAAAGGGAGGGAGGTTAGTTTGCGTTGTGTTCGAACAGGGGGAGCACAAAAAGATAGGAACAACTCACATCGGCGCCACGAAAGAGTCAACCGGTGGCAGGCTAACAGGGTCTTCCACAGCTTTGGCGTCAAACCAGTTTTCTGACTGGAAGCTCAACAAGTTGTCATCGAGAAACATGCTGTAGTTCAGCAAGGAAGGAGCAAGCAAGCACACCTTGTGCTCCAGGTTGCCCTCGTATCCGACATCGACTTTGCGCACCACGCTGATGTTCAGCAGACTTCCCCTTGGCGACTCGTTGACGATGCTGATCTTTGAGTCGAACACAGTCGCCCCAAGCGTACCGTTCATGATGGCCTCGACACTGCCGGTGAGATTGTATGGGATGTTGGTAGCTGTGCAGCTGACTTGGAAACCGAAGGCCTGTTGGTGTCTTTGTCAGTAACCTCCTTGGACCATGAAACATCGAGTGCTCCTGGGACAACGTACCACCACATTGACAGAGCAATTCTTACAGTCAGCCCCGAGCAGCGACATCGGAGACTGAGCCTGATACCTGGCAACCGCGTCCGCAAAACCAGGCGAAAACCGCAGGTCCGTTAAAGCGTGCCCGCTGAGCATGCCGCCCCATTCATCGCTCATGTTTGCCATAACTGGAATCTTGATCGCGTCCCACTCCTCGAGGTCAACCAGTTCGACATAGGTCGCTCTCTGCATCAGAGGACCGCGCAGAAGTGTCGAGATGGCCACGAGGATGGACACCAAACTAACACCCACAGCCCTCCTCCTCCACAAACTCGTCAAAGCGCCCACAACACTGCTTGAACTGGCCCACACATAATGCAAGTTACTAACCGGCATCCCGCCCACCGCGCCCCTCCAGAAGGTAATCACCGCCGCCTCAGCAAATGCCACGCCCATGAGGGAGTTCGCCACGGTAGTCGTGTACGAAAGCAGCACTTGCGGTGCCTTGCGGCCGGACCATGAGTCGATGTCTTTGTGGTGGGAGAGGCGGACGATAAGGATTGCTATTCCGGTGCCTGTGGGAAGATGGATGTTAGAGAGCTGAGTTGGTGGATCGGGTTGGACAGTAGAGGTAGTAATAGAGGTGCGCACATGCTATGCTTAACAGCAAAGGGAGGATGCCATAGACGGGGAACTGTCTGAGGGCGCCTGGCTTCCATGATGGCGGGGAAGGCTTGACATCGTCATCTTTGGTCACTTCGTTTGTTTCTGTCTTGAAGATATCCTTCAAAGGGGCAGAATGGGTGGACGGTTGTTGTTGGACTTCGTAGCCAGCCGGGTCGTTGTCGTCTGGGAATCCCATGGCTTCTGACTGTCACTCTGAGCTTGATCGTCGGGGATCAGTCGCTGCACATTCAGGATGTTTAAGAAGGGGCCCGAAAGGAGCAACCGAACAGCGCGAAGGAGGGAGGAAAAGAAAGAGGAACACGAGAAAAAGACGCTCCTTCAAAGATGAATAGTACCGAAATTCTCAACTCACCTCCAAAACTTCAGCTCCCGTTCATCGAAGCTAGCAGACCGATAAGATCCCACCATTTCGGTATCCAACCAATACCACCCATCGACGGCATCCGTTAGCTGCAAGCCATCGTACGGTCAACAATCAACAAGCTCGTGATAGGGTGAATTCCCATCGTGCAGTCCGTTATTGAACCGAGCTAGCAGTTCAGCTTCAACGTGGGCGCCACAACCGAGGGAGCGTCCCACCCACCTCAACGTTCGAATTCGGTAGTCAAGCGCCCAAACAGGTCCGGAGTCCAGACCCAAAAAGGTTCGCGTGGCTGACAGGGAAAGACCTAGCTCCCGAACCAGCGGAGATTTAATATTAAAACCCACAAAGACATCCCAGTAGTCGATCAAGCTATTGCCTGGCGGTGGAGCTTGGTATCTTCAGCCGGGACGTTCTAGAACGTCAAGAACGTCAAGACATTATGTCGCTCAGGAGGGGTGTGCTGAAGACTCTATGGAGGCATGAGGCAGGTTGCATAGCATCCACAACGGTGAGGGTGGTATAGTTGCTGTTCTCATTCGTTAAGTCAACCCATGTGGCGCAGCTGGAGCGTTCCGTTCGATTGGAATGCAGGCGGAAAGGGGGGAAGGGTATATCGGTCGGTGAATGCTCGGCCAAAAGACACAGGGAGTTGAGAACTTTCGGAAGAGAATGTCAAAGGAAGAAGAGCACAGTGAAGAGGAATTTACCTTGGAAACGAAAGTGCATGCAGACATATTATTAGACACACCAGCCACGCACTTGAAATAGTGCACTAACAGGCGCTGAGGGGTATTATGCGTGAGTCAGATAACACCGCATCTAAACCATCAATCTGTTGTCATTCTTGTTCGATGCAGGTCGAGAACCGACACTGAAGAGCCAATGCAGCTAAGCATCCGGAACTCACCTCAAGACTAAAACCATTGCCCATTCCTACATAACGTCGAAGACACCTATGTCACGACTAGCTCAGTGGAGAGCTTCTCGTCGTTCTTCTCTCCGGGCCCCATGACCGACATGCGCAAAGTGATCTCGCGGAAGGAGCTGACTGCCCCGGATAAGGTTTTCCATCGCCGTCTACTCGTGGGAGACTTATTTGACGGAGTCAGCGTGTTCTTGGATATTGTAGTTGGGTGGGTGAAGCTGGTTTGGACAACTCTATTGTGTCGGGCTTTGGTGTGGTTGAGAGGGGGTAACGGTTCGAGATCAAAACGACGGTAAGCTCAGATGAAATCGAACAGAAAGCATCGTGATATGTCATACCAACACTGTGGCTTGCCAACCTCAGCCCATCTTCTTCCCCACAAGCACTACACCGACGTTCGCGTTCCAAGTCTTCCCACCAATGCCCATCTTCAACGTTGTCGGTTCGCGTTCAGCACCTGCAAGCCACCAATGTCCAGCTCAAGCCCAGGACGGCAGAGAGCCCAAGGTTGGTTAGCCGGTTTGACACGATTGGACCGCATTGCCTGTCTTTGGTAACCAAACAAATGGTACAGGTCAATCACGAGCGCCACACCCGTGTTGGTCAAGCATAGGTGGGTGACAAGATTCTGGAGTTGACAGTACCACTTGGTTAGAGAACGCGATAACGGCATGTGAGTAGCCCCCAGACAGCAACTTGGGAGTTGATGATATCGAGGGCAGGCTGCTACAACTTGAACTTCCAAAAAGGTGTGGCACAATTAAGGATGGTGGTCAATTGGGTCGTCACCTGTTGAACCATGCAGTCAACACTAAAAGATGGTGGTCGTACAACAAACGGCTCCAACTATGCCATCAGCACATGTTTGGAGCCGGTTCAGACGGGCTCGGGGTAAAGCATAGATGCTACGGCGGGTGAAAATGGAACAAAGCCAAACTGAAGATGGGTGCTTATTTGCGCACGAGGAATAGTCGAAAGTTTTCTAGAGAAAAGAAAAAATAGAAACGAAAAAAGGAACCGAAAAAGAGCGAGGAAGAGGAGAAGAAGCAGAACTGCACCCAAAGAAACATCGATGAGGAAGGAGTGAACACTCTGCAATGGAGTTGCCCATAAACCAAAGAATTCACAAAAGAGAAGGAGCACATGGTACCGCAGCACCAAACCTCCATCCATCCATCCAAGTTAACAAAGGAAAATATGACCAGCAAACCCGCGCCCGCCTCCGCAAAACGTACACCAGAAAGAAAACCCAAAGAGAAATTGCCTGAAGGAATACCTCCATGTGACCAACCTCTAACCAATCTCAAACCTCAAAACTCAAAGCCCCGCAACATTATAAACCCAATCCTCCAACCTTAACACCGCACTCTCAACCGGCATCGCCTCCACCTCCAAGTTGAAGTCCAACTCCATCTTCATATCCAAGGGCATCAAATCCAATGCGTCCCTCCACCTGCTCGAAAGATCATGAGGTTTCCTCGCCAAAGCCTCAACAAACGCAACACCCATCAACGAATCCTTAACCGACTTGTTTTGTGGCAACATAAAGCGAGCAGACCAACTGGCAATGTCCATGTCCATATCCTGATGTAGCGTGTACATGTTATGGGTATGAGTGAGCACGCGAAAGATGCAGATGGAGGCTAGTGTGCCTTTGCTTCATTTACTTCGTCAGTACAAAGTTCTATTGAGCTTTCTTGGTAGTGGTTGTTGTTGGAAGTTGAATGGATAGGTAAATACTCACAGGTTATCCCCAAAAGGACAAACACGAAACCGAAGCTGAGGACGGGGAAGTGAAAGACTCCCAGGTTTTCGTTTTCAGGTTCTTGGGGGTGGTCCTTGGACGTATTTGTCTTGAAGTCTCGCGGCTGGTAGTCGGGGTATTGCTCAAAATGGCACCCGAGGAGGTGAAGGTCGCTTGTCGAAATCATGGCTACTATCCAAAGTTCAGAGGTAATGTAGAAGGTTCAACGGGCCTGATGTGCAGCAAAATAACGAAAACAACTGAACTCGGTCCAGCGTATTGGAAGAAGAAGAAAGAAATGCGATGAAAATGAAAAATGTCAAGTACACCAAAGACGGAGTCGTCAACAAGCTGTTATATCAACAACAACAAACATCCACCACCAAACTTCATCTCCCCATATTCAATATTCCCATCGGCTGCCTCACCTCCACCTCAGCAGTGGCTGCATTCAGCAGTCATGACATCCCAACGGTCTTTGCTACTTATCGAACTTACCTCTAATGAGGTTTCTCGCCAATAGCCCAGCAAACCAATTTGGGCATGGTCGCCAATCTCCGGTCGTTTGCTTATCCCTAGTGTCTATCTAGCAGCAAGCCACTTCGGCTGCCCAGCCCCCCAGCTGAGCCCAAGCCCTGTGTGAATCTCCTGCGGCGGACGCTGCGCAGGGAAAAGACGTATTAAATACGTATTGGATCATGGTTGGTCGGTTTTCGGCAGCCAAAATTGCGACCGCAAGTTTTGAACAAGCGTCATTGGGAATCTTTGCGATTTTTTGGGATTCCCGAGCTAACGGTTCAGCTTCGCCTAGGGGCGCCACAGCTGCCGAAGTCGCACGATTACTACACTGCAAGGGAGGAGGATGCTAGGGAGCCCGGTAGCCCGCCAGCTCGGGTTCGACCGGAGTTGGTAATGGCAGGGGATGTGTACAGTCCAGCGCTGGTTTATTTATTAGCATGGTACACCAGGCACTCCTACAATATATATAGTGCATTAGACGAAATGTATTTCTACTAGTCCCCAAGCTTATAGAGATAAATGAAAAAGCATTAGCTGGTTTCAATCTTGCATTTTGAATATAAGAGATGGCATAGCTCAGGTAAGTTTATGCATTAGTTCGCCATAAAAACGCATAGGAAAGTTGACACGAGGTCTCGAACTAACAAACAAACCAGTATGTCTACTGGACTAAAATTGTATTGGTGTTAGGGGACTAACCGATAGTGGGTCTTCCCAGCAACTTTATGTTAATACTGTAGCACCAGTTTCTCGGTAGTTTCTCCCCCCTTGCGAGTCCTGACATGCAGGAATATTAAGCCCGCTTCTTCTGCAGAGCAACAAGCAGAGCATTGACGCTCCTATTTAGCTCCTCAAGTTCCTTCCTCGACTCCTCAAGGTACTCCTTCGCCATCTTGAGGTCATTCTTTGCCTTCTCCAAATCACTCAAGACAACCCGAAGATTGGCGCTCTTCTCCTCCATCACAGCTTGTCCCTCAACCAAATCATTGCTCTTGTCCTCTACAACAAAACCCCCCGTCAGTTCGTATCTCCAATGCCGGGGTAACAGGAGCTACTCACCTGAATCCGC
The DNA here is from genome assembly GCF_033458365.1 of Neurospora hispaniola. NCBI lineage: Eukaryota > Fungi > Ascomycota > Sordariomycetes > Sordariales > Sordariaceae > Neurospora > Neurospora hispaniola. The sequence continues at coordinate 6,277,479 of NW_026944406.1, read as the reverse complement.
AGTCGTGGCCGTCGAGGCGGAACCGTCCGCGGGCTTCCCCATTGTCAAAGGCCACAACAACCTGATGCAAAGACAACACTGAACTATGATCCCAACTCGGTTCATCACCACCATAAACTCGAGGTCCGAACGGGTGGCTGCGCATTCGTCGTCTTCCATAACCGATCTCGTCTGCTGCCACAGACGAACAAAGAGTTCAGTTGAAGCCATCACGAGGATGCAGACTATAGGTAGTGATGAACAGCTGGTCAGATGTCACACCCAATCCGGATTACGCATGGGGTTGGGAGATACGAACAAGTTCCCCAGACAAGGATTGATGGACCGTTGATTTTCATCCATTCTTTTCCCATCCGTGGGCGGTCAACTTGCGGCTCAGCCGTCTGCCTGTTGGGGATATCTCCCATGTTGTCAAGGTGGGTGGCTCCTTGGGATCTGTTGCGACGCGAAGGCAGACTATGCTGCGTTTGGATAGCTCAATCGTTAGAGGTACGGAGTTAAAGTGATCGGTGATGTTGGTCGACGGCAACTGCGTTGCTACTAACTGGTGTAAGGCACGGAGGGTGATGAATCGAACAAAGAGAAAAGGGAGAACAAAAGCAGCCAGACAGCGAAGAAATGCTGAGAAGTTGAGTGGTTGTTCCTTCGAAGATCGAACGTGCGCCGCGGGTCAGTATGGAGTTCCCACAGGAAACGGATAATTCCCGTCCGAGTGCCGGGCTTTTTCCTTCGGTCGCGTAGCTCTTGCAAAGAGGAAGGAGCAACTGATTCCTTATCATGTCACTGACGCAACTCGCGACTGCCTCATAGCATAGAGGACGAGGTACCCCCGATTTCGGCGCGAAATTTTGAGGCGACGAGGAGCGCACTAGGAAACACTCGAGGAAGGAGCCAATCCGTGATCGTGTCACTGACGGAAGACACAACTGCCGTGGCTCCCAATCTACCTCTAACCACGATTTTGGTGCTGGCATCTGGATCCGACTCCCGGGAACATCATCATCTCACCGGGATACCGAAGGCAAAAAGAGAACAAGGAAAGGATAGACAATGAATGGAAAATAGATGTCAGTCAATGCTTCGTCACCAAGCACGGAGAGTAAAATCACTGAACCCAATTTGTAGACACATGTTTACATTTGCGTATGTATGTCCGGCTGGTCTCAACTCTCAACCCTGTTCTCTCCAAGAAAGTTACACCTTTGCCACCCTTTGCAAGTGACACAAAACCCCCCAAAGACCTCCAAACAAGAAACGAACGTGAAGAACCGGAAAACCAAAACCTTACAGAATGTGAAAGCGTAAAAAGCGTAAATGTCAGAACAAAGATTCCAATTCCCAAAAATGCATAACACAAGACACAGTCGTGGTTGAAGCGAACCGAGAAAAAAAGTAAAAGCGTCACCAAGCCATGTGTCCACATCCTCTCCAGTTTTCCCGTTTGCTGTCCGTTAAGCGGACACCGAAAAGCCCAAGACAAGGTGGCACAGCGACCTTGCCCAGCAGACATGTCAGTTGGGGACGTGTCGTGAATGAGAGTAGAAGATAACTGAAGACGTCGGGGCATAATCGTGATTAGCATAACATTGTATCCTTTAAGCGCCAACCCATCCCTTCAAGGCACCAAACCGGCAGAAAGAATCCCTGTGTACCAGCGACACTTCAAGCACCAATGCTGCGCTTCTGAGCCGTCAATACAAGCCTCGCCTTGCGCTGCTGGCCGTCAACGGCCTCCGTCTTGGCACCGCGGTTGCTGTTCTTCAACAAGCTTGCAAAGCTGCCAGAGTCACGGCTGGCCGCCTCGTTATCCGAGCAGTTGGTGCTGTCAACGCTCGTGCGGTTGGTCTTTTGACGCGAGCTCGGGCGGTCCGAGCCAATGGCGCCCCAGCTGCCAGTACTAGTGCGTGAGCTAGGCAGGCTGCTCTCGGCATCGTCGTGGTCGAGCAGGATACCGGATCCGCTACGACCCGAGTCGCTGTCGTTGTCCGTCAAGGGTGTCTCCACCAGCTCGTCGGCGCTCTCGGAAATAGGGCTAATGCTTCCAGAGGAGCGGGCCTCCTTGCGCCTTTCAAGACCAGCGCGCACAAGGTTGTGGATCGCCGAGCGGCGGGTGCGAGCCACAAAGTTCTTGCTACCCTCGTGCTTGGAGGTCGGCTTGGACTTGAGCTCGTCCAGCGAGGGTGGGTTGCGCGGCTGACGGACGGGGTGCTCACCAGCACGAGCCTGACCGGGCCCATAACCGGCCGTCATAGGGGTCATCGGGAAAGTGGACGTCTTGAGACCAGCAGTCTTGGGAGGCTCCTCGTTGGTCGAGATGGTCAGCTGGTTCTTGTTGCCGTTCGCAGTCGAGATGGTCTTCTTGTGACCACGACGGAACGCGTTGGCGCTCGGGGGAGGCAGGGGGTTGACGGCAGTCTCGACGACAGGCGACTCGAAGCGGCGAGGAGGCGACGAGTTCCGCGAGCTCGACTTGGTCTCGGTCGGGGGAGGGGGGACACCTGCAAGCGGGGAGTGCCGACAGCCGGCTGCTGGACACCACCGTAGTTGTTGAGGTTAAGCTGAGCAGTCTGGTTGGCGAGCTGGTTGGTGGCCTCGTAGAGCGTCTGCTGGCCAGTGGTGGGATCGTAGAGCGAGTAAGCGCTCTGCTGCTGGGTAACAGCCGGGGTCATCAAGGCCTGGAGCTGCTGAAGGTGCTGAATCTGAGCCGCCTGCTGCGCACGAGCCTGCTGGAGCGCCAGATACTGTTGCTGGAGACGCTGCTGTTGGAGTTGCTCCACCTGTTGCTGAACGTGGTGCTGCATCTGTTGCTGGTAAACAGTCGACTGGTGGCTCTGCTGCGAGGCCGTGGCCTGTCCCTGCATACGGTAACCCTGGGACTGGAGCTGCTGAGCAGCCGCCTGCAGGGCCTGCAGCTGCTGTTGCAACTGCTGTTGACGCTGAGCCAGAACGTGATTAGTGTACATGAGTTGAGCGTGCACATTGGGATCGAGCTCTCCCTGAACCGAGTCATCCATCGAAAGCTGCGAGACCATGATCTGGTCAGTTGTGTACTGCTGCTGCTGCTGCTGTTGCTGCTGCTGTTGATAAGCGGCCACTTCAGCGTTGTAGACAGCCTGCTGTTGCATGGCCTGGTGTTGAGCCTGGTGCATACCGCCATAGGTCGGCATGGACGTCTTAGGTCCGTTCAGGTAGCTGGCGCCGTCATACATGCCAGGAGTGATCGAGTTGTTGCGGCTGTTCCGGGCATGAGGGTTGACGGTGGGCGAGGCGGGACCGTTTCCAATTGCGAAGCTGGTAGCGGTAGCCGACTTGGGGGCGGTTCTCAAACCCGCAAGAAGGTGAGAACGGCTGGTGCGTGGCGTGGGAATGCCAGTGTCGTTCTCGGGGATGGACTTGAAGTCGAAAGAAAGAGGCTTGATGTTCTGGCCACCTCTCCTCGAGGCCAGACCAGAGGGCATGGCCTGCTGGTTGTACTGCATGTGCGCCATTTTTGATGGTGATGATGATGATGATGGATGGATATTAGGAAGAATATGCCGGTTGCTGCAAGAACGTGATCAAACGCTCTGATGTTGCGACCGCTCTATTTTCTCTCGAAGAATGCGAAAACGATGTGAAGTCGTAGAAGCCTGTACCAAGACCCCAACCCAAAGATTATGCAATGGTGGTGGTAGTATAAAAACAGCTGAAGATGATTCGGAATGCGTTCCAATTAAAAGATTGTCGAGAGACGAAGGTCAAAAGATTGTGCTGTTGATGATGGAAGCCGAATGAGCGGGCAAAGCGTTCAAAAGCCGAAGCGACGAACAGAAGAGGGAAAGAAGCGGTCGAGGATCGACAGTTGCAAGTAGAAGACGGTCGTCGGTCGGCGGAGAGAGAAGGTAAAAAAGACCCCGCGCGCGTACGGTGGGATGGTGAATGAGAAGGAAGGACGGTGGGGTTGTTCAAGTTTCTATTGATGACTTGTCGAGAGGAGGAGGAGTGAGGTGGCGAATCTGGTCGAACCGGTGCGAACCTTGGAAAAGGTGCAGTGCGGTGGTGGTCCGAAGACAGTGCGTGCAAGCCTGGACTTGACCGGGTCAGGAGACAACAAGCTGAAGAGACGGAGCTGCTAGCGGCAGGGGATGCTTGGCTAGGTGGCAGGCCGTAGTGTGGTGTGTGGCTGTCGGGTTTAGTACCTCTAGCGGGGAGCGACGACGCGTGGAGAAGTCAAACCTTTGTTTTCTCGGAATGGAGACAGACAAAGGGACAGAGGACAGAGCTGGCCAGAGCTACCTTTTTCCACTTGTTCCAAAGGGACGGGAGCGTCTTGAACAACAATGAACAGGACTGATGATCCTTTTTTTTCTTCTTCTTCCTTCCACTCTCAAAGTGTGTGTGGCAGAAGAAGCAGCAACAGCTGACTGTGCGTGTGTGTGATTGCTGTATCTGGGGGATCACGTCTCCACGATGATCCTAGTATACGGCTCTTTCCGAATCAAGGACAATCAATCGCCTTTGATGAATGTTGCTGCCAGAGATTATTGTGTGAACGATGCGTGTTCGTGGTGGTTGGAGTGCGAATGCGTGGTGCGGTGCGTTGCGTGTTGTCGAGAAAAAAAAACCAATCGAGGCCGAGGTCGACAAGACAGAAAACGCGCGAGATTCAATTGGATCGTGATAGCAAATAGCGTGTGCAGCCGAAAATAGAATACAAGGATTAAAAGGAATAACCTTTTTGTTGCTTGTTGTTGTTGTCGATGAGATCGGTCTTTTCTTTCCTTTTGCCCAGCTGGGGGTGTTTGTTTGGATTTTGGATTTTGGGGAGATTTCTGCAGTTGTGTGCGGTCTAGAATAGTGGGCGGGCGGGTGTGGTCAGGTGTGGTGCAGTGCGTATGGTCGAGAGGGGATCGAGATAGAAAGCCGAAGGAAGCGACGAAGGCGCGTTGCGTTGTTTGGGTACGTCTCGTCGCCGGTGGGGATGGTCTTGTCAATTTTTTTCAATCAACGAGGCTCAGACGGACGGACGGACGGACGGGCAGGAGGAAACCTGGCTGATGGAAGTGATCACAGCGGCAAAGGTGCCACACTAGGTAGAATAGCAGAGAAGACGGAACAGGAACAAGTGAAGAATTGAGATAAATCAACAACAATTCTCGACAACGACGACGACTGATGACGACAGACAGTGACGACGACCGACGTCTTTGCACGAATAGAGAGGAAGAAGGAAGAGGAAGGGGGGGTTGTTGCCAGACGAGGCTAGAAAAAGGAAAGGCGATCTAGATGGCGATGGAAAAAGAGGAAGAAAGAGAGAAAAAGACGGAAGTGTCAGAAGACTGGAGAGAGCCGAGAGAAGTCGAGACCGGGAACAGAGTGCGCATAAGTCGACATTGGCAAGAGTGAGTGCGGTGCAGTTGACCTATCGAGCGGACAGATTTGCTGCAGTGGCCAGCCTGGGCTGCCCTGGCCCTAGTTCACACACCTCAGCGAGCACCCTCATCGGGGGGCATTCACACAATCACCACAGCAGGGCATCACGTTGGGGAACAGTGCCCTGGACGGGCAGGGGGAGCCGCCCGACACCTCAACCCGCCCAGCAAAAACCTGGAAGCCGGGACCACGGACAGGCCAGAATAGGTGAGAGAACAGCGGGCGTGAACCAGCAGAACGCGTGCTGGCGGCGCAATCCGGGCGGGGCGGACAAGAGGACGGGAGGTGGAGTCAAAAAGGAGGGAAAAGTGAAAACAGTGTGGGCAAGCCCCGGGTTAGCGAGCACAGCAAGAGCAACAGGGACCGCAACGATTGGCTGACTGCAGCAGGGGAAGTGGGGATGTCACAAGGGTTAGCGGATAGCAGCCAGCGATGATTGAGCGAACGCCAAAAGCCTGAAGAGGGGGAATGACAGGAATGACTGCCACGAAGGGAGGGGAAAGCATCCTTTGGTTGGCCAATGGGAGAGCGCAATTACCACGTCGATGCGAGATGAGGTAAGCGTCCGGTGAGGAGCAAGAGGGAATTGCTATCTCGTATCTATATAACGTTAACAGGATTGGGTGCAGAAGTGGCCCCAAAATGTTTAGTAGTGCGAGGTCCTCTGTTGACATCCAACTGTATTGGCGGCTACAGCGGGCATGCACCACCAGCTCACACTCAACCGGGCCAATCACACATTGTCCTGGACAACTTCGATGTGAGCAAAGGAGCCTATCAGAACACAGAAGCATCGACTTCCTTAACATTTAAAAGTGGTCCCGCACCGACCCGTGCAGTGAGACGAAACACGGAACTTCCCCTGGGCCCTCATCATTCATTCCTGTCCATCATTTGGGCATCTGCCATCTTCCTGGTATCAACCCATCACCGGGTCCAGACCAAGATGACCGCGATGATCACGATCTGATGTCGACACTGAAAAGAATCGGACGAAACAACGAAGAGACGGCACCGGATTATGCCTTACTGCCCGGAATCGAAGCCTCTTTCGATCTCGATTCCTTTGTTCCGACGATCCGTCCTAGGTGCTTCTTCCGTGTGCTGACAGACAAAGCCTGTACCGCTAGTTCAGGCACTTCCCGCGATCAGATCCTGGGTTGTCACATTGACACCGTCCTGTTCTTTCGGTTAAAGGAATCTTGAAGCATTGGAGAGTGGTAGCAAAGATGTGATGAGTTTCGGTGTCAGAACCCTTCAAGCTCGCCGAGAATCCTCGTGTTGATGTCTGAATTGTAACCCCACCGTTGGATGCTCAACAAATTGATATCCTTTTTGAGAATACTATCCGCGAGAGGGACGTCTTGAAAGAGGTTCCCTGTCCATAACGTGTGTGTTCCCTTGTGGCTCATTCCACCAATCACCATGTCTCCTCATTCCAAAACCGTCAAACAAAGTCACGAAATCCACGAACCACAAAGGACGGGCGGGTGCGGCACACAAACATTACCAGAAGGAACCTTTTTGGAACAGACTGACGGCTTTCCTTGTGCTTGTACAGGGCTGAAGAAGCGGCCACAAGTTGGACCACATTCATCATTGCACAGACACACACACACCATTCTGATATATGTAGGTATGTACATATTGACGACAGGTTCCTGTTCCTGGCTGGCCATTGAAACCGGAACGACCCATCCACGTGGTTACCAAACCACCACAGACATGCATTCTGGCGCAGTCGGCTTGAGAGACGGCGGGTGCAGTGCGGAGCGTTAGTTGCCTTCACTTGCTTGCGCCAGACATGCAGACAGCGGCAGTGCAGTGCTACATACAAAACAAAATCATTCAATTCCCCTCCCCCACATCGGGACCATCGTCATTTCTCCATTTCGCCTAGAAGCTTCACTTGTGTTTTCCTCCCCTCCCTGGTCGGTCTCCAGCGACTCCAGCTGTCTGTCATTGCCCCTGGGCCTTGCTTGGTCCTGGTCCTGAACCAGATTCGCGGGTACGGAGACCAGCTCTCCGGTAACCATTCAGAGCATAAACACAGGCCAAAAAATATAAAACAATCTGGGGTACAGTACCTGCTTTGCGCCATGAACAAGCCCTGGAGGACCTGGAAGATGAGGGTGTGAAGTGTGGATTCGTCGCGGATGGCAACATGTCCCTGGATACCTACCTAGCTAGTGAATGGTGGTGCAGTGCAGTGAGTGGGTTGCACAGCCGCCTCCTTCGGTGCCCTGCGGGCGTCCTCCTCCGGGGAAAGTCGAAGTTCAGTTTGGGTACAGTACGTGGGCAACGAAGCGAGCGAGACCTGGAGAGTGGAGGGGGGACCTAAAAGACGGAGGTCACGGTACATATCAAAATCTGAAACATGGGCCAGAGTAGGGCGAAACATTGTTTGCATTGTTCGCATTGTCCGCGTGAAGAAGAAGAAGCCATGGAAGGGGAAACGTCTCCTGAATCTTCAATAGGTAGGTACATGATTAGGAGTATTTTGTGGTGAATCACTGCAGTTCTAGAATCAAACATGTACCTCGGCTTCGCCTACTTGGCAGTAGAGGGAACCTCTCAGGTCAGGTTGACACGCCCTGTGAGTTCATTTTCATCCAATTTACAATTGTCAGATAGGCTAGTCTAAATTCGTAAGAAAAGACATCAATTATTAGCGAGAAAGGAAAAAAGAAAAAAAAGAAAACGGGTTCCTCGATCATTGACAGCAAAGCGCAATCGCAGCCGCCGGAAACCGAAAGAGCCCTCCTGCAAAGAAACGCCGGCTGCATGCAAGTCAACTTTCACGCCTGCATTTCGCTTTGCTTGGCGTCTAATCTTCCCACCTTTTACAGTACCATACATACTTTCACCTCAGCACCAGCTGCCGGTCGAAGTGCAGGTGATGATCGCAAAAAAAACGGCAATCAAAGGTAATTGACGGCGCTTAGCATCATATGTTTGCTTCTTCTTTTTGAGCTTTGGGCTTGAGAAGCGCGCGTGATTTCGGAGTCCAGACCGGCAGTTGACTGCATACCACTGCCACGAACGATAATTGGCGATCGCCTCCGTACACTACCTATAATCTGGCGCCACGATGGATTGATTTGAATGGCATCCCCCATCTTTCTGTCCGGCGTCAACAACGGACAAACGGACGGACGGACTTGCGCTGTGGTATATGTATGGTCGTTTCGCACTCAGTACACTATCCAACATCCACACCTGTATAACCCAAAATGTTGATTCCCGTGACTACTTCTAGTGCATGTAGTGCACACATATCGTCGCCGTTTGGGACTGACTGGATCCGGCCCGCAGCGCCCCGACGTGTCAAATACTGTATGTCTTACCTTGGCTCTATATATAGCACACGTGTGCACAATACACGACAATCCCTTGCAGATCGCCGTAATTGCGGTTCTGTGTTGCCGTCGATCAATCGCTCGCCGGACCGACCGACTTTGTCGCTTCTAATTGAGAAATAAATGAATAGCTTCATAACTGCTTCACGGTAGGCTATCACTAGGTAAGCAATTACAGAGTATGGAGTTTAGGATCTAGAGTTGATATGCATAGGTATATTGTATCAGCTGAGAGACAAAACACAAGACGTCCCAACATTATCGAGAGCATGAAAGAGCATGATAGTCCAGAACTTGGTTCAGATCCAGAACTTCAGAACTCTACACTAGATTCAGATTCCAGATTCCAGAACACCTCCGGAAATTACACACGGGGACATGTGGGGACCAAAACCAAAAACACCGGGATCACGGCCTTTCTGGAAAACCTGGAATACGATACCCAACTGTTCCGGACGGCCCGGGGATGCTGGTCCAGCCGAAGAAGTGAAGTTCTGGAACCGCTGCGCTGCGCCCCCCCCCGCCCTGAATTGCGGGACTTTTTGAGACAACTGGCCGAATTCTGGAAGCTCGGCGCCGCGCCGCGCACGGTATGGGGTACGGCATCCGGAGTGCACGGACACGGTACGGGCGGGCGGGCAGTCGGAAGTCGGGGCGGAGCGGGTTAGTGGGACTAACATGGGGACCTATCTTGACGGTGGCCATAGGTACCGACGCAGTAAAGTCAAGTCTCATTTGAGTTGTTCCCATGTTCAGGTTGTCACAAGTATTCACATCAAAGTCACGACAATGGCTACAACATGACCATAGACTTTGCCTCAGCCAATTCATAACATCATTACCGCACTACATACAGCTTCCACCTATTTCGCGTTCTTCCCAAACAGGGCCTCCCTCACATCATACCCGTACTCGACCGTTCCATGCCAATAATTGACCGTATCAACCTTTGCAATCTTCCACGCCTCATCCAGGGCCTTCACCACCTCTTCGGGCAGCGGTCCCTTTTCGAGGTCCGTCAAGTTGCTATCCAGCTGATCAATACTGCTAACACCAATAATCACCCCATCATTCCCATCCTTGATCTTCAGCGCACTATGATGCACCATCCACCGCAACGCCGTCTCAATCATGGTGAGTCCCGCCTTTTCCACCGCCTGCTCGACCACCTGCAAGGCGCGGAAGGTCGATTCCTTAAAGTACCTGCCGCGGTACATGACGCCCATCTTGTTGACGTCGGAAAACCGGCCCGACTCGGGCACCATGTCGTGCGACTTGATCTTGCCCGAGAAGAGACCGCCGGCGAGGGGGTTGTAGACGACGATGTCGAGGCCGTAGCGGCGGCACGCCAGGACGAGCTCGGTCTCGAGAGACCGGGTGATGGCGTTGTACATGCCTTGGTAGATGGTGGGCAGGACCCAGTTGTTGTACTTGCATGTCATGACGATCTCGGCGACTTCGAACGAGGTGAAGTTGGAGATGCCGAAGCGGACGAACTTGCCGGCTTTGTGCAGGTCGTTGATGGCCGAGAGGGTTTCGGCAAAGGGGGTTTTGCGGTCCTTTAGTCGTTAATTGTCCCGTCAGTTTCCTTTCCCTTTACGGCACATATCCTTGCGTAAAGGGGGCAGCTTACAGCAGCGTGCAAATACAGAATATCCACACAATCCGTCCCCAACTCCTTCAGACTAACGTCGGCGCTCTCCAGGACCTTGTCCCGCGTGTTGTCTCCTCCGTTGGTGGGGTAGATGACCTTGGTAGCCAGAGTCAAGCCGCGGTCCTTCCAGCCCGCCTGGCGAGTAAAGGATTCCTGCTTTCCACCAATGTACATGCGCGCCGTGTCGACTTCGTTGTATCCCCGCGACTGGAAGAGATCGAGGACCTTGCTGAACTCGGGGATGGTGGTGACGCGGGCGCCCGTCTCGGGGTCGGTGCCAAAGGTCATGAGACCTAGGATCACGCGGGGCTGGGGGTTTTGGGCGATGAGGGGCATTTTGGCGGGTTTATTGGTCTGGTATCTTTATCTGGTTCGGATTGGGGTGGTTAGATGCTGGCTTGAAACTCAATTGTTCTTGGAAAAGGGCGGGTGGTCATGTTTATATGTTATGGTGTTTGTTGACATGGAGACACCCCCCGCATGAGGGGTTGCGTGGGGGAGGAGGAGAAGGAGTCACGGTGTGAGCAGGGGTTAGTGGTTTTAACGCCTATCTCCGATGTCACAAATGGGCACATTGGACTTACTTACGACGCTGAGGGCCTCTAATTGAACGTATCGGAGTTTGGGCAAACACCAGCAATTGAGGGTGTTGATGTTGTTTACTTGTTGGAGGGGTAAGATCGGACTTGGTGACGCCATCAATCGCCGGCTCGAGGTGGAGGGAGGGAGCGACCCGCTTGGAGTCGTGCCCGTCCCGATTACGGCAAGTCCGGCAACTAACAGCGGGACAAGACCGACACCGCAGTGGATGCTCCCGCTCCCAGCTTGATCTCGTCCGAACTTGAACTTCATCTGAACTTGTTCCTTTGAGATGACTTTCCAATCGCGATGGCGGTGGGAGACCAACATCGATCACCTGCTGGACATGCCCAGAGTGGACGAACACCCTCACTTTGCGCCATGTTGTCCTGTTTCTGCACGACTACAGCGTCCACGTTAGCGCACCTCCACCAGAACACTGCGTCAATGGCAGAGACCACTAACACGGGCTGTTCTTCACCTCGACAGCTCCATGAACTCGTGCCCCTTTGAGTCTTGATCAACCACTTTTCCACATCTCCAAGCGATGCTACGACAAGGATCGTACTTGGCCGGCTCTAGCCACCTCCCACAATCGTCAGCCGCCATAAGCCTCTAGGCAGCAATGCATCAGCCGAGATGGAGTCAAAGATACTGGGCAGCCAGTTACGGGCGAGCTTCACAACTCAGCTGAAGTCCAGTCCGCAGAGCCTTCTCTGCTTAGCTGGAACATAAGGACTGGTAAGCCTGCACCCATCTTCATTGTCATAGGTACCTGGCTCACCCCAACACGACTAACCTCACAATGGCCTCTTCCGACTTCAGACTCTGCATTTTCTGCCGAAAGCTTGAGCCTGCCTCAACGCCGTGTCCCAAGCAGAAATCCCGAGATTCAGCAAAAGAGTCGGACCACTTCGGACCAGAGGAGCAGTTCAATCAACTTTGCCCGCTCTCTGCCCATGATGAAAAGCTTCTCAAGCAACTCCAAGATAAGCCCAGCTCGCTCTGCAAACGATGCGCCGACTACAACCCCCTCAAGGTCTTCGAGCTCTCGGAGCCACTCCCCTCGGGCCTCATTCCCGAAGACAGTGACAAATTCAGGGACTACTTCGTCCGCCTCAAGCCCTATGAGCTCGACCTCGGTGAACTCGGATCGCTCACCTTGCAAGCGTCGTGCCCCTTCTGCCGGCTCGTTTACCGCATTATGCCCACTGAGGCCATACGTCCCGACACCAAGGGCATGAGGCTCACTCCCTACCCTGCCTATGTCCGACATGCCGGCTGGCAGTACCTTGCTGAGGAGACAAGGACTAAAAGTGCCATCTTCTTGGGTCTGCGCCATCTCAGCCACATGATCCACGACCTCCAAGTTCCTTTGCTCTTCTCAGACAATGAACCAGGTGTGCAAAGCTCTGAAATGACGGGCCCTGCTATATGCTTGGCCACTGAAGACACGTGCCATGACCGGAAACAGTACAATGGACGGTTGATTGAGCCGTTTGTTGACTTTGGGTTTGCGAGGAATGGTCTCGATGTTTGCTGGAAAAACCACAAAGAATACTGCATCTCTACGAAGCCCAAGGAGTTATTCACCACAAAGATGATCGATGTCCTTGAACGCAAGGTGGTTCCCTACCCAGAGGGATGCGAGTATGTCGCTCTAAGCTATACTTGGGGTGGAATCATGCCGGAGGAAGGGGCCTTGGAAAAGAAGACTCTGCCGCAGACCATTGAGGACTCCATCACTGTCACCAAGAAACTTGGGAAGCGCTATCTCTGGGTAAGCAACCTGAGTCAAGTCATCTGCAGACGTCAAACTGACAATCCCTCCAGGTCGACGCCCTCTGCATCAATCAGAAACCCTGGGACACACTCTCCGTCCAAGAGAAAGCCGAAAAAACTCAGCAACTCGCCATGATGGATCTCATCTACCAATGCGCCACCGTAACCCTCGTTGCCCTCTCTGGCCAGAACTCCAACGCTGGCCTTTGCGGAGTCTCGCGGAAACGGGAGATGCAACTTCATGAGATTATCAACGGCCGCACGCTCTTCACCATCCCCGCTGTCGTCGAGGACGAAATGGCCGCTTCAGCATGGGACACTCGGGCCTGGACCTTCCAGGAAGGCATGCTGTCCAAGCGGTCCCTCTTCTTCTCTGACAAACAGCTCGGCATCTCCTGCCAGCGCTTTGGAGCACCCGATGCCTATGATCCCAGTTGTTACGAGCATCTATCGGACCGGCCCATGGATTTCTTTAGGCAGTTGATGAATGGGTTTAACCTTACTGATACCGACGTTAGTTCTCCCTTCGCCATTCCCTTATGCTGCTTCCTCGCTAACAGATGGACCCATTAGATCTCCGTAACAGACCCTCAACGCATCCTCCTCTACACAGGTCTCATCATAGACTACACCAGCCGTCAAATGTCCTGGCCTTCAGACTCCCTCAACGCCTGTCTCGGTTTGCTTTCCGCCCTCCAGCGCCATCTCTTCCCTTCCGGATTCGAATGGGGCCTTCCCCTGCGCCAATTTCCTCTCACCTTGGGCTGGTCCCACGATTGGTCCTTTCCCAAGCCCGAGAGGCTACACAAGGACTCCCCGCCGTGGGACATCGCCCGCCCGCAAAGGCGAGAGGGCTTTCCGTCGTGGAGTTGGTGCGGCTGGGAGGGGCACGTCACGTTCGATCAGACCTCTTTGCTAGATGGTTCGCTTGTGACTGCTGGTAAAGGGCGAAGAGGGAGGGACGTGAAGAGTGATATGGTTCCGGAGTTTGTCGGCTGCGAAGGCAAAAAACTGACCATCAACGGCTACGTTTGCAACTTCTACATCCGCACGGAGCCGTTTAGCGAGGCGTTCCTCAAGAAACCGGAGAATGAGGATGAGCAACCATTCGGCATCGTGTCGGAGAGAAACTTTCCTCACCCATATACGCTCAAGACGGGGGAGTATGAGTGTCTGGTTGTCGAGAGATTGAGGCACACACAAGACGAAGAGTTTGTCAAAGACACAGTGTACATGATTGTGTTGGATTGGGTTATAAGCCAGGACGGAAGGGGAGAAGTGGCAGAGAGGAGAACGTTTGTTACGGTGCAGAGTGATGTTGAGTTTGAAAAGGTGAAGCCGGTGAGGAGGGTGGTGCACTTGGAGTAACGCCCACTCCATATCTTCGGCGTAAAGTTTACCCCGTGCATGAACGAGCTGGTCCAGGCAACGACATTATTGTTCATTCTCGCAACCTCGAAATTGCAACATCACACGGAAACTACAATACTCCTCGGCCGACGCAGGATCCTTCAAGTCGCAGTGTAGCATCTTTGCTTTATAATGATTCAGTTGATTACATATTTTTCACGCACATGGAATCATCAAGAAGTCGTGAGGTCATGTCACGCCGGCGATGTTGGCCCCACAACAAGGTAAACGGACCCCTACCGGATTGCTACACTGCCGAACCAGACTGACTCCACAGTTTCGGACTTAGGAGTTAATACATTAATTCAACCGCCATTGTTCTAGAATATATATTAACCCACGTCTTCGCCAACTCTTTCTGTCAAGCTAAACTCACATCATCAACCATCACTTCACCATTCGATCGTCACCATGCCTTTCCCTTACAAGACCGTCCTCATCACCGGCGCCACCTCCGGCATCGGCCTTGCGCTGGCCGAGCGCATGATCAACAGCGGTGTCTTCGTCATCGCCGTCGGCCGCCGCAAGGACCGTCTCGACGCCCTTGTCAAGAAGCACGGTTCCGACAAGGTCGCCGCCGAGCCCTTTGACATCTCTGACCTCTCCGCCCTTCCCAACTGGGTCAAGCAGTACGTTCCCATTCCTTTCCTCCCCTCTTATCCCCCTACTAACACCTACCAGCATCACAACCACCTACCCCACCCTGGACTCCATCCTCCTCAACGCCGGCCTCCAAAAGACCCTCTTGTTCACCAACCCCACCACCATCGACCTCGCCGCCCACACCACCGAACTCACCACCAACTACCTCTCCCCCCTGAACATGATCGCCCTCTTCATGCCACACTTGATCTCTCTTGCCCCCAACCCCACCTCCATCATCGTCGTCACCTCCGGTCTTTCGGTAATCCCCCTCCCTCGCTGCGCCAACTACTCTGCCTCCAAAGCCGCCGCCCACTCGCTTGTGTGGTCCCTCCGCGCTCAATTGACGGGCCCAGAGGCAGAGCATACCAAGCACATCAAAGTGGTGGAAATCATGCCGCCCGCGGTGAAGACGGAGTTGCACACGATTCAGCCGGACTTGGTGGAGATGGGACTGGGAGATATTGGAATGGAGTTGAATGAGTTTGCGGATTTCACGTGGGGGGAGCTGCAGAATGAAGAGAGGGAGGAGGTCTGGGTGGATCAGCAGAGGGGGTGGAAGGAGGTGGATGGGAAGAGGAGGGAGGTGTTTGAGGGGAGTGTCAAGGCTTTTAGGGAGATGGGGTTGAAGTTTTAGATGCAGCGGATTGATGACTCCCGTTTTCTTCAATGCACAGAGTTCGATCCTGAGGTGCACGAGAGAAAAGAAATGAAGTGGAAGTTTAGATTGATGCTAGCGTGCGCCTGCCAGCCTCTATGTCTATAATGCAAGTCCAAGTCTATATGCTATGTCGTGAAGGAATGTATTTAAAGTAGTCCCGTCTACCATGTACGGAAACGAGAGTATGTGATGTGTGATTGCCAGCAATCACGTCGTGGCCCAAGTGACCAAGTGAGTGACTTGGAGAGGAAAGTCGATGTAAAGATGGAAGACTGACTTTCTTGCGTCAGCGGAACCCTTTCAAGGTGAAGGCCTAACTGGGACTTACATGGCCGTGATCTGATCGAGATTATAGTATCATCTCTGTTCCCTAAGGCTTACTAGGACCAACAGGCTTCGGACCTGGTGGTTTCTCGTATGCGCCGCGCTTCTCGTTGCGGCAGACGATGAAGGTGATCTTGGTGGTCTGCATTTTGCGGACGGTTGCAGTGTGGTCGATAAAACTGATACTTTGGTGTCAAGTATGGTGCTTTGGTTGGGCAAAAGGAAGGAACCGACCGGCGGTTGTGGTATTAAATGGTGTTGATTAAGAGAAGAGAGGCAAGGTCAAAGCCTCAAAAAGATGGAAAGAACAAAGTCTGAAGATTATAGAATCAAAGGAACGCCAGCAAGGGGAGAAAGGAATCGCACTGAACTGAAGTGGAACACCGAATGGAAGAAACCATTGACAGACCAAAAGACAACGGCAACGTCTTATAAAGATTCCCTTTGGCGACGTAAACCCGCGAAACTACCGAAAGTTTAAACCGGAGAAAGGGTCCATGTTCCATTTCAGACACCACGGGTCTTCGGGGTCTCCGGTCAACAATGAATGCATGCATGTGCATGTCGTTTCCAGACCATTGATGGTGGTTCTTCTCACGACTGGAAAGCTGCCTGAAGTTCACTGAAAGCCTTCAATGCCAAGCACGACATATCACAACTCAAACAGACAAGACTTCTAGAATAATTCCAGGTGACAGCTCATTCCGAAGCTAAGACACAGGACAAAGAAACCATGTGGTTTTGGGCACCACGTGGATGCAAGCCTCGTTTTCCTGACGATATCTGTTTCCAAGAGCTGGAATGATGAATGAACTCAATAACGTGGAAGTGAGACATGGGTTGTTGTTTGCATTGGGTGCTTTGAGAGTGTTGTGTTAGCACTCAGCAACCTAGACTCTTTGCGTGCCCTGTGGAATGCTCTATTGAACCTTCATACTTCGAACCGACTCAAACTTTACTTTCCGAAAGTTCCCCCTTTCAAGTGTCCTTTTCGGTGAGATGTTGCATCGCGTTGGTTGGGGCTTCGTGCTTGAAGCTGTATCTTCTCGTGTTCTAACTAGAGATCTTTAAGGTTTACTGGTCTTGGATTTGTGTGGATGGTCCTGGATCTCTAGCGCAATTACGTTGAAGAGTTCACAACGTGCAGCTCTAACAATTCCATTCCTTCTTGACCGAGCGTCTCAATTGACGTCCATTGTAACGAGCTTGTAGAAAGACATGGATTTTAATAACGTAGTGTCTGGACTGACCTCGAAGTGAAGAGTTCCATTCCAAATCAGGTCATCATGTCTGGTCTATATAGCCGCAATATCACCCATGTGCTCCAGTCGTCACACCATCGCCACGCTTCCCAGGGTCATCCAACTGCGTACAGATCGCAAAAACCCACTAAACATTAGGTCCATTGAGCGCCCCAGGACAGCCAGAAACTGACACCTTCTCACTTCAGTCCTCCAAAAGCCCTCAACGGTCCAACCCCCAACAACCGCTATCATGTGCCTCATAATGCTTCAAGGCGACATCACCTTCAGATGCGGTCATTATCACTACTATCCCGAGCCAACTCCTCATTCCAACGTCTGTCCATTCGTTGAATGCCGGCCTCTATATTCATACACCTATCGTCGCTACAATTATATGCCATACCCTTGCCAACAGTGCATCCGTCGGGAAGTTTACGTGTATTCACCCGAGCGGTTTCCTGCTACACCAGGTGAACCGGTTCATCATTGGGTCCGGCGGGATGGGAATGACAATATAGTGGGACCTGATTCTGACCCCTCATTGCGAGTACCACGAGAGGCACCAGAAACCGTGCTGGAGAAGAATATGCCGCAGCGAGTACGGATATCAGAACTGCTACCAGGACCGGCACCAGCACGCACTTCTAGACAGAACCCTAGAGGTAACCTTGAGATTAGTCTACGACGAAGACTAAAGCAGGAGGTAAGGAAAAGAAAACGTGCAGAACAAAGACGGGCACAAGCAGACTCCAGGGGGGAAGAGGGACATACATCGAGAGGAGCGGAAGCAAACACACAAGACATCAAAGAAGATATACGAGGCGACGTGCAGGCCATACTGGAAGAGGAACTGAGGGACCTGATGGACCCGATGGACCTGATGGAAGAAGAGGCGTGTCAGGAAATAACGGAGGAGGTGAAGAGGGAGGCAAGGAGCAATGCTTATGATCAAGTGTATGGGTTATTGCTGAGGGAGATGCAAAATATGATGGAAGAAACTAAGGAAATCTTGAAGGAGGATTTGGCGGTGGTGATGGAGAGGGTGAAAGAGGGGGTTAAAAAGGAGGTGAAGGAGGAGGTGAGGGTGAAGGAAGAGTCGGAGTAGTGGCGCTCATTGCTACCAGCAGTAAAGTATGAACCGAGGAGCGTAGAGGTAGGTAGCGAGAGTCGAGAGAGCTGGGTCGACGTATTTTGTTGCCGATGGGAATGGAGGCTAGGGGATGATTGAAATTTGATAATATCCGTGAGAACAAGAAGTCCCATCTCTGACTGTTGGTGGAGTGACGAGCGCTGAAAATGTTGCTTTGATGGCGATGAGCTGACCGGAGGGATGCTTTCGATCGTGCAGTAAAAAAGAAAAGAAATATTGTGGACTTTGTAAACAAAGAGGAGAAAGGAAGGGTGTACAAGACAACAAGGAACCTGGAAGGAATAGGTAGGAGGGAGAAAGCGCAAGATGGGAAAGATGAAAGGTACCTCTAGTAGGAGAAAGAAGGTGCGAGATACTGTCTCAGTCGTCACCCACCATCGCGCATGTTCTACTACGAGGTAATTACCGCACTTTTCGAAGGGCAACTGGAGTCAGCTTTTTTGTTCAACTTTGGAATTGCGATGGTTGCTTTCAAATTCTCTTCCAATCTCGTCATCTTCTCCCGTTAAGAATAACGCGTGACTGTGAGCGACACCGCCAATACCTAGAGGTACCTGTAAAGAACATTTCCACACGCAAACTTGATCGCAAGGAAAACGCACTCGTCAACTGGAAGTCCCTACCACAGCTCTCCTGGCCACTCTCCATACCTGGTAGTAGGTATACGAGCAACATAGCGAGGATCCCTCACCTAGGGCAACAACAAAAGCTTCTCAAGCTGTTTCTCAAGCCAAATCTTTTCCTCTTCGAGCCGCTCAATCTCCTTCGCAAGCTGCATATGCTTTTCCTCATTTTCCTTCTCCTTCTCCTTCTCCTTCGCCTCCTCCTTTTCCTTCTCAAGCTTCTGAGCGACGGAGGAAGCCATAGCGTTACGAGCAGCCCCAGCAACGACAACAGGAGCCCTACTACCAACAACAGGCATCAAGTCCTCGTTCCTAACATACTCCCCCTTCTTCACCCCATTTCCCTTCTTCCAAACCCAGGTCCGAGAATCTTTACACTCCGAGCACGGCCAGGCTACCTCCACCAAGTACTCACGAGGAGGCAGGATTAACATATCCTTCTCGCCCTTATCCTTGTCGCCGGGCTTGGTGAACAGCTGGGTGCCAACTGCGCAGAGGTGGCCGCAGACGTAGTGGAGGGGACCAATGGGGTCGTAGTCACGGGCTCCCCTGGGCATGAGGTTGTTGGGGTTTCTGGCGTTGGGGCCCCAGGACATCTTTGGCGGTGGGTTAGGGCTGAGGGGGTTGTAGGTTGAGGAGTTGAGGTTGTGGGGTTTGGGTGAGTGGTGACCAAGATGGGAGAATTTGAGTTTTGAGGTTTGAAGTTGAGGTGACCAGAGTGGCTGGCGGCTAGAGGTGACTAGAGAACTAGTGGTCAGTAGAGGTAGATGTAGAAAAATGGAGGCGTGTGGAGGCATACCTCTAGGAAGTTGTATAAGGTATGGAGACTACGCCTCAGACAGATGACCAGCGAGTGGGTGACGATGTTCTGGTTAGTGCCAGGCCGGGCAGTGATTACTGATATTTCAGTGTCGCGGCTGATTTCTTTGCGCGGACGAGAAGACTGAATCGCTGTTGATGCCGCAGACAGACCAAATGCGTGTAAAGAAGTTGTTACTGGTGGAAGATAGTGACCAGGAGAAACGAGCACAAGAAGTCTACGTCCTGCAAGTACGAATTTAGTTGAGGGGCTTGTATGTGAGTGTAGTTTTAGTGGTCGTTTGTTGAAGGTGAAGACGCGTGTAAGAAAAGTTCTTGATCCTCGCGCACGAACGGAAGAGGAAAGTAGGAGAAAAGCCGCAGGCAGCCAAAGTGGAAGTACCGGCAATAAAATGCCGCTGAATAGGAAGCCCACCTCAGTGAATACCTCTAGGTACCTCTACCTTGCCTTGGGCAGCTAGGGCACGGACTTCCAACTTCGCCCTTCTTATTATCCGTGCCTACAACTGCAGGTGACTAGAGGTACATGTAGAGGTAAATAGGTAGTTAGAAATACCCTTGGAGTTGAGCGGTCAAGAGTCTGGGCCGCTACAATCGTTTGTTCACTGCCTCAGACCTGGACAATTGGTTCCAGACACGGCCCAAACATGCCACGTAGAGGTACAGTCATGTATCTCGAGCCTTCCAGCCCTCACATTCCATCTCAACTTTACTATCAGCTAAACGCTTCAGCTGGCTAAAGGTCGTTCTGCCATGCTGCCCTCACAGTACGGGTATATAACAGATATGGCGATTGTCCATGTTCTGTGCCGTCAGAAGACTATGTTGATAGGAGAATTTAGGGAAGTAGTGAGGTTCGAACCCACTGAGACCAGGGTACCTTGGGGTAGCTTGAGATAGTCTGACCACCCGCTTCAAGGAAAAGAACTGGGCAAAATGTGAAGAATACATGACCGAGAATCAGCGTACTGCGTAGAGAAGGGGCTGGAAATTTCGTGACGTTGCGGTACACTGCCTCTATAGTTCGGTAATCAACGATAGCCAATACAGAAATGTACCTACCATCATGAACTATTTGACCGTTCATCTTAGAAAAAGCTTGAAGGTGTTCTCTAAATAGAATCTATAACGCAGAAATTTGCCGTTCAATCTTCCGACTCCGGAACAAAATCTTTTGCTCACCGAGAGTCCAGAAACCAAGTAGACAGCAACTGCAACATCGTTTTCGACATTATAGGATCCAGGCAGCTCCCAAAACCTTGTAGCTTCCGCTATCCCTTCCTCATCAAACCGTCCGCAGACCAACCGTACCTCTACAGAGCCAAGCAAGTCCGCACCTTCCATCTCTAGAGGTACCGTACATAGACACACAAAACCACCTGTATTTTTTTTTTGCTTCTTTCTTTCTTTTTGGTATCTTACACATAGAACACATGTGCCTACTATCAAGTGCCCTTTCAGTCAAGCATTGAGTGCCGGTCAACTCACTTTTCAAAAACATATGGCCGTACCTCACTCAGCGTCGCGCTCATGGTGACCAGCCTTTATCACTTCGCTATTACTTTCATTCTCTCATTACGCCGGGAACTTTGCCGCGCATGCATCGATAATTGAACTCTTTCAATGACCTTTCAATGACCACCTAAGCAATGGTTGAGCAAACAACGTTAGAGTGGCTCAGAGCACCCGAAGGAAGTACCTTTCAGGTTTAGCAACAGTCTCGTGGTAGGATGGTGATCTCAACTTGAGATTGTGAAGTTTTGCTCTTCGAAGTAGGTAAGTTGCAACATCACCCTAGTGTCCAATCTGGTTGTATCGAGACTCGGAAGGTAAGGTGTTTAGGAGACGCCAGTTTGGTCACTCCTTGCATCTCCAGCTTATGATGCATCATCATTATACAACTCTCCATGTTCTCGAAAGTGGATCTGGAAGCCAAACACTAAACTTCTATCTCTATCGACTTTTATATAAACCCCAACAGAACCTTTCTTTTAGCTAGGCCCTGTTCGAGAACCATTGTCCCGTCAACTCTTCGGTTCCAAACTCCCAGATCACCCCGATTTCCAACCACAAGTCTACAAAAATGTCCACCAACGCTATCCCAAACGCTATCCCCATTCGTCAAATCACCATCACTTTCCTCTGCGGACACACCCTTACTAGAGGCAGCACTACAAGCAGCCAAATCTCTACCTCGAACTCCCACACTCCCAATGCCCGTATATCCCCGCCGGGTGCGGCACTCCATGGCCTTCTTCAGCGTAACTCTGCGTCTATCCCGTGCAAGTCATGTAGAGATAACCGAATTTGGGTGTTTGATCGGTTCAGAAGGGTGTGGGTTAAAAACAAGTAATGGTTGAGAGTAGGTAGGAAATCTTGCGAAGGCTGGAAAGTAGGTAGGCGGTGGATGGTTAGGTTTGAGATGTGTTGTAGGGAGATAGGAAGTAATAAGACCGTGAATTTTTAGTTTACATTACACTCAAAATACTTGTAGCTACCTCTAATTGTGAAAATGCGCGAAGGGCGTAGAAAGCCCTTATTTACGAGGGATGTCGATATTACCTAGACAACACTCATAAATTCTTGTCGGGGACAAGATATCCCAAGTCCTTTTAGCACCGAACCGAAAGATTCTTCTTGGACTTTCGTTAGGATGAAGAGTGCTAGTTCGTTGGTGGTGGTCTAATAATCCGGGGTGGGAAGCTTGTAAAGTAGTAAAGAAGGGAAGGAGAGAGAAGAAGGAGAAGGAGGAAGAGAAAAAGACAAACTGAACTGGATTAAGGAGAGAGAACGTTGAGGAGGGAGTTGTAAGCTAAAGTGAAGAAGCCCGGCAAGGCTGACGCTCTTCTACTACTTTATCATCAATGATCGTAATAGCATGCTGAAAAAAAAGCGAGGTCTGCCGAGCGCTGGGTGCAAATAGCAACCACCTCGAGTGATGTCAGCTTTCACTCCGATTATCTGACGGTTACTTTTGATGTGAAAACATTATAGAAAGGTTCGAAGCGTAAAGACAAGAGAGTAAGGAATGGAAGGAGCTTAACGCCCTTGAAGTCATTTGGGAGGTAGGTAGACACTGTCCTCTCAATTGTTCGACAGGCAACATATCCTTTCACAACAACTATATGTTTATAATAACCCGCGTATACTTACTGATAGCCAACCACGAAGTGGACGTTTAAACCAGGTACATGACACGCCCAATGAGCTGGTCAGTTAGTCGTATATGTAGCATTTGTCTTCCAATCCTTGATCTGGATAGCACCGCAATGCTGACCGAATTAGGAAGTATCGCTCGAGAACTCTAGGTCAGCAATGGCTGGGACCAAGATCCCACTGGAGATCCATTTGGTGGTCGGCTTTCATAGCGGTAACCGTGAGGCTGGCTGTAAACAGCATGACATTGGAAGCCCAGAGCCCAAGAAGCGGATTTCAGCCTATCACCTCCATCTCTTTCATCGCCCTTCTGATCCAGTGATCAGTCACTCATCGAGATCACTGATCACACACATGATCAAGCCTTTGCTGACTCGACGCTAAGACTTGCCATGCTTATCTTCCGTTGTTTAGTCATCCATGATAATAATGCGAAAAGAAAGCATGTCAGGTGAAGTCTGTACGCCGTATGAGTGTCAATTAATGCTTAGAAATCAAGCTACGCCAGAGTAGCAGACCCAGAGCCTTATACCCATCCATCTGTCAAAACCTACCGTTGTGTAAGCGCTTGCTTGAGCTGTAACAACACATGTGCGGTTCTATGTGGTAGGAGCGCAGTCGGTCCCGGGATTAAGCGGCCGCAATCGGAAACCTAGCGCCGCATAGTTACATAGCCGCCGGAGTACTAACCACCGTGCCGTACTTGAACATCTGGGTAATCTCTAGTGCTACCCGAAAGTGAGGCGAGTGCTGCCCAAAGGGTACCAATGCGCGAACTTTCTTGGGTTAGGTGTAGTGAAAGGGGCGGTCGAAGGTCGTATGAGCGAGACGGAGATTGGGTTTCATTCGTCACGGGTGGTTGGGTCATGATAATGGACGCAACTCGTTCGCTATTCGACGGAACCACTGGCTACCAGACGAAGAAGTGCGAAGCTCGACTATGAGTTCGTTTTCCGACCAAGCAGAGAAGAGAAGCGCATATTCAAGGGATCTGGTCCAAGTTGCCTTGAGCCCTATGCGCATGATGGTGTGGGTCCCATTCTTAGTGCCACGAATACCCATCCGACACTGTAACAGCTGGTTATGCATTATCAGGACTCGGCACTCGAGTTTGTGAAGAACAGATGCTATCTTGGTTTTGTTGGGACTTCATGCATGGCTAGAATGTCTGTGACGATGGGATGGCTTGTCGTAACGTCGAGGACCTTGCCTGTAATAGGTGCTTCATCTCGAAGAAAGCCAAATACATTGCTTGACCGCTCTGTGGCTCATTGAAAGCATATGAAGTAACTACACCCCGTATCGTGACTCTTGGGCGCCATTTGTTGGAGATACGATCCGGAGAATATGATGAACGTAGTCTCAGACCGGCGGTCGGAGGGTAGCTGAACCGTATCCTGATGACGAGAGCGGGTTCTGATTCTGAGCCACATTGCGGCGGGGGGAATGGGCATAGTCATCGCTGACTGAGCTGCCGGGTGTTGTGTAGCTCGACAGGGACGAGAAGTATGCGGCTCTGCCAGATTGCTATTGTAGCAGGACGATCGGAACGCAATGGTTCGTGTTGATGGACATTGTTGGAGTTGTCAATTCCACTTCCCTGCTGCCTGATGGTCAGTGAATACTTCTAGGCAATACGATGGTATGCGCAATCTCTGGCTGCGCAGCCTCAATGTCCCGTGAATTTAGTGTATATGAGCTGGAGGCAAACTCCAGCCTCATGTTGCCCCCAGCTGAACTCAGCTGGACAAGTTGTCGGTCAAGGTACGTACCGTCCTGATTTTCCCGTGAGGAATCACACCCCCATATCGTATCCTACCCAGTCATGACTTGTCTTCAGTATGAAGCCATATCAAAAGTTTCCCCAGCCATGTATGTGGTCCATGTGGTCCGCGGCTTGGTATTGTTGTTGTTGCGTCCACTGGTCGGAAGGCGCTGAATTCACGGTCTACAGCGCTGTTGTGCCTTGCCATGCTCCAAGCCTTTCGGTTGGGTACGAAATGCTTGGATTTGACCAATGGGCACCCGCCAATTCGGATAGGGAATACCGAATCGGGAAGGATACAGTGTATAGGCGCTAAACAGCACGTTGCAACGACGGCGGGGATGCCTCTATATCCGCATCGTCAAGCGCCGCTTCCACGCAGCGGGATGTAGCTTGGAGGCGAGGTGTCGAAGTGGGAGCGGTGTCCCTAACAGATATTCGAGATGGTTTGATCCAATTATCCATTTTTATCCCCAAACACCTGACGGACCGTATTACGTGTCTCGGTGGAGGTTGAGTAGTGAAGATGCTTGGATGGTTACGTGGGCATTCGCAGAAAGGAGATTTGGTGTTGGACGAGGATCCGTGGAGGTGACCCTGGAGATGGCGGGGACGGGCCCTGTAATTTGGTGGATACCCCACTGTGGCAGACTGGAAGAACTGTCGAAGGGTCAGCAGGCAACGACATCATTCTCCGTCCGTCATTTGGACCACGAGTCTTCAATTGTGGGACATTCACGTTACCGGATCCTGGTCGAGCTGGACTTTGGGTGAAGGGTCGGCTTTTGGTCCTTCTCGGTGACGACGAACATGTGTCGCAGCAAATCGCAGTCACGGGTTTGGAGAGAGGAGTGTTTGATGGCATGGCAAGCAGAATACAACGTATTTAGTATCCAATGGTATCAAGGTACCAAACAAGACATCAGGCCCGGATGTAGTCAAGACGTGTCTCATAGGGCTGAAGGATGGTGAAGAGGGTGTCGAGCCGTTGCCAGAACTTGGATCGTCGGAACCACGAAAAGAAAGGAAAAAAGGGGACACGGGTAGGTAAAATCAGGATTCGTACCCGACCGAAGCGACGCGGCCGTCTGCAGGGTAAGCGACATAGACGAGCGCCAAGGTCAGCATCTGATAGCATCATGTTTTCGCTGTTGTTGGCTCGGGTGCCGCGGGGTCTCGATGTGGTGAACTGTCACTTGTGAATTGAAATGTGACTTTAGCAAGCACCGACAAAGGTAGCCAACCTAATGACATCGGTTGATTAGAATAATTGAAGTTGAATGATCGGTGAGAAGACGTGGAGATCTTGGACACCTCCACGTACCTAAGCTGTTTGAGATGGAAGGAGCGCCTGGGAGGGCTGCAGGCGGAATGGCGCAATGTGGGTGGGGCACATTGACCGTTACGGGGGCGCTTTTAACCCGCAAGAAAAAGCAAAGCAGGCACCACCACCACCTTACCAAGAGACGAACCACCAGCTCCTGTCATGACGACCACAGCAAACATTGTGTATCTGTCTCCCGATCGTTCTTGTTGTTCAAAGTAACGTTAGACCGCTTGTTTGATGTCCAAAAATACACTCTATGGTGGCGACTTTTGTTCCCAGATTGTGCGGCTGGAATACGTTGTTCAGCTGCCAAGTCAAAGGCCTCCCACGGATGCTTCCGACCTGAAAGGAGATCTACACCACTGACACGCGGAAGCACGGTACCTGAAAATGTCGGTGGGGGCCGTTCTTCTTGAATCAAGATCAGTTTGAAGAGGAAATACGACATGTGTGTGATTGACGAAAGCCCTCTATTAGCCTCATCAGAGCAGCTGAAAGTTGGTTCTTTCAGTAGCGGAAGGGTCAAGACCAGCCCTTTCATTTTCCGTTTCCTCTACGCTACCTACCTAGGTACCTTGACCAATTACATTCTGTATGCCAATTTGAGGAGGAGCAACGATGTGGCTCAGGTCCAACCTCTACTCGACCAGCTCACCGCCGGCCGCCTGACGAGAAACAACACGATGATCACGAGTGTCCGAGTGTGGTGGTGGTGGCTCATAGGAAGGAGCATCCGTGGGCTAATTAGCCCCACTGAGGTTGGGAAAGAGCCCCTCTTTTTTGTTTTCAATCGGGCCCGGGCCCCACCGAGGTCGGACCGTCTCCTCCCACTTCTCACTTCTGCCTGCAGTCGGTGTTCAGTGGCTTCCTTCCACATGATCCTCCAGAACACCAAACCAAGATCCCAACCATTCAAGCTTGGCAAATCCAAGATCACATCGTCCGCTTTTCCCTTTCCATTAAGTTGGGTCCTTCAACTTCCAATCCATCGTCGTAATCGCAAAGATCCCTCTTCACAGCCCTGCTAGACACGACCATCCGAGCTGAACCCACGACTTCAATTCCAAGCAGAGGTGCGCTCCCATCAGCCGCCACGCGCCTATCCAAGATGATACTTTGCATTCTGTACGAACGATGACCCAGTCCCTCCTCGCGTTACGTCTCCTTGAGTTGTAGTAGCGCCTTTTAGGGCCCCCGACCCAACCACCGCTCCCAGAACTTCATCCGAGCCGTTTCGCGTACCGCAGATGGTAACAAGGCACCACAGGGCTGCATGACCAGGAACAGTCAAGGGTTTATCACTGGCTGTCGTACTCGAATCTCCCGTCTTACTCCATCCTGCCACATCCACTGTATGCAAAGATCGGTTGGCGTCTAGTGCCCTGTCTCTTACCAACAAACTGGTTGTACATTAGTGTGGCCGCCGACCCAATGACCCACGCGCTTCGGAGTCAGCAAGGCGAATCGGCCCAAGTACCCATCAGTCGATAACAAGGTCTCACGAGGGGGCAACACATGCAACAACCAATGCCAATCTGGGAACACTGAATGGGCGTGTCAAATGTGCTACTGCAGACAGACGTCTGTGGCGGCTCATAGGGCTACCAAGACAGGGGATTGGTGCACTGGACACAGTGATGTTCAGGCGCTGTACTGTCACTGCAGCTGAACCGCTGTTCGGTGGGTTCCATCAACACCAAACTGTCGCCTAACACGCACTGTTACGGTGCCATCAAGGCTTGACAATCGGCGACCTACTGAAACCCCCGCATTCTTTTAATACGGTCCAATGCTGGTTTGATGGTTAGCTTGAGTCCTCGGGTCAACTTGCCGAGGCGTTTTCATACTATGAGTAAGCTCTTCCAGAATTCAAATACACCGTATTGGTGCCTTTCGGATTTGTTCTTGGCCATTCATTGAGTCCTGGAAAGGTTGGGGACATCTCGTCCGGCGTGCCAGGAGTACCCAGCTAACGTTTATGCCAACTGGTCTTCCAAGTGTAGTCAAGCAAAACACCAAGCGATCCCTGGACATCAAGCCCTGTCTGGCCTCGGCATCGAATCGCTTCCACTGTCACCCATTATCGTCAGGGCTGAACTCCACAGCAGGACCCAATGAAGCATGGGACATGCCGGACAAGCTGGAATGACGATGGACCACATGTCTCGGGACTTTGACCTCGCAAAGTCTGATCCAATCACGCTACTCCGTCGTCAGATGTCCTTGCATCGATTGTTCACATGGATCCCAGGTGCTTAATCTATGTCAAAGTGAATCCGTCTCTCGAGCAAGCGACAAAGGGCTGATAGGGCTGGGAGAATTTGCCGCCCATCACAGAAGGACGCCTGCTTGCCGCGTACCACAAAGTTGCAAAAGCCGGCTAGTCGACATATCACGGCCTGTCTGCTCGTCTCGCCAGATAGCTCATGCACGTCTCTTCGCCTTAACCACCGACTCGCCCAAAGCCCGAGACACGGTCGAAATCGGAGGTTTGAGTTTGGCCGCCCGTTGCCTCGACCCTTGTCCTATCCAAGGAACCTCGAGGATGCTGACCATCCTCCGATGCCTAATTAACCCTTCTTCGTTAGTGCGATCCAGCCCCTGCTGAGATGAGATGCCCCTCGTTTCCGACCCATGTTTTCTCTTCAGACATTACTCTTTTTCCGGAGAGTATTCCTTTGGCGTTACACCTCCACGCACTTTCCATGACATTCCTCCCAGGTGCAAACTTGCAGGAATTCCCTGTCCGTCAGAAAAAGGACCGAGGCAAGCACAAGCATGCCAAACCTTATAAGACGCCATGATCGCCCGTCAACTCAATTTTCAAGTCCTCATCTTTCGGTAACCTGTGCGTTTCGAGTCTTCTCCAGCCTGCCTTTGAGCTCCAGTACGGGCTTTGGATATGAGTGGAAGCCTGTCTCGTCCTGCTGGCACACGTCATCTCCTCTGTCTTTCTCGGATTTCTCCAGCTCGTCCCTGCAAAGACATCCACTGTGATCCTGGGTATAGGAGGACCTAGGTTGTGGTGTTCCGAGTCAAAAAGGTGGCAGTCTCTTCTTGGATAGCGCACCAATAGGTACGTGGTTGTCAAAACGGCTTTGGCCAGCTCAAGATGGATTGCTAACAGCGGTATCTAGGCTAGGTGGACGTCTTACATGTACCTGGCGCATTCACGGTAGGCGACAGCTAGCCAACCACCGAGTCTGAACTACAGTGGGCATAGCTGCGCTTACATCGGGTAATCCTTCGAAGTGTCTGTCAATAAGAGACACTGTAGGCATGCCCACCATCAATCTCCCTGCTGGTAGTAGCACGCAGCTGGAGCCACGTCCTGCGCATCAGCATCATCCGCGATTCTTTGCTGTCCATGCATATTTGGGCATTGCTGTCACTCTGATCATCGTCACCATTTGGTGTGTCAACCCCCGACGAAGATCATCAACATCCAGTTCGGCGAATTGCGGGAGCCAACCAGAGGTCAAAGAAATCAAGGCATCATCGGGTCGTGCAAAGCTAGTTAGGGCAGAGCTCACGGAAGGATCACATCCAAAGAGGTTCAGTCAAAACCTAGTCCTCGCCACGCCCACCTCGATGCATAAACTGTCACGTTCACTTTCAAGTGCATACACCAGAGTCCCGCACCCGTCTAGGCATCCACAGAAAATGGATGGCGATCAGAACAATCAACACAGCCATCGAAGTGATCGCGAAGCAACAGCATCACGTGGCACCAGCCAGAAGCCCATGACATCCTCAAGTTCAAGTTCGAGTTCTACTCTCGATCAGCTTCAAGGACATATGCCACCTTCCAGGACCTTTACCAGTACCGATAGAACAACCAGCCCAGATTTAACGAGTAGGGAAGAGGGGAGGGGAACAAAACGTCTGCATACACAATCCCGTCAGATCGATGGGTTCGGGATATCAACTGCTCAGAGG
Source organism: Neurospora hispaniola (assembly GCF_033458365.1). NCBI lineage: Eukaryota > Fungi > Ascomycota > Sordariomycetes > Sordariales > Sordariaceae > Neurospora > Neurospora hispaniola. The sequence continues at coordinate 6,247,633 of NW_026944406.1, read as the reverse complement.
GAAAATGACGAATTGCACGGTGTGTCTGTTGGTGAGCCTAGACTACACTTTACAACGCCTCCACCTCCACCACCTCTGACACCGCCAACCCTGGACAAGACGGCCTTTGCCTTTCAGAACCGTCAGCCCACATCTGTGGTATTAATTCCACCAGGGTTGGACGGAAGCTTTATCCATCAGCCCAATCCGAACCACATCGGCCACACCTCGTCTTTTGACATCCCCAGCTCGATTCCTGCCGAGGCGGCGGCGATACCGCGTCGAAGATCATACACAAAGAGTGTGCCAGTTGGTGTACCTATACCCAGCAGCAGCTCTTCTTCATCAAGGGGAACTACTGTAACATCTTCGTCAGTATTTCATCCATCCAGCGATCTGCCACCATCACCACTATTCCCGCGACCTCCACCAGTTTCCCAAGACTATCAGTTCGTTGGAGGACATATGGGACATCGCGCGTCAGTCGGCAATCGGCACCAGAATGAGACCGAGGTTCATGGGGAAATCATCTCTGTTATCAATGAGGATGGGCACGGTTGGCAACGACACACACAGGTGTATGGTGGGGGTGTCTGTCTCGCATGTTTGGGAAATGAAGGCGGATTCTATGGTCCAAATGTACCACTCGAGGATCGACGATATTAGCCCTTGTTCAAGGGCTCACCGGGAAGCCCACACCAAGGAAGTCCCTTTTAGGTTTTGGAGGTGACTCGAGCCTCAGCCGCCATGCATTGCACTGCAGGCATCCAAGCACAAAGAAAGCACACACACATGTATCCAGCGCTCGGTGGGGCAATTTGCTTCCGGGTCTATGCTGCACCTCCCATAGGTTGAGTACGGTATGGACTGCATACAGGCGTTTGATGAAGTTCTTTGGGAACATCAGCATCATTGGTTCTCTTATGCATTGTTATCTTAGTGGGGGAGTTCGCCCAACGATTCACGGCGCCATGGAGTGGGGGTTGTTTCATTGTGTGGTAGTGTGGTAGAGGGTTCAAGAGGTGTGGTGAACGATGTCATGACCTGTTTCTTTGCAATAGATCTTTGTCTCTTTTCTCCCTTTTCCGCGCAAAAGGTCTTGGATACAAGTCGGTGATGGTTCCCCAGTTCCAATCCTGTTCGCTATTCTTTGCAATACCCTTTTTCTTGTTACTATCCGGCTTTCAACGTCTAATTTCAGCCCTTCACTCACTATACCTTACTCCAGACAAAAGGAAGTTTTACATCTCCAAGGGTATCTTCAAGTCCCAAATGTTTAGTTGTCGATGCCGATAAGGCCTTGGTTGTATCATTCAATCCTCTATGCACCGCATCTTTTCCATGATTCCAGTCCCGGACTACTGCTTCTCGTTACCATGTCGGATGTCGATCCACTGCATCTTGTTTTTTTCTATTCAAGGTCTCAACCCAAATCACCCAGTCCCACAAATTAGATAGACAAGGTGAGGCATTCTCCGCGAGCGAGTACAATGTAACCCTGTTGACAGTTGACTGGCCGATCAGTCTCAGCGCCCACGTGGGGTATGTACATGTAGTGTAAGCCCAAAACGTCAAAGATTCAGCCCTATGGAAAAGCCGCCCATTCTAAATGATGGCCATATTGCATGCGCATATGTGATGGGACTTGCTTGTTCCTGTTCAGTGTGAGGACAAAATGGTACCTCCAAGATGGATGTTAGGGTTGAAGCTGGATGCCGAATTCGAAATGCATCATGGATCTGACAGATGATGGGAACACTCCTCTTCGACCCCTTCCCCATCTTTCATACCTAATGATACATGAGGCTTGTATCGGTGTAAAAAGAAGAAAAAAGGAATTCCATCACAGATACTTCCTAGTTGTCGTCATTCATTCCTATATGATGTATCAAAGCTCAAACTCCGATAGCGTTCGGTCTCGGACTTATCAACCCTTCTGACAAAATCTTACCCCTTTCCCCACATCACTCACATTCTTCCAGAAGCCCCGTGCAGATTATGCTATGCAGCTTACGCTCTCCCGCACGGGAAGTCGGGGACGGGGAGGATTGGAAGGAATGCTTGGTTAGACTGTCAGCCCAGCCCTGTGGATAAACCGATTAACCGAGGGAGGCATTCTGGAAATTGGAAGGAATGAAGGATATCGTTAATCTATCTACCAGGGGGGGATTAGGAAGGGGCATTATGTATATGACGTGTTGAACCATACGGCAGGGAGTGATCACGGTGAACGACATCATAGTAGTGAAAGTCTTTATTGATGAGAGAGGAGGAGGAGGGAAAAATGAAGAAGGAGAATACCTCTAAAGTCCAACTTATATATAGGATAGCTACACACCTATATGGGGATCGTATCCACCTGTGCCAAGAGAATGCTAAAGACTGGTGATAGCTCCAATCTGATACATTTTAAAGGATTACAGTACTGATATACTTAGTACCTACCTCTCGACACTGAAAAAAAGAAACAAAGAAAAAGATAAAGGCGAGAAATAAAAATAGCAAATTTGAGTTAACACCACCGGTCCGGCGTCCATAACTCGGGACATTACCTCGTAACGGTTGTAGCCCACTACCACAGTAATGCGAAGAAGTGCGGTTACTAGTACCTACCGTACCTACCAACGGAACGGGTGCCACCATCTTGGAAAGGACTGAATCGATGTAATAGTGATACACCAACTTGCCGACGGAGAGATAAAACTTCAATCCGTCGATTCATGTTCCTTAAGGAACGGAGTCTAGCCGAAAATGAAGGGACCGAAACTTGGTTAGTTGTTGACTACCTATACCCGGTAACGCGCAAGAATTACCAGACCAGCATTATAGATTACGCACACCACCGCACACCACACAGCTTGCCGAAGGCATTGCATTAACAGCGGACGGACGTAAGGGGGGCGGTAAAGGCGGACTGCGGACCGAACTGCGGACTGCGGACCGAACTGCGGACTGCGGTTTGCAGAAAGAACGGGCGGAGCTAGGTACCTAGAGGTACCTAGGTAAGCTACCAAGGATCGATGTCGATATTCTAAATCCGAGGTACCGAGTGTCAAAGATTGTTACCTGGGGTATGGTAGCTACCTAGTCGTACCTACGGGAGAACAAGGAAAAGGGACACAAGTAGGTATGTGCAGTGGAAGCGGCAAAGGTAGGTACCTCTACCTACCTAGTTAGGTAAGGTACCTTGATTATTTGAGAATTAAGTACCTAGATAAGATAGGCTTGTGTGTAGGGGTTTTGTGTCCTTTATCGTGATTTTGCCGCCGATACCTACACTTGTATAGTTCGATACTATCTCTACCTACTATTGATTTACACCGTCGAAATTCCAAGTGAGCTAGGTACCTACCTACTGCTAGAAGAAACGGGTACCTCCAGACGGCAGACGATGAACACCGCCCGTGCGGTCCTCTGCTGCCGACCAAGGTGATATGGAAGGTACTAGATATAGGGATCTTCAAGTAAAAGAATTGCACTGACTTTTTGCTAGGTAGACGAGTGCATACCTAGGAATACCGTTAAGATTGAGGCCATGAACACAACACAATACAATACAAAACAAGTATGTACCTACACAAATATGAACCCAGTACGCCTTTTGTGTATCGCTTGTAGAGCCCAAGGCCACACCTCACCTGTGATATTCGTGGTATTGCCCTTGCTCTATCTCCCTGAGCGTCCCTTACGCTTATTTTCCTTTTCTCTCCGCCATTTCAATACCGACGTACCATCTACACCGTTCCTTTTTACTATCTATGCCACAACAGCCCGTTTCAAGTTTGAAGAAGCAAAAGCTAGAGTCAAGAGTACCTATGAACCAACAGCAAGATCGATCCAACCAGCCAACCACCCATGAACCATAGCGTGCAAGCAAGCAAAACCATTGAAGCCAATGATAGGTAGGAAGCAAGAAAGTGAAACCCCCAACAAGAAGGGGCCAAAAAAACACACCACAAGTTTTCTAATCCCTAAACCAACTCTTAATAGGAGGCAACCTAGGCAAAACTTGACCCTCCTCCTCTCCATGTACTTCTTCTTCATGCTCTTCCTCCTCCTTCACTCGCGGGAGTAGCTCCGCATATCCACTTTCTCCTGCGATCCATCTTTTGCCGCTCCCGTTTCTTCCCGAGTCACCATGCCACACCAGACTTGCGATGCCTCCCTCTACCTCATGCATCGTACATACCTGACTTGTCAAACCGGAATCCGTCTGCATCATACCATATCCGTATCCATATCCATCATATCCCCACTGCGGGACGTGCGGTCCCTGCGGTCCCTGCCACCACCCCCCAGCCAGATTCATCGCGTCCACGTTCTAAACAGCCGCGATTTCTTGGATTCGTTCCGTTCTTTCCGCTCCAGCTCGACCATTAATCTCCCTTTCCCCATCCACCTGGGCGGCGGCAGCAGCAGCGGTCCTGCTCCCTCTCCTCGACATCTCCCCATCTCCATTCCCACCCCTCAGCGCAGGCAACACGCTCTCCCTCCTCCCATTACTTGGTTGACCTCCTCCGCCGGAACCGTCAGCAGCATTCCCCCCGCCGCCACCCACGGCACCAGCAGGCAGGTCAGTAACACTCTCATCCTCCTGCTCCATCAACTTGATCATCTCCTCTAGGTTTTCCTCGAGGTTCTCTTGCTCATCCGGCGGCAGACACGACATGAGGAGATGCTTGTACTTGTCGATGCGCTCGCCTGTGCCTAGCATGCCGCGGGCTTCGACGTAGTCGTTTTCTGCCGAGCGTTGTTCTTGGAGGATGGACCGCAGCTCGGCGGCGAGAGAGAGACGGTGGGTGTAGTCGTCCTCCTCCTCTTCCTGGTCTTGGTCTTCGACTTCGGTGTCTTGGGGGAGGGGCCTGGTTGTTGATGATGTTGTGCTGCGGCGGGGGGTTCTGGGTGTTCGGCTTCTGACTCGGTTTCGTTTTCGTCCTTGGGCGGTTTGTCCTTTTGGTCTGGTGTGGGGGAGAGTTTGGGTTTCTTAGATGGAGATGACTTTAATTTGGTCGAGGTGCCGTTCGTGACTGCATTTGCACGGTCCAGTGCGGCCAACTCTTGTTTCACGGCCTCCTGCACGGATATGCGGTTCTGGTGCGTCACGAACGCCAACACCTTATGTCGCGCCGTGGCCATCTCCGCGGCCGTCTTGGCGGCTACGTCGTCCGTGTCGAGGCGGGAGTTGTAGTCGTCGATGGAGGCGGTGAGGGCTTTGAGCTCGGACTGGGTCTTGTTGAGAATGCGCCGGGCTTCCTTCTCGGCATCGTCTTTCTCCTTGAACTCACTGTCATAGGTGGCGGTGAGGTCCTTGAGCTTCTGGAGGACCAAGGGCGTGATACGATTTTGCACCGTGTTGGCCGCGTCGCTGCTGTAGTTCGGCTGTGAGTTCTTGCGGCTCGTGACCATGGACTCGGAGATGGCTTCGTGGAAGGCATCATGGCGTTGGGTATCGGGAGCAAATGGGCTAGAGGATCGTTGCGGCAGATTGGAGCGGGATTTGGAGATGGAGGCATTGAGCTCTTTTATCAGCTCTTCGGCACGTATGCCTTGCTTGTTCGGGATGTCGGTGCTGGCACCACGGCCGAGGAGGGCCCTGACACATTTTCGGGCATCGCGCATGGCGGCGAGGTGGACAGCCGTGTTACCATCGTTGTCCTGGGCGTCTAGAAGCTGTTGTACGAACTCGGGGTGGTGTGTCTCCTGCAGCCTATTAAGGATGATGTCTAGGTAGTACCGCGAGCACGACTGGCTGTTGACACGCCCAATCTTCATGACAGCAGCGTGGTGTATAACTGTGCAACCTGACAGATCCCGGCAATCAATGGTGGAGAAGAGCTCCTTCATAACCTGCGGAAAGGTCTGTTTCTCGAAGCAGTTGGTGAAGTTCACCGCTCGCATAAACGGTGTCTCTCCTCGTACGTTTTGTGCGTCCAAGCTAGCTCCAAACTTCTTCAACTGCCTCATGACATCGACATCGCCCATGGCAGAGGCCCAATGAAGACATGTGTGACGCTCGTTATCGATGGGCCAGTCGGGCTTGAAATTGGGAGGAGGGTCGGGTCGCACGGCCGGCTGCTCGTTTCTAGAGAGCAAAAAGTAGTCGAGTAGTTCGTCACCGTAGACTGCATGCTGCTGTTCCGTCATATCCTCTATCAACTCGTCTCGCTTCCGTTTCCTGTGCCCGGTCGAGAAGTGTGAATGATCGTAGCGGTCGTCCTCGGCCATGTAGGAGGCCGAGGCCACAGTAAGGTTGTCGGGGGTATCGTCGTCGTGCATGTGCGTATCGGCATCGTTGTAGTCTGGGGCTTGGGCGGGAAGACCTTTGCGACCGGGTGGTAAGAAGGTGCCAGGCTGAGGGGGGTTGGCGTTCTTGGCCGACTTACTGCCCCATGTCGGAACAGCAGGCTTGACCTTGGGGGCCTTTGGCTTGCTGGCGTGTCTAGGCGCAGGCGGAGGGCTTTCATTGCCCGGTTGGAACTCGAAGATGGGTTTTAGCCGTTCGTAGATGTTATTGCGGCGAGCGAGGGCTTCGGCCTGTTCGAGGGGGATCCAAGTGCCTGGCGAGAGGGATAATTAGCAATTGGTAGGAGGTTCACAGAGACCTTGACATGATTTTCGCACCCTGGTATCTCCCGTATCCGCCTTGAATCTTCTCGTGGGTGTCTTTTTGTACCTCGCGCTCCAAGATTCTCGTTCGGGCGGGCTTGTCGAAGCCGGCAGCCTTGAGGATATGTGTAGCGTTGACCCAATCATCGTGGCGACGGCGCATCACATGCTCCTTGAGATCGACACCAAACTGATACTCCCATACTGGAATCTACAAACCATGACAGCACACGGTTAGCAACATGCTGCGCCAAACGAGCGACGAGGAGGGGACTACGGAGAGAGAGAGGCAGAGACGTACACCGCTATAGGTTGCGCTGTAGATTCCCGGTTCGGGGTTTCCCCCGACATTTTCCTTGACCATATCTGAGTTTGATTGATGTCAATGGATGGGCGCAGGGCAAATGTCCCCAGCGGTTGAGGGGGAGCTAGAATCGCTACGGGCTGAGCAAAACGTGAGTGGGCTGATGGACTACCAGAAGTCGGCTGCTAATTGATTATGGCTACCGTAAGTAGGGTAGGCAGCAAATAGGGAATGCTGTATCTGATTACTGCCTCGTTCAAGCTATCAGTACTCTTCCTCGTCGTGGTGGTTGGCTAGGAGGTTGGAGGTGCAAATCGAGGCACGAAAAGGACGCGGTGATTGCGGGCGGGCGACGCGGTTGACGCGAATCCAGTTAAAGTGCCTGGGTGCCAAGCCCGCAATCTAGTTGAGTTCACGTGACAAAGCGGAGAAGCCAACGTCAAAGCGCTAAGCAAACGAGGCCTTGGAAGCGTATTTGGGCATGACTAACATCTTCCCTGCAGAATTACACGTTAGTGTGATAGTGCAACTCTCAAGCGATGCATGACGGAGTCACGAACAGAGCTCAGTAGTCTGGCTCTTCATCCCAATCATCAACTTCCACAACAAAGCGCAAACAGCTGAAGGCGCCTTCACCATTTTCATGAGACATAGACTTGCGGACAATCCACGCCCATCGCAGTCAAAGGCGTGCTATGAGCGGCGCACTGTCGTCAACTCGTTGCTTGGCCATGAAAGAACTGCTGTGCATTTTGATACTGTAAGGCCATGAGGAACATGTCCAGAGGTGATGAGGCGGTATCCCTCTCCTATAACAAGGAAAAAACAACATGTCGTACCTACTGCTGCATTGAATATTGTCATCCCGATTTGCGTCTTGCAGTGTCTTCTTCGGCCGAAGCGGGTGATTTTACCTGCCTGCCACTTGTCGCCCCCTCCGAAGATATTCGCAAGTCCGATATTTTGTGCATGCCGCCGCTTGAAGCTATGTGGACACTCTCTCGCTGAAGAACCTTTCTGTGGCCAATGTCATCAACCTACCGCACCTACCGCAGAGCTGTTTATCACGCAGTTAGAGATCACGGAGATGCAGTGTCTCTGGTCCCCGAAATGCCTTCACATGAGGCTTTGCCACCGAGGGAAGCCATGGCCGGTTGGAAACATGCAAGACATGAAGGACAGATATCAACATGCGTCTGAAACGAGCACACGTTCCCAGAGCCCAGGATTCATGAGTCTTTTTATTCCTTCTCTTCGCCCTCCCCATTTTGTCTTTCAACGCCAAGAAGCTTGGAGTGGTGGTATTTCCAATCACGGGCGGCATCCTTCGCGAGTTGCTCATCTTTTTTGTTGTTCCGTTTCTCGAAAACAAGCTCTTATTGTTTCCCCTGTTGGGCACCATCGGTCTCCTTTTCTTCATTCTGCCTTGTATTCAAGGGGCTTGCTCGGAAGAAAAGCCAGGCGCGGTCAAAGCATAATGGACTCCCAAGGGTATGTGTGCCCTTCCTCCAGGTGGCCAACGATGGAAACAGACATAAACCCTCTTTCTGCTCAGCTACTGAAGAAAATGATATAGTTCTCCCCTAGCCAATAGACGGCGTGTCGACCAAGATGACATTGACTTGGCCGCTGGAGTCCCCACAACCGATGATGGCAACGAACCAACCACCTCCATCCTTTCGAAAAAGAAGAAGTCAGTGAGGTTCTTAATCCCAGCAACCGAACGACCGCCCCCGCCGAATCAAACACACGATTCCTCGACAACTGAGGGCAAAAAGACGTTGCGCTTTCTGCTGGACAATGGTGCTCCCCGACGCCCTAGCAATTGGAGGAGTGTGTCTAGGTTTTTATGAGGAGATTGATGGATGACACGACGAATTTATATGCGGCAGGTTTAGAGAGGCTCCTCTGGTCTTCAATTTTCGCAATACCAACAGCCTAATCACTACAGGGAACATGCCTTTTTTTTGGTCATCAGTACTTCTAGCTAGCGAGAGTTCTCATCTCTGGGCCTTACGCCCCCTCTTCTTATCAACATCGATCACCATCTAGCCCGATACATACCTTATCTCGTACTGGAGAAAATAATTGAGACCTTTGACATTATACCTTGGGTGTACTGCCACTATACATCTAAGCGTCTTTGTTACATGTCTGATCTTGAGTTCTAGGCAATTCACAGATAAAAATATCCATATGGGACGCTGGCCGACGTCTTTTCGAATTATTATTATGTCTATCACAGTTTTGCAATGGCCATTTTTCCCCTTTCTTATGTCTTCATCTATATATCATACCATTATTTTGAGCGGTAGGGGATCAGTCTCCCTAACCTGTTGGTTGGTCTCATCCGATTTGTCTCGGACGAGGGCGGAGTGACGATGTCATGTACAAAATAATTGTTAGCGAGGTACCCGCTGTAAAACCCGTTGGTCCGCTGTAACCGCGCTATAGCCCCCCACTGCAGTCCCGTGCGTGGATCGTTTCAGCCCTGTGCAGGAACTGGCTCCCCACAAGATCTCAGATCGACGCATCTCATTGGCGAGTTGGCTAGATCCCCCACGTTTCAGTTGGCAAGGAGGCGCACATGCCGCCGTCGTTTCCCGCATTTCGTCTTCTCTCCCTTCCACTTCCATCTCCCCGAACCCTGATTTCATCTCCATCGATCTGTACAACCGAAACCATCCGTCATTTCGGACAGTCAGCTGTCCTATTTTTCTCCTTGGCTCCTTTCTTCGGATGATTTGTATATTTACTGTCGCTTTTATTTAAATAGCATCTCGAAGGCCATCTGCTCTTTCTCACTGACGCGCTCTCGCTGCTTTCGCCGTCCCTTTTGCTCGTCGCTTCGTTATTAGAATACTCCATACCCTCTCCCGTCGCCATCTCCACGAACACATCGCGAACCACCACTCGGAACCAGTACCCGATCTCGACCTCGAATCCCATCACAACACCCTCCAATGCGCCATCGCCCCTCGACAATAACGTCCCAACCGTCACCCAACCATGGCGCCCGACACGCACTCCTCCCACCCCCTTCTCGACCCCTCCTCCTCTCTTCCGCACGCCAACTCCAACGATGACCGCGGCCGCCGGCGTACCCCCTCCCCCTACCATCCCGTTCTCTACGACTCCGAGTCCAACTTCGACCCCTCAGCCGCCGACCCCTCCCCTTTCTCCTCTTCCGGTCGACCCTCCAACCCCCGCCGTACAACCTCCACCTCCCTCCGCTCCATCACGCCCGTCCCCCTCGCAGCGCAAGCCCTTCACCTCGACACCACTCTGCGCTACCGTCTAGCGGCCTTCTTCCTCCTCGTCTCGCTGGTGACATTCACCGTGCAAACGGAGCTCGCTTCCATTGTCCAACACGATCTAGGATGGGACAAGGCCTACTGCATGCTCTACCTAACCCACGGCTCCTGGGTTTTCCTGTTTCCCCTACAACTAGCTGTCCTGCGGTTACTGAAGCGGGAAATTCCCTGGCGGCCCTTTTGGCGGCAAGTCTTGTGGGAAGTTCGCGTGGTCGGATCCATGGTGGAACACCAAAAGCTGGATGTACAAACCCCGAGGAGAAGAAGAGGGAGATCGAGAGGAGGAGGCCACCAACAACAAGCAAACTCACCATGGCGGTACCTAGTCTACACCACAGCAGGCGTCACTTGCGCACTTACCGTTGCTGGACTGAGCTGGTACTTGGCCGTAAGCATGACGACCCCGTCGGACTTGACGGCCATTTACAACTGCAGTGCCTTTTTCGCGTACGCATTTAGTATCCCGCTGCTTAAGGAAAGATTGCACATGGGCAAGATCGTCGCGGTTGCCATTGCGATTCTCGGTGTTTTGATCGTTGCTTACGGCGACGGTAATCCCGATTCGGGCGCAGGCGAGATTAATGGCGGCACCCGCTTCCTAGGCAACATCATCATCGGCGTCGGATCCGTCCTCTACGGCCTCTACGAAGTCCTCTACAAACGCTTCGCATGTCCGCCTGAAGGCACCTCAGCTTTCCGAAGCGTCACGTTCGCGAACACCTTTGGAAGTATGATCGGGGTGTTCACCATTTTCGTGCTGTGGATTCCTATCCCCATCTTGCACTGGACGGGCATCGAACCGTTTGAAGTCCCCACGGGCAGGGCGGCCTGGTTGTTGTTTTGGAGTATTGTCATGAACATGAGCTTTGCGGGCAGCTTTCTGGTGCTGATTTCTCTGACGAGTCCCGTGTTCAGCTCCGTGGCGAGCCTGTTGACGATTTTCATCGTGGCCATGTCGGATTGGTTCATGACGGGCAAGCCGCTGAGCGGGGCGTCGATGCTGGGTGGGGTGTTTATCATGATGGCGTTTGGACTATTGAGTTGGTCGACGTGGAAGGAGATGGAAGAGGAGGAGGCGAGGAGGAGGAGGGTGGTTGCCGCCGGTGGTGGTGGGGAGGAGGACGTGGAGGATAGTGAGAGTGATAAGGATGAGGTGTAGATGGGTTTGGTGGATTGCTCGTTGGGTTTTTCCTTTCTTCCTTTCCTTCCCTCTTTCTTCTTTTTCCTTATTGTTCTTTTGGCGTCTTCTGTTATATTTCGGGGTTGTTTCTTCGGACACAGAGAACAGAACGGTCATACGATAGAGGTGGCCTGGCACAACCCGTATCGAGAGGCTAGGGTGGCATTTTGTTTTGGATCTGCATTTAGAGACCTATAAGGCATATAGAAGGTTATTATCTTTCGCATATTAGGCACGGCTCAAATACACTTAGATGACTAGGTGTATTGACAGCCTTGGCAATTTTTTTTTTTTTCAAATCATCTTTATCTTTTCCTTATACTCATCCTGATACACCATTTTCGATCAACATAATATCGTCCTGGATACCGTTTCTTCTGTGGGCCGCTGGGTTGCGACTTCCCTCCGAATCTCGACCACATCCGCATGTGTAATCTCGGTCTTGGCACGGAGTGTGTCTCGGCCTTGTCCCACTTTCCGGCATCCTAGTATACAACATTACTTCTACGCTCTTGGTGCTAAAACTAGCAGCGCTGTCTTGGAGACCTAGCCGGTGATACGACAAGCATCGAGGTTTACACCAGATCAAATCAAGTCGGCTCTTCCTCCAGTTTATGTCCAAAACCCTCGGTGCCAACATTCGACTCTGCCCTCTGCTCCGAGACTTCGACCTTTTCAGCCTGCCCCAAATCCCTCCATACCGAGATCTCTTACCCGAAACCTCTTCTGCTTCCGAGATTTTCTTTCTTTGCATTGGACGATTCAAATTCACCCACCGAAGTGAGCACCGTCTGCCCTCCAACATTACCTACCTCTCTCTTATTGAACACTCCTACAGCAAGATTTGACCCGGCCTCTCAACAAGCTTGTACGTGCTGAGGCAATGGCTTGTTGAGAACAATGGCTTGTTGAGAACAATGGCCTGTAAGCCTCCACGTTTAAAACAGGTTGGACTACGCCACTGAGTCATTCGGATGGACTTCTTGGATTTGGAGAATACCATTTTCCTGAAGTGTGAATACTCGCTTGAAGAACGGGAGGTCAAGGGTCATACGTCTTTCCTTGGCATGTCCTTCTTGATGACGGAGCAACTTGATAGGCGGTGTAAAGAAAACGGAATTGGTGGGGATACCTAGGTAGAAAGGTAAGGGGATTGAGACATCCCGCTCGATAAGGTGATGAGGGGGATCAGGACCGTGGTAATGAGAGAGATGTTGAAGCCATCACCAGTTCTTGGCATTCTCTTGGCACTAGTGGTCAGTGGATACGATCCACATATGGCTACCTAACCTATCTATAAGTCGGATTTCATCCTCATTCTCACTCTTTCTCTTCTTCTCTCCATCAAGTAAGACTTTTACTACCACAATGTCGTTCACTGTGATCACTCCCTTCCGTACATGGTTCAACAAGAGAGAATAAAGTGGGGGTTGGGAATGAGGAAGGTGCGGTGCAGAGAACTGGGGTGGTTGCATTACTTCGGCTTCAAGGAAACTGTGACGTCCTATACACTCCTACTTTTCATGTCCCACGAAGGCAAGGTGGGCTTTCATGAAGTGTTGCCGTAGGGTTTCCTTCCTTGGACGGAATCTTTCGAACCAAAGTCTTGTCGAGATACAGTGTCGTTCGGTGCTAAACGAGATTCGCTTCCACTTTCTATTTCAAAGTATGGATCCGGACACTCCTACATCTGGTGCAAATCTGAGCCCGGGCACGATGGGATGGAATAGCGTGGTGTCCAAGTGAATGTTACCGCCGTGTTTACCGCGGACTGAACGAACCTGTGTGCCTGCCGTTATATTCCAGCAATTCTTCTGCTTCGTGGCTTCCATCTAATGCTTCCACTGTTACCAGGGCATGCAACTTCTCCTTCCCTGCCGCCAGAAAACTGCTACAGTTCAATTACCTCGTCTCCTTCCTAGGTACTATTTTTAACGCTTCCTCACCTTTACAACTACACTGCCTTGTTCACCCACACCCACTTTCCCACGAGCAAGTACCGCTAAGGCTGCATATGTTTTAGTACGGTTACCGTATAATTCGCCTTACACGACCATTTCTGTACGATCACCGTGTAAAATAGTAATCATTTGGTCGGTTGCTATATACTTGTAGAAATACTGTTTGCGGCCCCCTCAGGTTAGCGTCAGCCGGGTTAGAGTTATATATAGGTAGCGAAAAAAAACCGTACACTTCAATTGAACCGTACAAAACCACCAAAATACGTACTAGCCCTAAAGCGCCGTATATGCCGTACGTAAGCAACCAATACACTGTAAATGCCTTGAAAATTCTAGAGAATATAGAGAGCCTAGTAATATAGTATGGGGCGGGGTGGATGGTTATACGGTGTATTTCCAAAGTGGTCCGAGCTTTGCGGTTTGAAGCTATACGACAACCTCCTCTGTACTGCAACCGTACCAAAACAGATGCAGCCTAAGCTTGACAGAAGCCCCGCGCCGTCGCGAATCCGATCTTCTAGCATTTCCCTTGCGACAACCCCTTCCAGTTCTCCAAATCCAAAGGCCACCACGATCAGGCGCTGCGATTTTCCGCTGCGCAGGTGGTAGATAACCACGCAAGGACAGCCGGCTTCCTCCCCTAAGAATCAGAAGGTATCATTCTCGCCCTCCCACCATCCACTGCCTGAGTGACGGCACCCAATCTGAAGACAAACTGACCAGCTCAATCCACAGGTCCCTCTGGCCCCGACCGTTTGTTCCACGACGTGAAAGTGTGGAAAGATCCACTTACCTCCCTCGAAAGAGTAGCCTCGATAAATACTTCACTTTTCCCGAGGATGGCGCGCATCCAGCGCCTTCCCTTCGAGCTGAAGGCGCAGATCGCTCGTGAGCTGAGCGACTTCGACCTGTACGACCAACGCAACTACCGCATCGACCCCTATGGCCACAGCTTCTTCAACGGACACACGTATAAGTGGCAGCCGTTACAGAAAGCAGGCGACAAGCCCCAGCTGAGTTTTCAGCCAGTTTACGACGATCTGCGTGCGCTTTCCCTCGTTTCGAAAGACTTCCGTGACCCAGCGCAGCGCGCCCTCTTTGCCGTGGTCATCGTTGGGGACCCCACGGCATACTTCAAGCTCTTCCGAACTCTGCTAGAATCTCCCCAAGTCAGATTCTACATACGGTGTCTCTTGGCCGTTTCAGTTCGTAATCCTGACGCAGAGAAGCGACGTTCTGTGATAGAAACGTCCCGCTGGGCTGCTTTCGTCGACATACTCGGCGACCTTGCTCTCTTTGGCCGGCATAATACTTACGACCTTTGGAACCACCGTTACTTTTACAGACTCAGGTACCGGTTATACCCACGCGGCCTTCCTGTGGTCTTGTCATCGGACCGCGTAGCATCATACGAGCTTGAAAGCCGGAAGGTTTGCCAACTAGTCACTGAGGTTTTGCATAGCATTCTTCAGCTATGCCAGTCGCTAAGAGCGTTTCATTTACACTGCAGTAATGGGTCTTGGAGGCAACAAGAAGATCCATGTACATTCTGGCCTCTTCGTACATGTTCCTCGTGGACAAAAGCGCTCGAAAGCGACCCTTTCCTTAACACTCTAACAATTGACATTCGTGCTCTGGAAGCTTTTCATGGGTTCATGATGATGGCCAATGATGGATTTCCACCGAACATTGAACATCTCACTATTGTTGGCTCAACAACCCACGAATTCCGCAACAACACGCTGCGTATGCGCCATGTCTGCGGTTGGCTAAGCGCCCTTACCAGGCTGAAAACACTCCGAGTATGGTACGGGATTTGTACAGGTACTATTGCTCTCTCACCAGTCCATAACTGGAATAACCTTCTTCTCAAGTTGAAAGCTACCCTGGAGCAGCTTGTGTTGGATGGTGCTGGGACGCTGCTCCACTTGCGTCCCAATAACATCCTTGGCCCCCGGGTACTCCAGCAACAGCGGCTGTTTGGTCCAAGCCTTATGCTATCATGCTTGCCGGAGATGGAAAAGCTCAGATACTTGAGTGTTCCGATACACTATCTCAGAAGATGCCCGGACGGTATGGAGCCACTTGAGTTTTTGAGCATGCCTAACGAAGGCCAAGATGTTCGCCAGTTTGTGGAAGCAGATGTAAAGTTTCCGAAGTCACTCGAGAGGGCTGAAGTTATGATGGTTCAGCAAGTGGAGGATAATAGAGTCACAAAGGTCAAGGCGCTGAGGATCGATCTGGGCAAGGACGGCCACACAACTGGACAAATAGTATGAGTGAAGGAAGGGCGTAGGAAGGGTAAAGACGGATGGCACAAAGTAGCAGGCAGCTTTCAAATGCGATGGATCATAACTCACGTAGACGACTCTGGATTATGCAGTTGGCTGTTGATACTACTTGGGACAAAGAGAGGACGCTTACAGTAATCTGATCGCAAATCCCACTTCCTTTTTCTGCCCGCTCATTTGAACATTTTCACTGTCCTCTTCATGCCTCAGCAAGGTGTGGATCAATAATTAGTAGGTATCATTTCCATTCCTTCTTTCTTTTGTTTTGGGCGACGATGTCACCACATTGGAAAGGCGAAACTCTGCAGCCAAAGAACGGCACTTGCATACAAGGGCAGGTGTCATCAGCTGGGCGCCCCAAAATTTCTGGGCAGGGGTACGACTGTCCATTTCCCACTTACTACACTATAGTAGTGTACACGCCAGTTTTTTCGTGCGGGGAAGGTTAACTTTCTACCTCAACCTCGACCAGTTTTCAACCGCAACAACTTGAAAGTACTAGACGTCAAAGATTACAACAGCAACCTCGACCAGTTACATACCGAGTCGCAATCGCATCACGTACGGTTGATCCGACGACGGCAATTACGATTCAGCGCATTTCGTTTCCCACCATGGCTCGCCTGAAACATCTCCCAGTCGAGGTACGGGCGCGGATATGCGAGTTCATCGGCAACATTGCCGACGCCCCCTCCGACTTCCAGCCCGATCCGCGCGAACTCGATAACTTCTTTCTGCTCGACAAGGATGACTCCCCCTTCTCGGTATTTTGCTCCATAGATTCGACACCTATTGGGCCTAGGTACTCGTCAATTTACAAGGATCTACGGTCATTAGCGCTGGCTTCGAAAACTTTTACACTACGGACTCAGCATAGCGCGTTTTGTTCAGGATTGCGGTAGTCGGCGGTCCCAGGTGTGTTATGAGATTGCTGAAAAGCCTGCTTCTTTACCCCAAGAACAGGCGGCATATTCGATCTCTCTTCGTTACACGCGAGGGCTCTGAGCACAATGTTGCTGAGGAAGCTCTGGCGCAGTTCAAGCAGGAACTGCGTCCCCTTGTCCTAACAAGAACGATCGATGAACTTTACGACGCAAGCTACTTCCGCGGATTTGAAAGCGGTCTTTCATTTGAAGAGTTTCGCGACAATCGTCCTTGGAACTACACTGCGACAGGGTTCTCCACAATGCTTCTGCTCAAATTTGCAGACTATGTCTTGAGAGCGATCATTCAGCTCTGCCCATTTCTAAGCGGTTTTCATATATGCTGCGGCATATACGATTTTAAAGTACACGCTTTGGCAAGGACAAAGGTACCTGCCAGCTTAGATGACGGCCCTTCCAATACTTTCCCATAACTCAAATCTCTTACGCTCGACTATAATGCTCTTCTGGTTCGGGTTGACTCTATAGCGGCCAGGCCAAGATATCCAGGAGGATGTCCTCCAAACATCGAAAGGCTTACACTCCTGGGGCCATGGCTGTTCGGCAATCGTTCAGGCCAGCCAATAAACCTCAGTTTCATTCACTCGTGGATTCGCAGCAACACATCACTGAAGGAGCTTCGGGTCATCAATGGATTCGACGATCGCGTGGAATGCCCAGATGAAGAGATTACCACATTCGAGAGCATACCAACGTGGAACACCATCCTCCATCTCTTCAAGGACACTTTGGAACTTCTTGTATTCGACGGGTACCATTCGAGGTTTGGAGATTCAAAAGACCGTTTTGGCCCCACGCGGATGCTCTCTTTGGAAGATTTCGAGAAGTTGGCCTACCTCAAGGTGCCATTGTACATGCTGCGGCGAGACGGCCACACACTTCGCGTGCCAAAAAAAGGACAGAAGGTTTTGGACCTCGTCCGGACCAAATTCCCGAAGGGGTTGAAGAAGGCGGATATTGTGGTGTTCGAATCGTCTGGGTCTTTCGAGGGCTTAGGTGGAGTAACTCAGAATTTTATTGCACCTATCAAGACCTCCAAGGTTCGGCTCATTGAAGCCATCACCAATTCTTAGTATTCACTTGGCATTAGTGGATACGATCCACACATGGCTACCCTGTATATAAGTCGGATTCCATCCTCCTTCTCACTCCTTCTTTCTTTCTCTTCAACTAATTAAGACTTTTACTACCACAATGTCGTCCCCCGTATTCACTCCCTTCCGTATGGTTCAACACGGCTTTGAATAAGCGATCAGTTGGTTTGGTTCCTCTAGGATGGGAGGAACGATATGTCTGATAGGAGATCGGCTTCTAGGATCTTGAGGACTACCTCAGGTATCGTCACTTTG
This sequence comes from Neurospora hispaniola, assembly GCF_033458365.1. Classification (NCBI taxonomy): domain Eukaryota; kingdom Fungi; phylum Ascomycota; class Sordariomycetes; order Sordariales; family Sordariaceae; genus Neurospora; species Neurospora hispaniola. The sequence goes on along the minus strand of NW_026944406.1, from coordinate 6,229,705 downwards.
TTTCCTTCTGTTTCGGTCTCTCCGGTCAATAATTGACACATGTGTCTCCATCTTCCTTCTTTTTTTTTTTTTTTTTTTCAGCGAGCAGTTCAATGAGAGTACCATCAGAGACATGATACGCAAGTTCTGTTCCACAGTTCTTCTGCAGTTAGGCCGTTGCGCTTGCCTACCTACCACACTACCACGGCCAGCCGCAAGTAAAAGGCAGGCTGACTAGTTGTTCCTGCCAGGTGTTCAAGGAACCATTTCAGCCTTCGCGCCGTTATTTCCAGCCGGGGGTCGGTTCCTTCTTCAGGCTGTTGTCCTGGGTGAGATGCCGAAAGGAGTCAACGCAGTCGCATCAACGCCTCAACCACTCACCTCATTCATTTCTTCTCATATCACAAAAATCCTACCGCCATACTTGTTCTACTTAAGCCAACCACTCAAGCTCTTGTCTTCCTCCCAGGCATGGCGTTATACGGTCGTTCGCTTTGCACTGCTCATTATATTCATCCATTCACCGGCAGACTGTGAGGTCCCGGCTAGCCACTAGCAGCGTGAGTTTGAGAGCCTTGAGGCCTTCCAGCCGATGGCACATCCCCAGATGCAATGATGTTGACGTGCGAATAGGATCTGTTGCCCCTCTTAGCATACCGCAGGTGTCCACGTTTGATGACACGGGCGTTTGCTTCTCGACAATGAAGTGTTTGAGCAGTTGGTTGACTCAAAGAGCATTATGTACTGTTTGCTTGCTGGGAGTCACGGCCAAATAAGGACACTCGGGAGTGGGACTGCGAAGGATTCACATGAATCTTTCAACGCGGTAAGGTATCGTGATACACTCCAGTGTAATGCTCTTGCCTTTTCCTTGAATACCTACTAACATTCATCAGGATGCACTGCTGGAGAATGCACTTTCCGAGTTCCACCTCGTTTTGCCGGCCGCCTTGAGCGCCTTCACTAACAGGCTTGTGATCCTGCCTACCCACTCAAGAATCCAGTATGCTGGCCAGTCAAGTATTCCATTTTCCTCCGTTTGTTATCCAAGAACTTGTCACATTCCAGTCACTTATCTTCTCAGTGAGTCAGCACACCCCGCAGTATTTGAACTTCAGGCCGCCCTCCTCCGTTAACCGAAACCTTTTGCGTTCGCCGCCCAGACAATTCCAGCCAGACCTATACCTTGCACCCACCTCGACATTCGCTTCTACGCCCGCCCCTCTCCAGCCTGGCAATAGTCCCAAAGACGGCTCTCTAGCATCTTGCCAACATGTGTGTATCCTTGCCATCAACTTCCCCTTGTCGCGCAATGATTCCAGAATCATACTAACACATGATGCCAACAGTAGCACCACTTCATCGACTGCGAGCGAAATCATGTCACAGCGAAAGAGCGACAACTCCCTCAAGAACATCACGCAAGGGGGTTACAGCACCTTCAACGATATCCGCCCACCATGTCTTCCAGGAACGACGTCGATCGACAAGCTTCCCATTGAGCTCTGGGAGAGGATCTTCGAATTTGTCGGCGACATTGCTTACGTCTCAGGGCGCGACCGGGTTGACTTTCCCGACGATGAAACACCGTATCCCTACGTACCTCGAGACACGCATCTGGAAGTCCCCTGTCGTACAGAGCCCACACCTTACGACTATCTTCGATCGTCATCACTGGCGTCTAGAGCGTTCACGGCACCCGCACAACGGGCCCTCTTCAGGGTTAGCAAGACACGCAGCTCAATAGGCATGCTCCGCCTACTCCGGAGTTTGCTGGAATACCCGGCAAATCGAAAGTATGTGCAGTGGCTTGTGACGTCTCCGCTGCTTCGCGAAAATAACTACGACTGTCAAAATCCTCCCGACATCCTCGATCCTATCTCGGCATTGGTACGGACCCTCGGCCCGCTCTTACGCACACCTGTCTTGGACCAATTGCAAAACGTCGAGTTCTTCGGACGCCTGTTGCAACTCTATATCCCAAGAGACCCCAAATCTTTCAGCGGGTACACTGCTGAAACGAAAATCCCAGATACAGATGACTTGAGATCATTTTACCCAATTCTGGGAGACCAAACTCTAAGAGCCATCTTGGAACTTTGCCCTCAAATCAGGGGAGCCCGACTATTTCATCGTAACACCTTCATTCATTGGGGATCGCTTCCATTGGCACCAGAAGCCTTTTTGTGTCTGCCGAACGGTCTTCTGGGGCAGGATTGCTTTAGGCTCAAGTCCTTAACACTGGATCTTGGTGCACTCTATTGGTCCCTGCTAGGACTCCGTGAAAAGGTTCCCGAATACCCTAGCGGATGTCCTCCCACCGTTGAGTATCTGAAAATTGTGGGCAAAAACAGCTACATTTTTGGGACTCCCCTCGACGACTTTTACGAATGGCTCAGCACGAACAAAAAGTTGCGGGAACTGCGAATGCTTCAAGGAGCTGATTGCCATCCGTGGCCTGGGGCTAAGAAGCAGAACTGGAACACAATAATTACAATGTTCAAAGACACGTTGGAGGTTCTCATCATGGACGGGAATCGCTACCATGAAGGTACGTATCACGATGGAGTTCGGTTCGGACCCAGCGGGGTTCTTTCCACACTACAATGCAAGAAATTGGCGTACCTCAAGGTACCACTACACTATCTCAGGGACGATACGCCAAAGCATGAGCCAGCTGATGTTGACTGGGAGGACTTGGAACTTGCCGTGCAGCCCGACGGCTCGGCAATGGACATAGATGATCTTTTTCAGGTGGATGAAGAACATGAGGACGAGGGGCAAGAGAGCGATGGGGAGGAAAACAACGAGTCGGACAACCCTCCGTCAAGGTATAATCGCTTAAGGGGCATCCGGATACTACAACCTGGTGACGAGCATAATATCCTTGGCCTCATTCAAACTGAATTTCCCCCTTCTTTGAGGAAATTGGAGGTTGTGGTTGTTGAACCAAGTATGGAAGAGGATAAAGATTACGCGTGGAGAACCATTGGAGTTCCTATCTAGCCGCATAGAACCTTGCTACGGAGGAAGCAGTCACGGAGACTGAACATGACATCTTTACAAATCTTTTGTGCGTTGGGATCTGACGGTGGTATTGACAGACAGTTTGAGGATTCGGCTGGTTCATGGGCCCTGGCCCCCTAGGTTTGTCGAAGTGGACTAGTGAAAGAAGCACAGTTGAAAGTCATCGGAGTCACACTTGCCTCAGAATGGAAAGACAGCCAAGAGGGTGAAAACTGCGGAGCTATACCCCGGTAGAAGTAGCATTCGCTGGTTGAAGGCACAGATCAGGACAAGTATGAAAGCAAATAAACACCCCAAGTTTGAACCACTTGCGTCAACATGTTGAGGTGATTACTGTATCTTGGATTTCTTCATACCAAGTAGATACGGTGCAAACATTGCTGCCCCCGCCTAGGTACATATATGACCAGATGTTGTCCTGTTCCCTGCAGTCCTTGTCTCCCCCCCACCTTCTCTCTTCTATCAACTACAGTATTTACTACACCTTTTGTTACGTACCTATTCGAGGTCGCCGTCTCAAAGACCACCGCTATTCTCATCCCCCAAGAACATGCCTCGGGGGATTCGAATCTGGCTTTGTTTTCTCCCTCGATGGTCATCTTGTTGCTGTTCACCCCAAGAAACGACATTGCCCCGCCGAAGCCATGATCCAGGTGCTGCTTCGATCGACCCGGGGATCAACCATAGGCCTTGCCGGCTTTCTGTTAGACATGTCGCTATCAAGAGAGACACTAGGAAAAGGAATACCACGAAAAGAGAAAGGATACAGATGTGTGGGGTAGACGTGGACAGCGTTATCTGATCTAGAATCGCGATCAGCAGTAAAAGTAGCTACTTCTTTCTACCATGACAGCCATGCCTCTTGGCAACGGCAGTGTTGACCAAAATCACCATGGACGCCCGGGCGACACTGCCCGACGGTCCTCGGTTTCTTCCCGTGAATGATTGAACCTGAGATAAGTAGTTGCCGGCCGCGAACTAGACATGTACGGCGGCAAGAGCTGCCCGGAAGTGGGCCCGTTCACACTTCACAGTAACTTGCTCCCGCACCTTCCCCGGCCGAACCCATTCACCGACCAAAAAGGTTCGGGTCTGGTGCACTTCACTGCCCGCGTGGGCGACGGGTTTTTATTTGATTGTCCTGCCGCTGGCTGCCCCTCCTGCCAACTTTTTCCTCTCAACACATTTATCCGCCCACCTTGGATTTCCTCAAGGGGACGTAACGACAACCACGACTCCCCGCAACGACGCGAATCACCGAAGTCGACAACGGCGGCATTGAATCCAACATCACCACTTCGTCTTCTGGCCAAAATTTTGAGCGAGAAACCGTTTGCGACATTACACCATCTGTCGCAGACAGCCGCTTTTCTCGACTCGACGAATCGGCGACTGTGGTCAACTTCACTCGCCACAAATCCGTCTGTCTCTAATACCATCTCGTGGGCGTTATCGTACATGCGCTTGCCAACGAGCAAGGACACACTGACACAGTACCTTCGCGACAATTTCAAGCTCGGCACGCGGATTCAACATCTTGTCACTCAGCCAAGACCTCTGCACCATTCCGGTCTATTTCAATTCGTGGAACACGCCTCGAGGTAGGTTCCTCCTTGCTTCTTGTGAGACATCTTGTCGATACTAATCCGTCTTCTCTAGACCAGCCTTAACGGGTCAACACTACAAAACCACAACCATCATCATCAATCTCTTCATCAATGTCGACGATTCAGCACCAGCGATTTCCCGCGGGAATGGCCCCACTTGAGCAGCTTCCCCAGGAAGTACTAGAGATAATCGCCCAATTCTGCGGCGATGTCGCAGGTGTATCGCCCTCTGAACAGGAAGACAGCTTTACCGAAGTCATCACCAACTCATACCTGGATTCGGTAACATCCTATATCTGGCAGCCGTCGTACAGCGACCTTCGAACCTTGTCCCTGGTTTCCAAGACTTTTCTCGATCCCGCTCGGCGCGCCTTATACAAGGTCGTCGTAGTCAAGAGCACCAGCGAGCTTGTGCGCCTGTTGCGCGACTTGCTGCTTCATCCTGAGAATAGGCGCTACGTGCGCTTCTTGGTAGTCAAAATTGAGGACCATGCTCGCCCATTGCCGATGCGATTCACCAAGCCCCAGCCTCTGGTCCTTGGCGAGTTTCTGTATTATATACAGCCACTCTTATCCAGTACCACCCTTCAACAGCTCCCCGAAGAGAACTTTTTCCGTCGTACTGTACCACTATTTCAGGAGACTATTCATCGCTTGAGCCGGAACAACTTTACATTCTCACTTCCCGTGATTTATTCCACCGAGATTAATCTTCACACACTTGAAGACCAGCTCATGACAGCGACCATCCAACTATGCCCAGGACTAACAACCGCTCGCATCAGCTTTGGAACACCCCAGCGCCATATTGAACAACCGGAGCCAGCGAGCCAGCCAGTCCGCGACCCTCCCATTTACGTCAGCCTACTTGAGGATCGCCACTCGAGCCTGAAATCTCTCACCCTTGACTTCGGCGCGCTTCTATCGCTAACAAACTTCAAGCGATACGTGCCGGGCTACCGAGTTGGTTGCCCACCCTCCATCGAGCGCCTAACGCTCGTGGGCAACGAGACGGAGTCGACGCTCCCGTACCACTTGTTCGACCTCAATATTTTCTCGAAATGGCTCGGCACAAACAACAAGCTGCGCGAACTTCGCATGCTGCACGGCTTTGACAAGCTTGTGACCTATAAGCGGTTTAACTCGACTCAGCCGCAGAGGGTGACTTGGAATTCCATCCTTCGCGCATACCGTAGCACCCTCGAGGTCTTGGTACTGGACTGGTACCACCATTTCACCGCCGTCCCCCAGGCGCGCTTTGGGCGTTCTGAAACGCTCGACTGTCTGGTCGACATGACGAAACTTCATGACCTCCAGGTGCCACTCAATGCTCTGAGCGGCAGAGAGTTCGGTCTCCCTCCGCATGCAGAGGATTGGGAGGTTACCCGGTTCATGCGGACTGGACTTCCTCCTCAGTGGAGGAAGATCAATGTCATGGTTATGAATCCGTTACGGCGCGGCAGCACCGGAGGAATAACGTCGGTGACGTGGAGGGTCATCGAACTCCGGCTGTAGTACCTGGCCTTGTAGGCAAAGCGGTCGGTGATGTTTAAGGATAATGTAGGCAGAGCATTTATCGAGTGAGATTCACCGAGAGTCTGAGACAATAAACAGATTGTTGAAGCCATCACCAGTTCTTGACATTCTCTTGGCATTAGTGGATACGATCCATACATATGGCTACCCTGTATATAAGTCGGATCTTACCCTCCTTCTTCTTTCTCTCTTTCTCAATCAATCAAGACTTTCACCACCACCACGTTGCACATCGTGATCGCTTCCTTGCAGTATGGTTCAACACAGGTAGCTTAAGTCTAAGCCACAAAAGAGGGTTTACTCAACAGGGTATTACATTGTGTGCCGCAGGGGGGGGAAATGGAGTTGCCGTTAGCTAGGACGCAACAATGTTTATTATAAGACCTCTTGACCTTTGGGCTCTAGCTTCGTTGGTAGTTAGGTGCACGGGCCACAAGCCTGACGCGTCGGTCTTGTGGCCCGTGCCCAAGAGGGATAGGAGACTAGTACTATACCTCTACCTACCTATTTATATTACAATCTGCGTTTTAGGATGCTGCACTTGGCTCGTAGTTGAAGTAAAAGTATTAGTTAGTTAGTTAATTAGGCTAACTAACGGTTTATATTACACGAAGGCGTACTTCACAAGTAATGACAATAGAGATAATGGGCAAATAGAAAAATAGCTTCAAGTATAATTCTGGTAATATGTCAATGAATGTAAATTGACTGTGATTTTTCTAACATTTTTTGTGAAAGTGAGACCTTTGAGACATTCACAAGCTGACGCCACCGCGGGACGGAAAACAACACCATAGTACAGACTTAGTGTAGTCTCTCTCTTGTGATCATTACGAGGATGGCCAAGATAACACTTGTTCACCCGAGATGTTCTCTGGAAGGCAAGAGGGTAGGTACGAGGGAAGCACTCGACCTGGAAAACTGCAAGATGAATATTATCATGCTGCTCAAAACCGGATTGTCTTTCCCGATGGCGAGCCGGCTTCACACACCGGCGATACGTCCGAAAAGCCGAAGGCATGACACCGATTTCGACTCCGGGGTCCGGAACTCGGATCTTTCCGCAGGGACAATATCGAGTCTTCTTCTCACCGCCAGCCAACCGGGGGTAGATCACCCACATGTCCTTGCAGTCTGCAACACCTAGAGGTATGAATCCGTTAGCAATAACTCAAATAAAGAACCTCGCGCATGGTGCCAAGGTGGCAACCTGCAAGCACCAACTACCTGCTACATTCAACTCCCTTTGCGCCATTGAACATACAAACAGGGCTGAGGGCTAAACACCCGTGAACAATTGAAGGGCGGCTAACAATCGGTAGAAGAATATAGATGTCACATCATCGTCTCGCCTCACTCCGGCGGGGCTGCGAGAGTCCGAACTTTCTCTGCCCGGTTTTCGAGCGAGCTGGTGCCGCATGCAGGTACCGCCGGGCCGTCAGGTAGGACACACTGTGGAACATGGATGGTGCATCAGATTTAAAAGGGAGAGGCCACCAAGTGAGAATTCGAAAGAGAAACAAAAAAAGAGAAAAAGATAGATGGCATTTTCATGACTTTGTGATACGTGGGACGTTGGTTATTATATTGGTGTTGTGTGGAGAAATTGGAGGCGCGAGGGAGGTTCTCATCGAGCACTTCAACGCCCCTCGCCCCCACTCTGCCAGTTGAGCCTGCCACTAGGTGTCAGGGCAGTCGTGGTTTCCTTTGCCCAAAGTGGGCTCCGCAGGTAAGAAATTGGTAATAAGGGCAAGGCACATGCAAGACTCAAAAAGAAACTTCCAAGGCAAGAGCATCCAAGTGCACAACGCGGGGCATGTAGAAGAAACATGCACTGTTACTGAACCCAATTTTCTGACAACAACTATTGGGACAATGACCAGATTTCGATGAGTGTCCTTAATGTTTGTTAACACTAATACGACGAGAGACCACTGGATGGTGGGGACGAGCATGGTTCTCCAGGTAGAAAGCGCCGGCTGAAGCCCCTGAAGCCGCTATAGCCCCGACATCGCACGATGGGCGAAAGGCGCCTCACAACAGTAGGTAGGAAGATAGATCACAGTTTGGACTATTGCCGTCCATATGATACGTTCAAGGATGCTTCAAACAAATCAAAGTAGTGAGGTGACATGTACAGATTTCTACCAGGATTTAGTATAAGTAAGTAGCAAGCAGAAGGAAAACACCAAACCACACCAATCAATCGCCAACCCGCCAAACCCCACATCTCGCATATGTACAGCCCCCGCCTGGCGTCTCTAAGGTTCTAACCCCCCAAAAAGACCACTGTCCAAGAAGCACACAACCACCACCATACAAACTCCTTGATACCAGCCTTGAACCATCAGACAAACACTCTAACACCAGTCACTGAACTCCTCAAAATCCAATAACCAAAAGACAAAAAGCCGCCTGTAACGTCCGTCCACTCAACAAGGCAATTAGTTGCTCTCAACACCATCCTCCACCTCGTTATACCCGCTCCTTCCAGAGCCTGGAGTGCGCTTGTTGTAGCCGCTACGTCCGCTGGTGGCAGAAACAGCGCCATCATCTTCGCCGACATCGTTGTATCCGCTGCGTCCACTGGGGGTGCGCTTGTTGTACCCGCTTCTTCCGCTGGTGACGGAAACGGTGCCGTTCTCTTCGCCGTTGTAGCCACTCCGGCCTGAAGGAACACGTTTGTTGTATCCGCTCCGGCCACTGTCGGGATCGGCCTGTTGGTCGCGGCGGCGAGCCTTGTGGGTGTCGTCCTCTTCGCCGATGTCATTGTATCCGCTCCGTCCTGAAGGAGTGCGCTTGTTATAGCCAGTCCGACCACTGGCCACGGAAACGGTGCCGTTCTCTTCGCCGATGTCGTTATATCCGCTTCGGCCACTGGGGGTACGCTTGTTATAGCCACTCCGACCACTGTCGGTATCAGCAGTAACGGATATCTCAACATCTTCCTGAACCCTATTGTAGCCGCTCCGTCCTGAAGGAGTGCGCTTGTTATAACCGCTTCGGCCACTGTCAGTGTCGGCCTGTTGGTCTCGGGCCTTGTTGTATCCGCTCCGGCCGCTGCCGGTGATGAAGACAGCAGTGTCAGAAGGCTCGGGGTCTCCGCAGTTGTACCCGCTTCGGCCGCAGTCGGGGTCGGAAGAAGAAAGAGAGTTGGAGGTGGAAGGGGAAGGGGTAGGTAGTGCGGCGGTGGAGGCCGCGAGAAGGGAGACGGTGAGGAGGATGATGTTCTTCATTGTGATGAGTGTTTGCTGATATTGTTGTTGATCGTGAAGAGAGACGAAGGGCTTAAAGACTGAGGTAGGTGTTGACTTTTTGTTCCTGTTGCTGTGGTCTTTGTGTAGCTTGAAATGTCTGCTGAAGATATCGAGAACCTCTTCCAAAGACCAGCAGCATCGACTCTTATATCTCTTCGTCCATCTCCTATCACCATCCCAGACGTGCCCTCGGTGTGATGTCCAACATTGTCCAAGCCTCAGTCCTCATCGCAGTTGCGCTCAGTAAGAACCAGGCAGCATGACTGATGATTGATGGGGAAGAGCCCCCAAATCGCTGCCTGAGGGCACTGTCACTGTGATGTACACACCGAATGTGTATTACATCACATCCCTCTCCCAGATGTTGACGCCTTGAATCTTGGGGTCCATTGTTCTCGCTAAGCCCGACGGTATGTAGTCGCAAGTCCGTCCGGAACGTACATCACTCTCGATTCGAGTCTCGACCAATTCGCTTGCCAAACCACCGTGCCGTCGGAAAGACCACCAATGGAGAGGCCAGGTGCTGAGGTCATCACCATTGGGAAAAATTGGCACTAGGACCCTCATTGACGCGCAGAATGGGGGCTCATCGTGCCCATGACTGTGGCAAAATAAAGTTAGCGCGGCACGGTGAAGTCTATCGAGGGACTACGCCTCCTAGGCTCACCAGTATCGCGGCCCCACCTCGGTCTCAACCGAGCGGCGCGAGTTGTTGTCGTTCGTCAAAGCTTTTCTGGAGCCTCACTTCCAAAATGCCGGGAGGAGGCACATCGGGGGGCCAGTGTCCACTCCGGGTTTTCTCGTAGTGAGAAGTGGAAGCCACGCCAACGCCGGTGCGCGCGATGCTAGTCTTAGTCCTCCCTGCTCCCAATCCACCGATGGAAACGGTACGCCGCCCGTAAGCCATGTCCACAGTTGCCTACTTGGGAAGGATCCCAGCGGGAGAAAGATGCAAAGAAGGCTGTTCTGGTCTAGGACTCTGCGTATGTGGAGGTTAGGCTTCGTTCCCCCCACGAACAATGGTAACACTGTGTCTCGTTCTGGAAGGTCATTGTCGTAGGGCTGCAGAGTTACATCGGTGATGTGACGCACCACACCGGCCTCGGATCCTCCTGTCAGGGTCTCGGAGGGATGTGTGAATCTTGTTATGTACCGCGCTTCGAAGTTCGCAATTGCGATTGCATAGCTCAATTGACTCCGACAATGCTCCAAAGTGGTAGGACTCGGAGGGGCATGGTCGTGAACGTTGTTGAACGATACTTTCAATCAATCTGCAACTTCCATGTTGGTGATGGTTTTTGGTTGTTGGTGATGGCTTGGCATATTGGTTTCAATGGAGGTGGTAATGGCCATGACGTCGGGCTGTCCGAGGGCGGCGGCGGCGGCCCCCACGTCCAGGCATCTGTATGCCCTGTCACAACCCTGGAGGAACCCAAGTTCCAGTGGAGGTAATCGCTGTGGCTTATGGGGCTATGTAAGTAATTTAACGCCAATAGTGTAACGCCATTTCATCTTACAGGAGGAAAAAGAGGCGTAGAGGTAGGTACCTATGTAAGTAACTTTTGTTGGTGATTTCCAGGTTCGTGTCGGTACATCCCGTCCCCTTGACGGTAGAGGTAATTCGGCCGCCGTCAAGGCTGGTACGGGCCCAACCGCCAACCGCAGTTTGTTGGAGCAAGACAAAACATTGTGTATAATGATTGAAAGATGCTATTTGCTAATGATCAACCTGAAATCAATCTACCTGCCAATTTGAACTGCTCGCCTAGTTCCGACATGGAGCAATCGAGCGAGTGTCCTTGATTGCTTACTCACAGCTGCATCGGCTTGGTACAACGTCGTGCAAGCGAACTCCCAGCACTTTTGAGCCGTGTTTTGACGGATAATGGCGCTCGAGGAAAGCGTACACTAGGTACCTTCAGGTGGTTGTCCCAAGGGCGCGGCATGGCTTGCATTCCTGCAGGGATTGCCTTCGTCGTGGAACACCACGACTGAACAGGACGTTAACCAGGTCCTTATTTTCGGCTTCTTCAAATTGATCAAAATGGGGAGGAACTCGACAATTGGCATAACAAGATCCTCGATCCCGATGGGACAGGCTGCCGGCACACGGCTTGCCTTGTATTGAGGGGAACAGCGCCCGTCGCAGCTTCCACGGTCGCTCCAGGTCGCGTGATACGATGCAGGAAATCACGAATACAGGAGGGTTCTCAAAAAAGAATCTTTTGAAGCAATAAATCATGGAACTAATAGCAGGGCCATTTCACATCTCGGATGGTAGCGAACCAGAACACGCCACTGCACAGCGCTTACAACCTGGACAGAATCACTCACCATCATCAATAGTTCCGTTCCCTCCCGGCATCATTCCCCTTTCTACAAACCTATCTCTGCCATTCCGCCAAACAACCCATGTTCCATCGCCAAGCTCACTCAGCAAGCAGTCAGCTCAGCCCTAGCCGACCTTCCACTTGCATTTGACTGCAACGCTACCTACCTACTCGTTGGGCTCACCTCCGATACCACCTCCATCCCGCTCATCCCGGCATCCCCGTCTCAGTCGTTCGAACCCCCACGCGGGGACATCACGCCTTTTTCACCAGAACGGTAAAAGTATACGTATTTTGGACCCGTGCCTGCCTCGCCTTCTCTTCCTCCATTCTCTTCTTCTCTTCCTCCTCCACTTCCTTTTTCTTTCTCTCTTCTTCCTCTTTCGCCTTCTTTTGCTCGTCTGCTAGAGCCTTTTGCATTTTGGCTTGGGAATCGTCACTGAGGAGAGCAGAGGTTAGTTCCTTAGGGTGCTCGTGTTCAAGAGATAGCAGACGTACCTGTTGTCTGAGTACACCATGTTTGCGGCTCTGATCAGTGTCTGTGAGCTCGAAAAGAAGGTATGCGTTTCACTGTGATGGATACTTTGGTGATGGTAGCAGAAGAAAGACACTGACACGCAGCAGGACAAGGATCTTTATACGTCTGCCCTCAGTTCGACAGGATCGGGATATTGGACGTTTCCTTCAAAAAGGCCGTTTGTCTTGCTTCACAGTGTTGGACCTTTGAGGTGTTGGAGCAGCATGCGTCATGGTCTTTACTTCATCTTATTTCCACAAGTGCAAGCGAGGGGCATACGCCATCGATATTTCTAGAGCGATCCACGACATCGCCATGTAGCACAGTTTTGCTGATTGGCCTACAGATACAATGAGGACAGCATACCAAAGAACAAGAGAGCAACTACGGGTTCATTGCGAGAGGCTACCTAGCTTTAGAAGCCGCAAACAGGTTCCTTGGGCAAGTCAACGAACGCCAATGCATCAATTTGGGTCTTGATCACTTTCTAGTTGGTGTGAGCCAACTATCATTTATCGTAAGTAGCAAACATCTTTTTCCCTTTCCTGTCTCATCCAGAAGGTCTTCTTCTCAATCCTTAGTCATATATCCCACCGATTCCCACGGGATCATCACCAGACTTTATCAAACCCCCGTCATGTTCAACATCCAAGGCTGGCTGCAGTGGCTGGCCACGCTGATCCAAGCATCACAACAAGTCTACTTGCTCTGCTTCTTAGCAGCCTCCTCCGCCTTCTCCTTGTCGATTTTCGCTTGCATATGTGCACAGGCCTTCCTGATCGCCTCCTGTCTCTTCTCCTCCTCCGCGATCAGTTTCTTAGCAGTTTCCTCTTGCTTCTTCCTCTTCTCCTCTTCCTTCTTAGCAGCGTCGCTGGTAAACAAAGCCATTAGTCTGCGGTCTACGTACAGAGCGAACAAGGCAAAGAGCAAGAAACAGTGAGTAGATGATGGAAGGGGGGCAGGTAGTTCGGGACGTACTTGTTGTCAGACATTTTTTTTGCTGTTTCGTCTTTGGATCTTTGTTGTTGGTCTTGAGATGCTTTTGGTGAAGCTTGTTCAGTGATTCTTGCTTTTCTGTTTGAGGCTTTGTGGATGATGAAAGAAGTGAAAAAAAGGAAGCAACTAACTAGTGCATGGCCATGATCTTTATACCTTTTGCCTTGGGGCAAACTGCTCTGCTTCACGGAACTGTGTGCGGGCGTGTGCGAAGTTACCTTAGGTATTTGCCATACTTCATCCGGTTGGGATGTCAGGGTCCGGGAGCATGCATCACCACGATCGGTCATTCACGCAAACAAGGGGCTCGTTTGTCTCTTGTCCATCATACCTAAGCAGTATTCCCCGAGCAATCCCTAATTCTAGACCTTTCAGTCCGTTTTCCTACAATCTGTTGCTTGTCAAACTGTCATACTCGACTCCCCTCGTGGTCTTGCAACTCACAATCAGTGCCGTCCGAATTGCAGCCTGAATAGCACACAGGGTAAGTGATACCAAAGCAAGCAATGAAGCACTTGCCAAGGCAAGTCGAGTAAGGGGGCTTTCCTTCCCTTGTTTGCTCGCAAGTCCTCGTTTCCACTTCGTCAGAGTTACCTACCTCTCCCATGGATCTGGCATATGTTTCCTTCGCTACATGAAGGTGGGTTACGATACAAGGATCAATCGTCTCCTTGGTCCCACCACCGTGTAACTGACAAGATCCATGTTCCATGACATTCAATAGAGGTAGCAATGAGAGTATTCTTTCGTTTACCAAGGCAAGGTAAACAGCGATATGACCAAGGCAACGCAATAAAGTCACATTTCCACAAATCAATCAACGCGCCCTAACTAAGGATTCTCTACCCCTTACTTCCCTTCCTTGACCTGCCTCATCGCCACACTAATCCCATTATCCCCCCACTGGCATAAATCCCACAACATCCCCCAACTCTACCACCCCCTTTCCCTCCGCTGCACCAACATCCACTACAACTAAAGAACCATCACTGAATCCTTAGAGGTACTTCTACTTCTTGGAATCCATTTCCTCCTTCTTCTCGTCTTTTTTCTTCTCCTCCTTCTTCTCTATCGCCTCGAGCGTGTAACCATTCTTCTTTTGGTCTCTTTCCTCCTTTGCTCTCTTGGCCGCTTCCTCAGTCGTCCTCTCGTTCCGTCCGTCTGGGCGGCCGCCTTCGGTGGCGTTTGGGGAGCCTGGTCTCCTGGATTTTGGACAAGAAAGGGGGGTTAGTCTTGGGGTGGGGGATTCGATAGTAGAGGGAAAAAGAGAGGAAGAGGAGGAGGTTGTGACCAAGTGGGTGTGGGGTGTGGGTACGTACCGGATGGGCATTTTGGTGGGTGAAGTGGGTTGGTTGGCTTGGTAGGTTGTAGGGATGTGAGGTGGGTGTTGGTATTTTGTCTTGCGAGAAGGTTTGGAGGTTTTGGAGGTTTTATTAGTTTGCTTTGATGGTGATGATGAGAACTTTGGCACTGGTCATAGATGTGGAGAGGAAGGAAGTCTTATAGTTGTGATATTCTCCATCGAGCTTCAAGGATTCGGGTCAGGAAACACAGAGGTTGGCCATCTTGGACACTTGACCTATCACATATGAATCACGTTTGTTTATGGTCAATCTGTGCACTAGAAATCGAGACTTCGTTCTTGTGGCATACAAACTGTGATGATGGACTTCATCTTGCCATGTCGGGTTCAGTTGGCCAGGTCTGGAACCAACCTCCAGTACCTCTACCTCTCGTCGCCCCAACGTTCTCGTCCTGTTGCCATCCCTCACTTCCCTCCTTCCTCTGCTTGATGCCACCCTGGAGACATCGCAAACTAGATTGCTTGATCATCACGTCCCCCTCACTTTCTGCTCATCATCCCCACAGAAGGAGTAGAAACAGGAAGGTGCATCCTCACCAAGACGAGATTACTTGCTCGCCTTAGCAGCTTCCTTCTCCAGCTCTTTCGCTTTCTTCTGCTTCTCCCGCTCCTGCCTTCTCTTCTCCCTCTGCCTCTCCGCTTCCTCGGCTAGGCGTCTCTTTTTGTAAGACCTGGGTGATGCATGACAAGGTCAGTATCGATCTGAAAGAGAAAGGAAGGTCTAGGCAAGAAGTAAGTGACGTACTGCATGATGGGATCATGCTGGGTCAGAGCGTTGGACATGTTGGTCATTGAGGTTTTGATGTTTTGTTTCCTTTTTTTCCCTGTGATTGTTGCTCTTGCCTGTGATTTGGAAGACGCGTGTTTGGTCGATTCTCGACTGGGTTATCGACAGAGGACTGCGGGGGTTTGCCGGTTGTGGGTTCTGAGAAGAAAGTTCTTGCCTTGACGGTGACCAGATCGGTATGAATTTTATATTGGCATTTTGGAGGAAGGTGCGAGCACTTCACCAGGGAGTGACTCGGATGTGTGGCCTGAGAACCTCGTGCGTTTCTTTTGTCGCCATTCTGGAGTGTTGGGTTGCTATTGTGTGTTGGGAGTCACTATTATTCACGTTCTTGCATTTCAGGTTCGTCCGATCTGGACAGTTAGCTGGCACTGCTAGGTACCTCTAGCTGATCTCGTCACTTCGTATGCCAGGTTGTCCATCGTTGCTGTGCTATTGAAGTTTCGCAGTCTTGGTAGATAGGTTGATGAAGTCCTTCGTCAGCACTTGCGTTGCCTGCATCATTCACCCAGATGCCCTCCGCCCCTCGTGGAACCTAACGTAGGTGGTGTTGTGACCGGATCGCTTGGGGAGCTGAAGAGTTCCATTTTCGGAAGCCGCGATGTTTCCAGGGTTGAGGACCTTGTTGTCCACTTTCTTGAAGCTGGAAGGAACAAAAGGTTAGGGAAATGAACAAAATCGCGATATGGAAGGAGCGTCTTCCTGGCCGTGCAATATGTGGACCCGGACTTGCATCCCAAAGGCTTGTGATGAGCGACGCACGTCCAGAGGGGAAACTGCTGGTTTTTGATCAAGTGCGCAATTGATACCTCCCGTCCTCAGAACAACGAATGCTGACCCCATTCATCATGTCATGGATGGATGTTTTCCAAGTAAAATCCCCTCTACAACCCTGAACTCTATGGTTGTCTTTGTTCATTCTGTCTACCTGTAGTATTTTTCTCTGTTTTGGACAAAATCGGGATCCTCCAATTCACACATTTTCCTGCCAATCTGCAGCTGTGATGGTGCGATGCAACGCTGGTGTTGCCGGACATGACGGTTCGATGCGCTCGTGTGCCCACGCTCGAATATTTTCTTTCTTCTTTCAATCATCACAACCATTGCAACGAGTTGTACACCTACCTCATCACCGTGCTCTTACATTGTTTGGTAGTCCACCCATCTCCTTCAGATTCAAGCGACCTTGACCGACATCTCCCAAGATGGCCCCCCTGACCCTGCTGGCGATTGACGCAGGTGCACGGGCCATCCAGTCGCAAACCTACGCGTTTAGGTGCTCACTGCCGCTAAACCGTTGCGCCAAAATTTTCAGCGGGCGTTTGGCTTGGAGCGCCGCCAAAATTCTGCTCCATCAACGACGACGCTTCATCAAACCGCGGCGGGAATACGTGCCTCATTACACGACACCACGTACCATGCCTTCGGCGCCCACTCCCGTCACGGATCCCGAGAATCCCAAGATCCAAAGATGGGACGACATTGGGCTGCTGCTCATCCACGACTTCATCACGGAGGATGAGGAGGCCGCCATGATCGCCGCCTTCCACGCCGTCGACCATCGCCTGGACGGCAAGAGACGCATCAGCCAGCACTTTGGCTACCACTTCGACTACACCACCTTTGGCGCCTCCGAGACAAGCTTCACGCCGGTGCCTTCGTACATCACCGACTTTCTCCCTCGTCTGCCCGTCCAAGACTACCTTCCCGACCAGTTCACGGCACAGTACTACCCTCCTGGCGCCGGCATCCCGCCGCACGTGGACACGCACTCCATGTTCGGCGAAGCGCTGTATAGCTTGTCGTACGGAAGTGCTGTTCCCATGGTGTTCAGAATGTCGGATGCAAATGACGCCCGCAAGATGAGATTGCCTAGAAGATCTCTCCAGTCGTCAGTATTAGAAAGCAAGATGGAGGGTGCATCTGGTACCAACCCAGAATCCGCGGCGACTGCTCCCGACAGCCAGACGACGATGACGGTGAAAAGTAAACCGGAAGAGCCGTCACCAGAAAACCCGTCATGGGAGCTTGTGCTTCCTCCTCGCTCGCTTCTGCTCATGACCGGCCCCGCGCGCTATGGCTACACGCATGGCATCAAGTCTCGCAAGACTGACATCATCAATGGCGAAATGGTACACAGACAGGGGAGGTACTCCATCACCATGAGAACCGTCAGGCGGGGAGATGAGATTGGATGCAACTGCGTATTCCCTGGTGTCTGTGATGCCCGCATTCGCGAGGAACAGAATCGGCCAGCAGCGGCTCAGAGGATGGACCCTCTGGAGAAGTAGCGGTAGGCGGTTATACGGAGGAGCTGATCACAAGGACAACATGGACGGCGCCGATTTGTTCAATGATCGGCAGAGGCTCGTATGACAGGTGTCTAGGGGATCTCGGTCTACCTGTCAAATTTACCCAGACAATGGCGTGCCAGACGCAAAATGACACGAAACTTGGGTGCTCACTGCTGCGTGGTTGGATCTGGCGCTCCAACGGACGGACAGGTACCAGGGCACTTTTCCCCAATATTTCGACGTCGAATCGGACGCTAAAATCCGGGGCCGCGGGCGGGGTATTGACACACCGGTGGGGGCTGGGCAAGGGTACATCAGTACCTACTTACCTAATTCCTCCCTTGGCAGGTACCCCACGATCGTCCACGAGGTCAATGACATGCCCTGGATTCGTCAGGTGATGCGCCAGGGCCACAACCTCCCGTCCTTTGACACTGGGCAAACCCTAGGTATGACAAAGCCTGAGAAGTATATCATGTTTGGTGTCCTTCAACGGAAGTTATCATCTCGTACCAGCATTCCAGCCCATGATTGGACTCCAACGCACTTTCACAATGGACCGAGACTGCTTTTCGTACCTCCCTCACGAGCTTCACTTGACCATCTATCAGCATCTCCTGGACATCACCAGGATCGACCGCGAAGACCGCACATCAACACTTTTATCCCTTGCACAGACTTCTCGTCACATCCGCGCCACATACGAGCCCATCCTCTTCCGACAAGATGGCAATCCGGACAGGGCCATGCGATGGGGTGCTTACCACGGCTTAATTTCCTTGATGGAAAAAGCTCTAACACATGGAGCATCCGTGAAGGCCGAGGGCCCTCACCCATTAGGCCCAGAGTACACCTTTCCAACAAAGACTGGCATCTTTACGGGGCCGGCCAAGGGCAGCCCTCTTCACTTTGCCGCGATGAATGGACAGAATGGAGCTGTCGACTGGCTTCTTGACCATGGAGCTTCTTTGCACGAGCCCTCCAAGAACCTCTGCAAGTGTGTGGACCCACAAATCCCACAGGGCTTCTTGACAGATCTTGGACGCATTTCCCAGAATCACGGCAGCCTCAACCACGATGCCCTCAGCTTGGCGCTGTGTCATCATCATTCCTCCACGGCTCAACTTCTCATTGATCGAGGGGCCGTAGAAGGAAATGCTGAACCCGTCGCTCTTCACACAGCAGCAGCCACGGGCCAACACGACCTATTTTTCGAGATTCTGCGGCATGTAGGGCGACATGCTTCCTTGGATACTCCTATCGAGTCCCGATTCACATCGCTCCATTACGCAGCTTGCTCTCCTGTTGCCTCTCCTCCGTTCATACAGAACATGCTTAAGGCCGGAGCCCACGTCATTGAGTCTGCTCCTCGCACTGATTTGCCTGTTTTTTACGCCGCTCTCAATGGCTCATGGGCGGTTGCCACCATGTTCCTCGACATGGACCTTGAGATGACCGAGTCCCAAGCACAGGTCTACCGCGCAGCAGGCATCACTCTCGAAGGGGCCCTCGTCCACGCCGCTGTTTTTGCTCCAGAACCGCCAAACGACTCGCCGACGAGCAGCGAGTGGTTTGACGGGCGGAAGCAGTTTCTTGCACGACTAGCGCGTCAAGACCCCAACTGCGTCAACTCTGTCTACAGAAACCCACATTGGTACACCAACGATACACCGCTCAAGCGGGCCGCGGCCAAGGGCCACCTCGAACTCGTTCGCATCCTCCTGGACTTGGGTGCCGATCCAAACGTTACAGCCGGCGCGTGCTCCGAAACCGTTCTGCATGCTCTCACTCGCTGCAACCTCCCTGTCTATCCCGATGATAACCCTTCTCGCTTGAGTCACCCTAGTTTCGACTTCTATACTTGTCAAATCGAGAATATCGCTTCCCCGATCGAGAAGCGCTTGGCTGCCAGCACTCCCATCATCATTGCCCTGCTGGAACATGGTGCGTCTGTCGATGGAGTCAAAGACAGGGACGGCAAGACTCCGTTGGATTTGGTGATCCGCTACCAGGTGGCTGAGAGGGCGGACACGGCCAAGAAGTACATCGTTCTCTTTGAGGCGGTGAAGTTGTTGAGAGTCTTGCTGAAGCACGCGAAGCCAGGATGTTTGCAGGAAGAGCAGCGGCGGAGGGCCAAGACCACCGTTAAGAGGATGGAGCTGGAGCTGGAGGGGTGGTGGTGTTTCACTCCTAGAGCGAGGGGGATCGGCGGGTTTGGACATATTCCTAGTTTCACATCTGGATATTAACGTGGACGGTTTGGCTAAAAGTTTTTTTTTCTTGTTTTGCAGTTTGTCTGGTTCAATCTTTACTCCTTTTTCCCTTCCGTTGTTGCTTATTGTGCATTGCCAGCAGTGTCCACAACGATGTTCTGTGCTGCCTGCAATACAAGTCATGTTTGTTGAGACGTATCACCGTGGCATATATCGTTTGCCAAGTTGTTGTAAAGGCTTGTTTGGATTTATTCGTTTGGTAACAGGCAATGAGAGGCAGTATTCAAATTTGTTGGGCACATTGTGGCTTGCACATCGCCTTCCTTCCTATACACATCAGTGGGTCCATCATTCTCCTACCGCTAGATGTGGAAATATGAAGCTTCCGAGCTCGGAAGGATATTATGGATTAACTCACATCATCTAACAGGCCCGCAGTTCTGGATGCAGGTCAGTTCGACCGCAACGGCATTGGGTCCAAGCTTCATGACCTCTTTGAGACTTTGTTCTCGTTTCTCCTTCGATCGACTGACATCCCAGCGGCTTTGCATTCTTTGCCATTGTCAGCTATTCACACGAATAGCAAGCTCGTCGGCTTGTTTTCTACGAAACCGACGAGCAAAGCAGAGTCTTGTTTGCTAGGTGTATGGAGAACAACTTGCGACATTAGTTGGATGTTGCGATTCCTAGCAGTCAGTATATCAGCCGATCTCAACGTTGCTGTGGCCACCACCCTCGCGGTAGAAACCGGCCATCCAACCACCTAGCTGCGCGGCAACGTTACCATCACTTGATATATTCATCTCGATGCTCTCCCCAACCGGCACCTGAACGCTCTCCAAATACACCATTTGGTCAACCCGCAACCTAACCACATGGGATACGTACATCAGCAGAAAGAACGACGAAAATTGGGTCCATTCGTATACCGAGAATTTCGACAATACGAAGCGCGGGATGAATATTCAATAAGGCTGGTCAAGCCGTCCAGGTTCTACCTAAGTAAGGGCCTTCACTAAGGTACCCGCTTCTGATCCCATTCACTCTGTGGCTCACATCGTCGAGACGGGTACGTGAATAACGGGACCTTCCGATGACGTCTTATTCCTGCATTTTTAGATTGTGGGCTACTTTCACCATTCACGCACCGGTGGAGCAATAGCAGGTTCGCTTCTCAGGTCCAAGCCACATCACGAACGAAAACATGAGATGAAAAGAGGCATCTACTGTGGCAGGCACATCATCAACTAGTAGTACCGCTGTCTGAAGGGAGTGAATGGTCTCGAAGGCTTAGGACGAACTGAGACGGTGGGGCA
Source organism: Neurospora hispaniola (assembly GCF_033458365.1). NCBI lineage: Eukaryota > Fungi > Ascomycota > Sordariomycetes > Sordariales > Sordariaceae > Neurospora > Neurospora hispaniola. The sequence continues at coordinate 6,208,483 of NW_026944406.1, read as the reverse complement.
GATGCCAGAGCGGCGGGCCAGGTGAGCTTTTGAAGGTTCTCCTATAGTGCAGTCGTTGCGATCTCCCATTCACCACAACTAATACGCCCGCAATATATCCTTCACCACAAGTCCTCGGGTCTGCTGATTCTCCTGTTCATTCAATCTCCACCCACTCCTATATATCCTACATTTCGACCCAGCTTCTTCCCGGATGTTCCCTTGCACTCACAACTGCCTATCTTCCATTTGGCAAGTGCGACTTTCGTCTTTCGACACCGACATCCACACCACACGATCATTACTGTCACATTTACCGTGAGTCACGGCCGTCTCCCGACTTAGTAATAAAGCTCTATCAGCTACTAACGTGATGAAATAGCCAATATGGCACCGAAGAAGACGCGAGTTAAGAAGGCGCAAACCAAGAAGAAGGCAGCCAAAAGAATACAACCCAAAGAGATACTGTCACCCGACACCCCACCTGCGGATGGCAGTTCTCCATTTACCAGACTCCCTCTGGAGGTACACATGGTCATCGGTGACACATTGAAAGCGGGCATGCAGCTTGGTGCGCTGGCCAAATTAGCCAGGACATCGCGGCGTCTTTGCTCTTTCTACGAGCAGCAAATCTACAAAGGTAGAGGCAACAGCAACAACATCGTTGCTCTGATGTGGGGAACGAGACATAACTCTGTCACTGTTATGCAGAGCGCCCAACAGTGGGGCGCAAACCTCGATGTTCGGGCTTACCACCTGAACAGAATGGGACGCAACAGAACCCATGGAATGCATGGTAGCGGAACGGCACTCCAATTAGCCATTAGGGATCAAAACAACGTATCCATGTGCTGGTTGCTCGACGAGCACGCTCGTGTGGATATACCTGGGAAGCCGGCTCAGGGCATGTGCCAGTGCACCACCCAGTCCAGATCTCACGCCTCCAGTCTCCACCTTGCTTTCTGCAATGAAAACCTGCTTGCCGCCACGACCCTTCTCCGACGCGAACCGGTAGCGTCGGTGCGGTATTCACTAGAGGTTGATACACGATCCATTCTGAATACGGCAGTCAAGGCGGCTTTCAGTGGGTATTCGGTCAGCTTTTTGGCTGTGGCACTCGAAAACCCTGCAATTCGCAAGTCAATCAATTCATTTCAGGGATTGGACCATCGTACACCCATCAAAGTGGCTCTGTCACCTCACCACGAGGGTCGTCATCTCTTAGAGCAGATCCTTGATGCCATGGTTAAGGCAGGTGCAAGTTTGGGGCCGTACCCTCATGGCTCAGATGTGGAGGGACACCATTCACCCCTATGGTCATCACTCTACAGAGGTGACAGAGAGGCAGCCACATATCTGCTGCGGCTCGGCTGCGACCCCAACGGTGACCGACCTCTTCCGATTACTCCAGAGTGGCGGAGCCCGTTGCACTGGTACATTCGCCATGAATCACATGAAAGATGGTACACGCCTGGTTGGCAGCAGGAGCATGTGGCTCATGAGTGGATGGGTCAACGCAGACCGTCTATCAGAGATTTCATTGTTGTTCTTCTCGAGCACGGGGCGTCGCTGGACATCACGGATTTGGCTGGAAACTCTCCACTCGATTATGCCGTCAGCTACATGGACAGATTTGTTGAACCAAGGCGCCGAGTTGCAGGCTTCAAGCTTGTCAAGCTCTTGCTTGCCAAAGTCAAGGCCGAGGGCATCTCCAAAAAGTCCAGGGAAGGGGCTGACGACGTCATGGCGACACTGGTTCAGGACTTGCGGGCTGAGCATGCCACTCATGATCTGTCCGACGTTCGGGTGCGTGAACTTTCGGCAGCAGATTGGGATTACGATAGCGAAGAAGAAGAAGAACGCGAGCCGATTCGTTTAGGATGGCATGCGTGGAGGCGTGAGGGAGGAAGGTTGAGAAGAAAGTGAAGGGTGTTGGGACGTGTGCAAGTCATTGTACTTCTCGTCGGTTCCGAGTTGGGGGGTTTCGTTTTTCTTTTTTTCATTCTTTCAGTTACCGATCTGATGGGTGATGCAAGCGCACATCCGGCTACAGATGATTTGGTGTTGTGTACGGAGTATGTATTACTATCTCATTTTCCTGTGAATGGCAACCGGATATCATCATGAGAGGTAATCACCACGGCTGTAGTTGACAGTTGGCACTAGACCAGAAGGGCTGCTTTTGTTTTTGCGTGTTTCATTTTGCCCTATGCTACTGAAAGTTCAGGGACGGATCGGTCTCCTGTTTCACGCTTTTCGGGACAAACGCAACACTGCAGACCAACGAAAAGGGTCCCAATATCAAGCTGACCATGAGTGTCTATGGGTTAGGAGCAGCTGAAATCATGCCGTTGGCTCCACTAACCATCATGCCATAGGCTTCGAATTGGAGGTGTGCGTTCCCTGTCCAAATCGATCACGATGCAGTGAGGCTGGATGAGAGCAACGTCGTGAAATTTCTCAAATCCGAAAACATTCCCCGCGACTAGCCTCAAGTCCACGATCATGATGAAAAGGAACCGAGAAGATGGCAGTCCTTGGCAAGTCCGGCTAAATGTCAGACATCAATACTCGACGACGACGAACTGAGTGTCCTACATTGCGATCATACACTGTGCGCCGAACTGTGCAGCTCATAGGGGGAGAGGCACTGTGTTGGCCCTCTGATTGGGACAGTCTGAAGTAGATTGGTAAAAGTGTAGCTCATTGCAGCTGTTTTGATAAGCGACGCGACCTCTTTCGCAGCGAAAGTCCCCATGACGGGACGACGAAACATAGCGCGCCGTTGATCCAGCTCAACGAGAGGGAGTCGGTATCCCTTCTTTTCGGCTGATACTCGCTGCCATCAATGGACACGATACTCACATGGACAAATCGCCCACGAGCCTGCGACCTACTTCACAACGACCATTACCGACTGAGACACGGGTCAAAACAAACTCGTCGATTTGGAACTCGACTAGACATCACGTACCTCTACGTAACGCCCCAATCAGCGTCAAAAGAGAGCCCTTCTTCTACCAACCCAACGGCCAGACAACCATGGACACAAACATCCCCAGCACCGCACAGGGAAATTCGTACCTACCTCCCGAAGTTCACCTCATAATTTCGGAAATCCTAAAGGACCATGGTCAATGGAACACACTGGCCGTACTGTCTCGGTCCTCGCATAGGCTGAGGTCGATATACGAGCCACGATTGTACAGCACCACCAAGCATGCAAACAACCCGTATTGCTACCCATATAAACTTTGGAGAAAAGATCTAGCATCATGCTCAAACAACCTCCTTAAGGCGCTCATGTGGGGTATCGTCAATGAATCGATGCCTGTGTTGGCTCAAGCCAAAGCGTATGGAGCTGATATCAATGCCTTGGTCGAGTACAATAATTGCTGTAATTTCAACGAGCCGCGCCGGCATGGCCGGGGAACGATACTCCAGCATGCTATTGAGAGAGGCTGTGCCCGCTCTGTAGTATGGCTGATTCAAGAGGGCGCGGTGATCAAGACGCCCGGCCAAGCTGCCGTCGACATGTGCGACTGTGAAGATCGCAGCCGACGCAACGGAGGGCCAAAGCACCAATGCTCGACATTACACCTAGCCTTATGCAAAGGCCATCTTGAAATCGCAAAGCTCATCATGCATCACTTCGGGCCAGCAGCTTTGAAAGAATCGCAACGCATCGACGGGTGTCTGATCCTCCAAACAGCCATGCATACGGCCGACGCCAAGAAGGAGATCAAGTTCTTATTCGCCATGTTGGAGTATCCAAGCGTTCGCGATCTAGTTAATATGGTTGACCCTCACACCCAACAAACCGTTCTTGAGGAAGCCCTGCTGCGTGCAGCGTATAGTGGTCGTAAATTTTTACGTCCAATTATCAAGACGCTTGTTCGCCAAGGAGGAGCCAGCCTCGATCCCTACCCTGCTGGGTCTCACCATGCAGGGCAGTCGCCGCTCCTTCACGTACTCATCGAAAGCGGCTTTTATGAAGCCATACATCTTCTCCGTCTAGGCTGCGACCCAGATGGGAAGCCTACCACCACTGTCTCTCTGGATCAGGGTTGGTTGACCCCGCTGCACTATCTAATTCGTCACGAAGGAGCTGTCAGAGGAGAAGACCCGGAATGGATGATGGGTCGAGGAGTCAGTCTTGGTTTCAGGCGGAGGAGTGAGCGGGTCCTGCAAGTCATCAAGGCACTCGTCGGCTCTGGAGCGTCGCTGATGATCAAAGCTTTTACCGATTCCGACGCTACGCCCTTGGAGAACGCCATTTCGCACGGCGCTCCATTTCTCTCCCTCCCTCGCCGAGTTGCCACGTATAAACTGTTGAGGCTCTTGCTCAGGAACGTCAAAGAGGGAAAAATTACACAGACGGCGCGGGAAGAGGCGGAGCTATGCTTGGGACGGATCAAGGAGGATCTTAGGGCTGAACATGCCTTGTATGATTTGTCGGATGAGCGGGTGACAATGAGGGGGTGGAGGAGTGGGGTCCAACGTATTCGTTTGGGGTGGATATCTTGGTCTCGTGGAGCGGATGGAGGACGGTTGCTGAGGAATTGTGGTTGAGGAATGTTTCGATCTCTGATCTCGAGTCGAAGAGGTTCATGGGCCTGGCGTCTGAGGTGTCCTTGGGCTGGGCGTCGCCGATTGGATGGATGAGACCCATGGTGCTGAGTTTCGGCGATTGTACAAATTTGGAGGTGAGGGACTGGAAGAGTGGGAGGTATCTGAGCAGAGAAACACGATGATGTCTCGTCAGTCCGATCATGTCTGGTACATGTTGTGCTTCAGGCGCAAACATCCAACTGTCAAGGCCAAAACCTGAGGGGAAAAGGGGCAGAGGAAAGAGCGTGGCGCAGCCTGGCGCATAATGGTATCTCGCCTTGATTCCCATAGGCGTCAAGGTTGGCTGGAGATAAGCAAGAGGGGTGGGGTCCGGTCCTGAGGACTGTTTGGACAGAGGTTGAGTGCAGGGTGTTTTTCGAGTATTCAATGGTTCGGTTTGTTTCCCAGCAATTACGCCCTGATCTCCCTTGTGGTGCCCTGATGCGGTTCTGGAGAAAAGATGGTGTGGGAGAAGAGATGGCTTCGCGACATTATTGAGGCTGTGTAGCTGCAGCTATGTGTTGCACAATTGGGCAACGACATTTCCAACAGCCGGCAACAGTGTGGTTGGTTGGCGGTCTACCATAGTACCTCTGAGCTGGCACCACCAGTTATCTCTAGTGGTTTCCCCCAGCCTATGGCGGTGCAGTAATGAGGCACAGCCCCGATGCTGCCTCAATCGGACTGGCAAGCCGGCGGGAAGTCCGGACCATTCCCGACAAAGTTGCATGCAGCATGTTTCCTGAGCTACTGAGCCCCAAAGGCGGTATCCGTCAGCATCATGAGCTGGTGATCGGTATTTGTTGAGGATAAAGGTTGGTCGCTCTGGCTGTCCGTTCTCGCGACAAAGTTGCCGAATATTCCATCGTGTCTCCATCGACGACACTTGACCTCCAAGTCAATTTTGGCAGCCCACGACCCTCGCGGAGTATTTACATCTCTCGCATCACATTGCCCAGCGCCCCCGCCTCTGCGTTAGCCGTTCATCGGTTGACTAGGCAAGATCGCATAAGGTCAACGACACTGCCCGGTACTGGCACTCTTCTGGATGTTCCCCTCGCTGGCTTTTCTCCTATCTCTTTCAGGCCCCCTTTCGAAAAGCAATAGCCTACCTCAACAAGGGGACGCCTACAAAGATTGGCCACCAAAACCCGCCGCTGCTGCCACTCTCCTCTCGCTCGCGGTGGCACCTCCGTTGTCTATCGGATATTCCCAAACAATATCTGTGATCAAACCGCCCCTCCTCCGCGAAGACACACGTCGGGCCACATGAATTTCACATCATCCTATTTCAAGCATCCACCACAATGTCGACCGTAGCCCTGGATCTGAACCACAACACCACAACCAGCGCACCTCATGCACTTGCTTTAGCTGAAGTGTCCAGTTCCGACAACCCAGCTGATCTTAAAAGCCGGTCGGACGACCATGTTCATAAACTAGCCAAAGACAACAACCCAACAGATCAGCACCTGGATTCGTATCAAGGAGCCACTGGCGATAATCTATGTTCGGTGTGCAATGACATCAAGGATATCTTCGATTTTGAATCAGGGATTCCGGCAAGATCTTGGCACACCCTGGACCTTTTGGCACGTTTCGATATACCTCTACATGAGGACTTCTCCAGTGAAGTTTCACCCTCAAAGGTCTGGAAAATCATTCCTCAAACCCTTTCCCAGACATGCCCGTTCTGCTCGTTTCTAGTGGACTGTGCATCAAGGATGGCCATTCATACCGCGGTTGATCTCAAATCAAACGATGGGTCTCTTGCCCTTTGCGCTGTAGACCTTAATTACTGCGTTGGGAAAGCTAGCTGCGGGCGCTACAAAGACCTTTCGAGGACCCAAGTATTGCAACTTCAACTTCGCAGTTGGCAAGGTTGGAAAACCGAGTACCATGTTGGGCTCGAAAACTGGGAAGACACTCGCCTTATATTACCTGTCCAAACCTATAACGATGGGCATGACAAGGTTACAAGTACAATGGACTGGGAACTCATCAAAAAGTGGCTGGACACGTGTCGCTCGGAACATGACTACAACTGCCATGCTGATCTGGCAACAACCGCTCTCGAAAATATCCCCAGCTTCTGCCTTATCGATTGCGAGTCAGAAACGATTATTTTAGCGGCAGAGAGGTGTAGTCCAAAGTACGTTACACTTAGCTATGTTTGGGGAGCTTCAATCACATCACCGCCAGTGCTGGATGCCAATACATCCCTCCCAGTATTACCCAACAGCAATCAGCGGCTCAAAGTGGTCAACGACGCCATGGAAACCGTACGAAGGATTGGATACCGATATCTCTGGGTAGATCGGTACTGCATCCCACAAAGCGACCACGATGCGAAAAGCATACAAATCAAAAACATGGGCAAGATTTACTCCCTGTCCGTCCTAACGATCATTGCAGCGGCCGGCAATGATGCTGAGTACGGGCTGCCGGGGGTTAGTTCACCCCCAACCCTTCAACCAGTGTGGACAACAATACGCAGCGGCAAGAGGGACATGCCACTCATTTATTTCGAGGCACCAAATAAGGATATATCAAGATCTACCTGGAACTCTCGTGGCTGGACCTACCAAGAGGCCTTACTTCCAAAACGACGACTTGTTTTCACAGATCGTCAGGTCTACTTCCAGTGCGAGTCAATGCAAAGCATCGGACATCTGGACCACTGGATAGATCTTGATAGGTGGCCCATTACATCCTCCCGAAGCGGGGTGTTTCCGTTTCTAAAGCACCTCCTCTACAATGTAGAGGTACCATCACTGCAGGAAGAATCGATTTGGAAGCGCATTCACGACTACGAGAAGCGCATACTATCGTATGAAGAGGATACCATCAATGCAGTTCAAGGTATCCTCGAATCCTTCCGAAACATATGCGACGTATGGTTCTTTTATGGGCTGCCGGTCATGGACTCAAGCTCTTCGGATTTCGGCAACTCTCAGAATGACTCAACCGTATCCGATTTCTGGCCGCATCCAGTTGGGACCGTTCATGTTCGGGAAATTGCTTCTGGAATGCAGGCAATTCTTAGCAGCTTGTTTTGGCGGGACTGCTGGCGATACTTCTTTATCCCGAGAGATTCAACTCATGAGACGAAGTTGAGTGATCAAGCCAAGACACGAAGAAAAGGATTTCCGAGCTGGACGTGGGCTGGTTGGGAAACTGCTAAATATAGGGTCGTCATTGAAGCTCAGCACGCTCCCGCTCACCGAGCCAAGTACTACCTCTATGTACCCGAGGGGTTTCTTTTCGAAATACGGGTCTCGTACGATAAACAATGCCTTACCTGGTCGAGGGACAATCAAGAGATCCGACGCCGGGCGGAAAACAATGACCAATGCCCGAACTTTCTCATTATAAGCGGACCGGTATTTGATGTAAGCATCACATGCACAAGGCCCCCTTTCTGGGTATATACTTCACCCCGGTTCCTGGCGACTAAGCTTTTTGGCGGACCTCCATGCTTAGTAATCAACGGAGTCAGGGAAGGCACTATAGGCCTCGTTGCACTTTGCGTCTTTTCCATGTATGAAGATCGTTCCTATCTCCATGCGCTCATCCTACGACCGGCTGAGAAAGATGCCCAAGGGCAAATCTATGAGCGGCTAACATGCGCCAGGTTTAGGAGTACAGAGTTTGAGCCACATTTCTCGATAAAAGATCTCAATCTGAGACAGATGGAGCTTCGCATACGATAACCATCATGGCATGAGGCTGTATATAGCACAATTTCTTTCCCTTTATATACACGTTTTCGATCACCTGAATCTTGGAAATCGAGCCCATATCAAACCACATGTTCACTTCAATCACTTCCAAGCCACCTTCCAATGCTCCCACGGAAAAAAACACGATCCCTCCCGCACGTTAAAAGTCTATCCTCGGAACTGGACGGGAAAACGTAGAGGTATCCCAAGGGACTATTTCTCTATTGGAATTTGCAGAGGAAAAAAAAGCTTGACTCGAGAAGACCAGACGCGTAACGGAGAAATGGTCACCTGGCAGAGGTAGTAATCAAGGCTGTCCGGGTTTCCGATGATGACCGACGGCCTCCTTGTGCCTCCACAGATCATCATTTCTCCCCTTGTATTCGCAATCCGGAAAATCGCACTTCATGTTCCAATTAGCAATGTCGTTCTCTTGGCTACAGACCGGGTGCCACGTGTACAAATGACGTTGAAGATCTGTCTCGTTGCCTGCTTTGTAGAGGCAACCTTCAGACTCCTCAGTGGCCTTTCTCGGACATTCGAAAAGTTGGGACTCCAAGTCTCCTCCTGTATCAAGGCCAAAGTCGTCTCTTCGGCTCCTTCTAGGGCTCTTCTTCTGGACAATTCCCAGTGGCACATATCACCCCTGCTCCTTGAGCGGGTGAACCTCGCAAATGTGTCTCCAAAGGTGATCTTGTCGAGAAAACATCTCTCCTCCTGTCGCAGCACTATACTTGCAATCCGGAACATGACAGTGGAAACCAATCGGTCGTTCATCCATGCCCTCATGGCTGATATTCGCTTTGTTTCGATGTTTGCGAGTTTTCCCTCGGTGAGCGGCACCTCCTGGTTGATCTTGCGCGTTGGCGGAGGAAGGTGTGTGGTTGATCTCTGGTCCCAAATGTTCATCAGGATTGTAGTCAGGGTTATTTTCCAAGCTCCAGCTTATCGGATTATAATCCTCAAGGCCTGGTGTGTCCCAAATTTCCAAATCTGGAAAGGGCACAATCTCGTCACGCTGAAAGAACTCACTACCTCTAGGCAGCGGGTCCGATACCGGCTCCGCCTCCCACCGTTGCGTAGCTGTTCTTGAAGCGATGAATCCATCCTTTGTCCTTGGTTCATTCTGTACATGTGAGGCATCGTCGTTGTTAGAGGTAGGTTGAAGCGTATGGTGGGGTGACGCAGGAGTATCAGGAACATTGTGTTCAGGTCTCTCCTCGACTGAACCATCGGGCCGCCTATACTTGAAATGGGCGAGTGTCTTGAATTGTGACGAGTCTGGTTCCGGAGCAAAAGGAGGAGAATTAAGATGAATGGACGGCGGGCCTTGCGAAGGTTGGGAAGGAGGCGGCACAGCTTCACGAGAATCCCATCTCAGTGCTTCGACAAGCGGGGCTTGGTGAGCCGCCTGGACGCGTTGTTGCTGGGCCGCCCGGACGCGTTGTTGCTGGGCCGCCCGGACGCGTTGTTGCTGGGCGATCTGGGCCAACTGGGTCTCAAGTAATTGGTAAGGGCTGAGCGGGGGTACCTTATCCTCATCTTCATGAACCGCGGTATCGTTGAATAGAAAAGGCGGTAGTCCATCTGACATTTTGATAGCATGATGCTCAGATTCTTCGTTTTGGTCATCTGACAGCGATTCCTCGTCTAGCCCACGATCCGGAAGCACGAACAGAGCTACGTCTTCCTGGTGTCGACCAACATGACGTGTGTATGCCTTGAATGAGTCTAGATCTTCGCCGCATATCTCGCATTGCTTGGGCGCATCAAGCGGTCTTTCTTGTTCAGATAGTTGAATGAGGCTCTCTGGGCTCAGGCTCTGGGCATGTTCCTTGTGAAATGTCGCAAGATGGGCTTTCAGAGCCGGTAGATCGTCGACTTGTACGTCTTCACGTCCAAAAGGACAGACAAATACGTTCCAGTGGGCTTGCTGGAAATGCTGCATCCACTGATGGCGCCGTTGGAAGTCTTGCCCTGCAGCGGGGCAGTCCGGATACAGGCAGATGTAAGGCCTCAAGTCTCCGAGGATATGTTTTCTGCAATGAGAGTGGTTAGTATGGGCAATGACTCCAGGAAGAACTCTAAGAATGACAGGATTCGCACCTCCAATCTTTTGTTGTCTCAACCGATATCATCCGGTAACAGAAGGGGCACTCAAATGGACCTTGTTGTGCTTCGTCTGGCATTGAAGGCATCCTTGATCTAGCTCCATCAGGAACTGAGCTAGGGGCAAAGGAGGTCTCGGTTCTACCAGCCTCTGAACGGGTGTCGAAGTCTTCGACACGAGAACCGCCCGAGTTGGATGTCTTCAGGTGTTGCGGGAGAGATGAAGCCACGGTGGTGTCTCCTATTGTCTTTGTGTCATCGCATGGCGGCTCCATTCCCCCGTCAGGTAGTCCTTGCGCAAGTTTTCGATGGTGTTCCTCTCGATATCGAAAGTACTGGCGCCTGAAGGAGTTGGCTTTTCCAAGCTGATTGACGATCCCTTGATGTGCGGAAGGAAACTTATTCTGAATATGTGCTGAGTCAAACGCTTCATAATGAGAGGTATCAATCATTGCTGACCGCCTGAATCGGTCGTGAGGGGCGGGATGGTGGATCGAGACTGATAGCCTGAAGAGACAATTGATGATCTCGGAGGCTTCAGACACAATTTGGGATAGCTCGGTGAGATCTGCAAGACAATTGGCTTCTAGGCCGTCACTGTCAGAGTCCTCATCGTCTGAGGTGGGCTCCATGCTGTCCCAAGGTTCGACTGTTCCGCTGACTATTGAAGTTCCTGTACAAAATAGCCAACCTCACACGTTAGCCTTGTACGGGCAACATAAGCTGTGAAGTCCTTAGGGGTCAAACTCACCATCCTGAAGGCATTCCACCAGGCCGTTCAACAGGTTGATCACCTGGGTCCTGATGTGCGATGCATCCTGTAGCCGGTAATCCAGCGAGGACCTCCCCGTCCGATGTGCCCCCAGGTTCATCGACCATACACGGAATCTACCCAGCTGATTCTTGATGGAAGGTCGAAGATCCTCCGGGACATCATCCCCTCCCGGGCCACACTTTGGGGTTGGAACCGCAAGACTGTCGTTCAGTGACCTGAACTCATCGAGGCATGAAGGCACCAAGGACGAGATATCCGCCATGGCTTCGGATTACCAGTAAAGGACTTTTTCGGCATCAATAAGATCTTATAATTGCGTACCTCTCAAGTAGGTTGAGTAGGTTCCTTGTTGCTAGTCTCAACTGGAGGAAGTTGATGTTCCCTTACACTCCGAGTGAATAGTGAGGTGGGAGAGGTGAGGTTGGCACACAGTGCACACTTGAGCCGCCTACATTAACCTGAGGTAGGTACCGTAAGCAGGCAGAATGCAACCTTAATGTACCTCAACCAACCAGCCAGCATGAAGCCCAACGCGGGGTCAGGCAGCGCGGGGAAAGGACGGACCGGACTGCGCCACTGCGGTTTGTTTGGCAGCCACCAACCTCAAATGTTGACAGCGACGTGTGCCATTTGACTCCCGTGTCTCCATCCCCATTCATTTCATCAGATGCCCGCCCACCGCTAACCAGCCCGGGCCTGGTTGTGACAGCTCTTCAGTACATCCACCAGCCAAGCTCACTTCCCAGTGCAAGCTATGTCAGGATTCGAAGTCGCCGGTCTTGTCCTCGGGGCGTTGCCTCTCATCATCTCTGCCTTGGAAGGGTACGCCAAAGGTGCCGGGGCAATTCAACAATGGCGATTCTACACACGGGAGCTGAGGATCCTGAAGAGAGGGTTGGAAACAGAGCATGTGAAGCTCCAAAACGTCTGTGAGAAGCTGCTGATGGGGATAGCTCAACCGCCAATCATCGAGCAAATGATTGAGAATCCGTTCGGGCCCCTTTGGAAGGAAGAGCAGGTTTACCATAAGATTCGGCAGAGGCTCTGGAGAGCAGCCGGTGTCTTTGAGGAGAATCTCATAGATATCCAAAAAGCCCTCAAGGAGTTAGAAGACAAGTTGAACCTACCTGTAGGTTCGGGTGCTGAGGTATGAGAGCTCCTGGATGTTCTTACCAAACTCCAAGAAAACTGCTGAGAGCGTCTTGCTAACAGACACCTTCGTTACAGCCCCTACCGGATAGAGTCAGTTTCAGAAAAGAGCTCAAGAGATTATCATTCGCTCTCAATAGGTCGGTGTATCTGGAACTTTTGACTCGCATTCGAGATGGAGTGTCGAGCCTTGAGGCATTGACCTCCCAGAACTGCGACCTTGAGCCCGAGCGGAACAAACGGTCTAACGGAAGGTTGTATCGTCTCATGAACTCTTTGTCAGGCGGTATCTACCAGGCACTGTGTGCAGCCATGAATGCCTGCCAGTGCCCTACTTCACACCTTCTGGGCCTGAAGCTATCAACACCTTCCTACACCAGCGTTATACCGAACGATGAGGATGAAGAGGTGATCAGGAACTTGTCAATGAAGCTTGCAATATCCGATCAGGACACCACACAGGGAAAGATCGATCGACCATGGTCTTCTTTCATGGTCAAACCTTCCAGTCGACCTCCACAATGTCGACTTTCCACTTGCCAGCAGCCGACTGCGTTTGTGGTCCCCGAGCGCCCAACAAAACGGGCCCGGAAAACTGTTGGCTTCTCCTTCTCAGAAATGCCAGCAATCAAGAGCCATGGCCTGCTGTCTCGCCACTCGTCCCGAGAGGTAGAGGTAACAGCATCATCAAGGTCCTCCACTCAAACTGTGACCCTTGAGGTTGTCAGCACGAAGCCGGAAACGCCAAACGAAGACATCATAATGGACCTTTGTGAATCCTTGAGACAGCTGCCCAGCCTACAAGCAAGCAGTTGTTGCGGCCATATCATCGGACCAGCGGCAATCAACGCTTCCGCAACGGAACGATACGGTCTTTACGCATTAGGTCATCTGCGTCCCTCGGGAAGCTTCGGTCAATGCTCCTTCATATCTCTCCATGAAGTGTTGACCGAGCAGCTTACTGCTCCTTCCCTTGTCTATGACGAGGACAGGCTACGACTTGCCTACACCCTGGCATCCAGCGTCCTCCAACTGGCAGGAACCCCGTGGCTCACAACCAAGGTGACAACGAAAGACGTTTTTCTAATCCGATGCAATGGCACGACACATTTCCAGGAGGCCTTTGTCATCAGACAACTTCCCGAAATATCGGATTCGATGCAACTTGACGTCCAACCGCTACATTACCTCGCTGGCGGCGTGCAACCGAACCAGGGAATGCTCTTTCTAGGCATCATCCTCATTGAGATCATGCTCGGAACACCTTTTGACTGCTTCCGCGAGTCCCATATCAAACAGCATGGTCCTTCGACGCTGGGATCGTTTTTCTTAGATTACGAGACAGCAATCACGCTGCTTGGCAGACTCGAGACGAAAGGCGGTCCAAACTACAAGCGGGCTGTTGAACGGTGCATCAAGTGCAAGTTTCCTCAACCAAAGGCAAACCTTGACGGTGATGAGTTCAGGAGACTCGTGTATGGTCATGTGGTAGCGCCGTTGGAGGAGGATTTGAAGCAATATTCGTTGCCTGACCTACTGTGACGGCTGGGGAATCACGAGGTAGGCTACTTGGTGAAATGGACTGAAGTCACAAGCGTGCAACAAGTGATGTGCCGAAGGATCAAGAAAGCGGTGACGTGTCTTGGGACAAACAAAGAGGCCCGGCCACGGAACTCAGGATGTATTCCGGATACAAATCTTCCGCGAAGAGAGATATATCTACAGCCCTTACCAGCGTGCCGTGAAACAGAGACTCTCAAAGTCAACGCCTTACCAAAACCTCCAGTCCAAACCAACAATGTGCGCCATCTGGCTCGAAGGAGAAGTCACCTACCCGTGCGGACACGTCGTCAAGCACTCGTACCGCACCTTGGTCCAGCTCAAGGGATGCAAGCTAAGTCCCTGCACAACGGTATCGACCTACACGCCTGGCAGGACGGTTTCATTCCCTTGCTCGACGTGTCAATCCAATGGCTCGTACTATTGGGAGGAAGGGTGGAACGCATGGGTTAAGAAACAAGTCAGTTTTGCGAATACGGGCTGAGAAATCGAGAAGGAGGATAACCCAAAAAGAGGATAACCCAAAGTAAAGGAACAGTAACATCGATGAAAGGATGTTCATAACGTTAGATTCACTGGTCTAATAAGAAATCGATGGTATTCCCTACTTGCCCCTTTCCCTCAGTTCGATACGACCATGACACTCTTCCCCTCCCCCCAAGCAACACCAACTTCCCTCCCAAACCTCAAATTCTGCCTGTTCTCATCCCCCAGCCTTCCACCTCTAATCCAGAACCACCTCTTCATCCCCCAATCCAACCCACTCCCACCACTTTCACTTGTTCCCTCATGAATCTACCCCCTAAACCCCCCCACAGCCTCCACCCAAGCCGCATACTCCCCTTCCCCCAAGTATCCCTCCCCTCTCAACTCCTCCACAACCCCCAGCACAAAAGTCTGATCATTAAACCCCTTATCCGTCGGCGGAAACGTAATATACCGATCCACCTTTTCCAGAAACACGTCCCGCATGTTTTCGTCTGCCACGCACAACGGGATGAACGTCCCTTGCATGTTGAGTAGTTGTTGCGTGGTTAGGTCGGCGGAGGGGAGGTAGTTGAAGGTTGGTTGTTGATGGGACTGCGACTGTGTATGGGACTGGGAGGAAAAAGACGAAGAGCTGATGACGGGTTGAGGCGCCACTTCGTAGATCTCCCAGACGGAGGAAGGGGAAGTGATGGATTGCGAGGGGTGGCCGACGCCGGAAAAGGGAGCGGAGATGGCGAAGAGCCAGCGGTAAAAGTGGTTGCCGTAGGCTGGACGGAGTGAGGGGGGGAGGGGGAGGATGATGGTTTGGATGGAGCGTTGGCCTTTGAGGAGGGACATTGTTGACGTTTGGTGGTGAAGGTTGAAGGTCGTGAAAGTGAGGTGAGTTTTCCAGGTTGATCTGTTTGACGAGTGGGTTGGCTTCTTGACCTTTTGTCTTAATAACCTAAGACTCGAACAATGCTCTGGGGAGATGTGTTTGCGGCTCGTGCCGGCCGGTGTTTGCTGTCTGTTGGGCCGTCTTCTTTCTTGCAGTCGCGGGACACAGATTAAACGTTGAGATGTCCCGTGGTCTCGATCCTTGTGGAATGTTTGTCCCTTGTTTGTTTCAAAGCTAGCAGCTAACGCTCCTGTCTTTATACCGCGTTGATAGTTCAAAGTCCCAGGCGTCTTCATGCTCGTACCTCTTGGCATCTCGTTCCTTCGAAGCATGTGTCGTCCTGCGCTCTCGTTGGTTCCCAACACAACGGAAACTTCAAGGGAATAATTACAGGCAACACGTGGAATGCGGCACGGATGGGTCCGACTGGGAATGCACGAAACAACTGCGAGGTCTGATACCTCTAATGCTCATAAGCGCTTACAGTCACCTCCGCCTTCGGCCACCATGACTGTTGAAGACGGCGGGGTCTTACTAGTTGTAGTCTAACAATAGCCCCGAACTCACCAACTTTCCATGTCGTTCATACTAATGCTCCTTCAGTGATAGTACTGACACCGTTGGTAAAAGATCTCATCCCAAGAAGTCGGACGGTGGATGTCGCAAAGTTCGCTTATCATGATATGTGCCCCATTGTCGAGGCGGAGTCGAGAACGGTGGACCGTGAGTGGTGCAACAGCCGACAGACGAGCGGAAGGAATACGGCGCTAAGAGAGAAAAGGCGCTGATTGACGGAGTTCGTGACCGGCGTCGGGCATTTCGGAAGAGATAGGCAAGGTGCAAAAGTGGAAGCCTAGAGCTTCCCCTATATGCTGTGGAGTGATTTGTCACAGCTTTTCGGAGCATAACACCCGTCGCGCATTTTATCATCAAAACACTTTGAGATTGCCAAAAAGATGGCAGAATGTCTCGCTTCATTGTCTGTTGGCCCCAATCCTCAAGGATCGAAGTTAGAAAGAACCATGGCCCGGCGGATCTCACCTCCCGATCCTCTTCCTTCCGCTGGTGGATTTCTCGCCATCTCACTCGCTACTCCTGTTCGAGCGAAGCCATGAACGTTGTACTCACCAACTGCTTCATGCACAGGACAAGATTGACGAGAAGAGAAGCAGCTGCGGCCATCACCAACACGCAAGTGACAATGCCAAAGAAGGATGAGTTCAACTCTGACTTGAACTGCACCGTGGAAAGCGCCAACGCCGCCACCGGGATGACAGTATCGCTGCATTGCCCCTTCCATGACAGTCTTCTGTGGATGGCAAAGCTCACGAATGCCACAAGAGAGACAATAAGCCAGAGAGCGGCCAAGCCGAGGAGGAGCAAGGCCAAGAGGGTGCATACCACGTGAGCAACCTGCGCCGTAGCAGGCGTGTCGAACAGGTTACCACTTGAACTTCTTTGGGTGTCGTCGTCACCGAGAATAGCACTGACGTCCTCCACTGCTCTTCCGAGCATCTGTACCGCCGCGGCACAAACACTCGCCGACCCCATCATCCACAAGGAAATCTTGATCAAGTGAACGGACGCCCATCCTTCCACCTGTACCATTTCCTGCTGCAGCACCGCAAACAGGAATAGCGTCGTGAAGAGCGCCACTCCTTCTACACACAACGACAACACCAGCACCGGAGTCGCCATGCCCACTGATAACGTTCCCAACCTCACCAACACCGACACCAACAGTCCTCCCACTAACGCCAACAACCCCATCCCAAAAGCAGAAGTCAGCATACATCCCGGCAACGCCACCCTCACCTCATCTGCTTCCTCTCTTCCACCATCAAGTCCCTTCCTCAACACCCACCGCTCACTCTGCCCTCCCACCAACCCCATTAAAACCCCCATCACAAACACCATCGTCCCCGTCATCCACACCACCCCAACCCACCACATCACATAAGCAATCATCGTCAACACACGTTTCCTCAGCTCTTTTTCCCCTCCTCCATCAGCATTCCCCTTTCCACTCCAATGCTCAGCCTGAAGCCGGTCATCACCATACCCAGCAAGAAACACAGCAAAAGCCACCAACGTAAGCCACGCCATCGGCCAATAAGCGAGTGACCCCAGTTTTGCGGCATTAGAAGTTAATTCATGGCATAGCTGGCGCGGTCTAGTACAGCACTTGGAATGAACCAAGGAGCAGCAGAGCATGAGCAGCGCAAAAAGAATGAAAAGAACAACGTCGGTGATGAAGAGGGCGGTGGTGAGGGTGGTCAGGCCGTGGAAGCGGTAAGGGGGCGGGAGGAGGAAGAGGATGAGGGAGAGGAGACCGAGGGATGTGGGCCATGTGAATCTCTCTGGCGTTAGCTTTGATATGTGGGAAGGAATGGGAAGGGAGTGATGTGATGGTAAACGTACCGTAATAGACCGCAGCTTTGGATGAGAATGTTGGATGGGCTGCGGGGACGCAAGTCCTTCCGCTGAGGCGCCGTGAACGGCTCGGCGGTTGCGTGATGTGGGCGCCGGTGTCGCTTGCGCAAGATCTTTCGTCGCTCGGGACTCGGGGTTGGCTCGTTTATGAGGGTGTCCCCGAAGAACTCGGAGATCTTGGAGCTGGGGCGCGCGGCCGCATCGAGTACGATTGGGATGACGCCCTCCTGCTTTTTGACGCTGTACATGATGCTTGATGTGCAAGTAGAGGTGTTGATGCCCGGCAAAACACAAGCAGGGCGGAAGGCTTGCATGTGCGTTTTGCATGCCTACAGTAGGTAGGTGAGGAACTGTTGATCGTCCAACGTCATGATGAGTGATTTGACTGTAATACACAAGGGAAGTCTTAGCGGTTGGTCTGTGCCGCCGCAACATCTTGATCTGATCCTTGAACCATGCATAGACGGCAATGAAGGGGCTCACGATGATAGTTCGAAAGTAAACGATCTCCAAAACTGTATTCGTTCTGGTGGGTGTGATACAGCATCCAGCCAATATACCGAACAACCATCTACCACTATCCAAGAAAGAAAAAGCCAAAAATCGAAGGCCATCCAAAAAAAGGGTATCCAAAACAAAAGATTCCTTCATAAAACATAAAAAACACTGTCAAAGTCTAACAGCAGCCCTCGTTCTTCATCTCATCCAAGCAGATGCACAGCGCCGAAATCAGAGCCATGTCCACACCCGGCGCCACGGTCACCTCGTATGTCTGCTGACCGAAGAGCAGCTCACCGGAGTTGAGGAGTTTGCGTCGGATCATGGCGACGACGGCGCCCGTGCTGTCATCCACGATCTCGCCGCTGGTGTCGAGGAAGTTGCCCTTCAGCTTGAGGACGGTGGTCCGGCCCGAATTCGGGTTGGTGACGGTTGCTGTGGCTTTGGCGCCAAGGACTGTATCGGGTAAAAGGTATTAGTGTTGCTGTACATCAAGCAGGAACGGAAGTGGAAGCAAACATGTGGAAAGGCCGAGAAAAAGGGGCATCACTCACGAGTAAACAAGCCACTCCGCACCTCCAGCACTATAGCGCCATTCGCATCCTTAAGCGCGTACGTTGTGTGCAAGTGCATGTACTCCCTCCCCATCGTCCACAGATGTTGGTTGGTCAAGCTATCACTCGCCGTTTTCTTGGACCCGATCACCTTGCCCTGCACCTTAATGATGGGCTGGCCGGTCTCTTTCATCCGGATGTCGAAGCTGTCACCGGACAGCGACATGATTTTTTCCTTGAGGACAAGCGTGTTGAAGCCAGGTTGGGCAAAGTAGTTGCCAAAGACGCCGATTTTTTGGGGGACGGGAGGGAGGGCGACGGTGGTCATCTTGGTGGTGGTGTTGTATTGTAGGGCGCTTTAGGGGTAATTGTTAGTGGGTTGTAGGGGTCAGGTGCTGTGGTGGTTACTGTGGTAACGGTGGGTTTGTTTGCAAACAAAACTTCGAGATATCAGTTCGATGAAGATGCAAAAAAGAATGAACAAAATAACACTGTGGAAGCTGCGACCAGAGGGCCGTTTTATCTTCTTGGGGAATCCATCCATGATGAACCTCACTGACGGCCAACAGCGAACCAGACATTGTCGATGATCCTTGACGTTGTGACCAGCAGCAATTTGCGCGATGCCTTCTTTGGGTGTTGGTGCAATGGGCAGTGCTGTCCGTCTGCGCCGCCTTGGCGCCATCACTGCCCAGAAAATGGAGCATAATATTGGGCTGGGGGAACCACTGGAATCTCTGGGCAGGCACACAGGGCTGAGATATTGTGTCATCTGTGGCGGTTTTGGCTGCCCGCCGCCCGGGATGTCATCCCCTAATCTTGGCAATGTCAGCAAGCGCATCAAGCGAACCAAAACACTCCAAGGACACTCAGCAATACGTCGAGAATAACGACATACAACTTACTCGCAAAGCATTGAGTCGTAGGGAAAATGTGTGGCAAGTCCCATCGGATACCAGCTTGTAGATTTCGAGTTGACCGCGCTAAGAAATTGGCTATCGTTGCCGCCATCAGACAGCCGTAAGCGCGAAGGACATGTCCCAACCCCTGAACCCGGGATCCGCACCCATTCGATGCTATAATGCATGTCGGTTCCCGGCACAGCCCGTATAACCACCTGTCAGCCCAACCACGTCTGACAACGGGGACATCGAGGATTGGAGGAAACGCACAACGTGATTTCGAAAAACGTCCAGGCGACGATCTTGTCTTCAATGTGTCGTGGTGGTGCAAAACACCGCCAGGTCCCCGGAGATCCATCAAGAGTTCCAGGATCCAAAATCCTGCGGAAACGGCGGCTCTGCGCCCAAAAACCTGTCTTTTGGAGAACTGAATTGACGATAACTCTTAACTGGCGGTTAGACCATCTGGTCCCCTCCCGTCCAGGAACAGTAGAAGCCATCAGCCCCGCCATCATCCAGGGCCGAATCGAGGATATGGTTCTCCACCTCCGCCATAACCTGCAATGGTATAGGCCTGAGAACTGAGAATCGCCTAAAGGATCTGCTCCCCTTCATCGATGTCGGTGCGATCGAGGAGCAAGGGGTCTTGGCCATACCGAAATGGACGGCTCAGAAGGTTCACAACAGGATGCTGAAGAACAACGTCCAGGCACGGCCGGAGTTGAAAGGCAAGCTGGTGCCCACCATGCATGATTGGGACGCTCGAGATCGCTGGGGATAACGCGAAAAGCATTTTCATCGAATCGTGTCTTGCTTGCTGTCCGGTAGCGGCCGGAGAGGCGGTGGCGCTTCGGTCGGACGACTATGACAACGTAGGGGGGAGGGCGATTGACAATGCGTCGGACGTATTCTTTGCAACATCATGCTAATGTTGAAAAGCTGAAAGTCTTGGATCTGAGTGTAGGAGAGCGGTTACTATCGTCGCAGGATCAGTTAGAAACGCCGTTGCGGAGGATGGTGTGGTGGTTTTTGCCGCCAAAATTGGCGGAGTTCTGTTTGGGAGGGCTGTTTAAGCTGGCGTCGTTTGTGAACGAGTAAATGGAGGCTTTTGGAGGTGAGATCTTCTTGTCGTTTTTGAACGCACAAGAGTTTTGTTTGACCGTATAAAGGAAGGGGGGGAAGAGGTGAGAAGTTGCGAGATGATGCTAGATTGGCGTGTGAAAGGTTGAAGAAGGCAATTCCTCCCAGAAGTGTTGTTGCGGAGGAGTTTCGAGAACTTTGGGGGTTTTGACCCATCAAATTTGCTGACTTTGTGGTGGTAAGGGCACATTGCCGGCCGGTGGCAGAATGTGAAAGTTACAGTTTCGTGAAACTTTGCTGTAAACAAACGGCTCTTCAAACACCTCCTCCCTGCCTGGTCCTTCTTCTCCTTCCCGCTTTCTCCCTCACGTTATTTTTCTCAAAATCAACCATCGCGTCAAGGTTGCCCTTTCACCCCCGCCTTCGTAAAGATCCCTCTACAACATAACATCAAGCCTTCCTTTCTCTCGGCCCATCTGGGTCTTGTTAGCCCGTTCGTTCTTCGCTCGCCATCGCGTAAGTCGTCGCGTCCATCCACTGGAACTGAGTGTACTGACAATGAAAAGTGAGGTAGAGCTCAGACAGCTCACAACGCCCAACATGACCAAATACACCGCGGAGTATATGCTCGCCCAGGTCAAGGACAATGTCGAAATCACCGATCCCACCTTGGAGGCCCTCAAGCTTTATCCCATCCCGGAGCTCGAGACGGATCTGTCCAACCACGTTGAGTGGGAGCGTGCGTTGGACTTCCACCTTCAGTACTATGGCCTGGAGGTGTTGGTTCGTTCTATGAAGACTGAGTATCCGCACGGTCCTGGTCGCAACGACTTCAAGACGACAGACCACTGGCACCGCTGGCAGCGTCATTGCCTCCACGCATACTCGATTATCTACTCACAGGCCGCAAAGGTTTTTAAGGCGGGCGATCTGTGGAGCCGCTGGAACATGACCTCTTTTTGTCCTCATGTCCTCTATCACGCGATTAGCGAACACATATACGAGGAATGCTACTATTGAACCATCTCTCAGCAAGTGAGCTAGTCAGACATCTAACCAGACCAACCGACAACTAAGCATTGTGTGACGGAGATCGCCGATTTCTGCTAGGACTTGGGCAATGTAATAGCGGAGTTTTCACTTCCAGGTCAGAAACATGTCAGATGTCGCTTCAGGGGTTCAGGTCAGGCACTAAGCTCGCACAAGTTCGGTTCAACGGTCAGTGGTCACTTGCGGAGGGAATTGTTCCTGGTGGTAACAATGAACATGGGAAGAAGCTCAACTCAATTGACCAGGCGGTTGAAGAGTGGAAGGGGGCTTCTCTTGATGGTGATGGGGTGAGCCAAAGCCATGGTTGGAAGGGGGAAAGAGTACGTAATAACCGCAGTCACAAATAGCTCCTGTTGACCAGAATGGACCGGTTGTTGCCACATTCTTCCTCAATGCAGGATGAGCATCGTGTTACCTTTCTTGCGGGTATTTCATGGCCCATTCCTTCCTCCATTCACTTTCCATCTGTGGACGCGACGTCATGGTCCCCTTCAGTGTGCCTTCCTAAATCACTCTTCAGTAGAGGTAATCAATGGCTCCTCCTGTGTTGACACTTGTAGGCGGCCGGCAGTCCGAACCAACCCCGCGGGACGGCGGACACATCTCCATGACAACGAACCCCTCCAGTCCCCATCCACCACCATGACCATTCACTGTGAAAGAAATTCTCTGCTCGTTTGTTTACAAGAAAGGTAATAACTCAACTTTGGGTGGCCCAGTCCTTTCCTCTTCCGCATCACTCGTGTGCTGGACACCCCTTCAACTACCTCTAGGTATCGCGCTCCAGTATTCACTTCCACAACTCTCTGTCACGCAACGAAACAGCCATCCACGGAGTCCGTTGAGGTGAGATGTGAACTTCCTGTCTTGACTTGCATTTTTTTTTTCAGTTTTTATTCCTTTATCGACTCGCACCAAAATCTACTTGCTGACATCTGAAATCCCGTCCAGATCTTGACAATCACCATGATCTCAGCACCGCAAATTATTTCACTGTCTGAGCCCAGCCACCCGCTCAATCTCATACCGATTCCCGAGCTGAAGGCGGATATGTCAAACTTCGGGCAGTGGGACCACGCTGTGACGTTCCATCTACGGATTCACAATTTGTTGGATCATGTCACTCCTTTCGCCCTGAAGGAGCCGACTACGGAGGAAGAGCGCCACGCCCAGGAGACTCACTCCCTGCATGCCTATTCTCTCATCGCCTCGAAGATCGAGAGAATCGGCCCCGAGTTCGCAAAGTATTTCGGGAGACAGTTATTCACCGACCAGCCGCACTGCTTTCACTTCAACCCGGGAAAACTTTGGGCCGACATTCATTTGTTGGGCCGCAATACTCTTTTCCCTCGTACCTCGTAGATTGGAAAAATCGCCAACCCAAAGTTACAGTAGGAGTACAGAGATACAGGAGTACACCATGGCGGGTTGCAATCCACAGAGCTTGCCTGAATCGACCAAGAGGACGCCAGCAGCTTTGATAATTCGGCTCAACAAGAACCGGGTGGCTTCTAATTCTCCGACGATGGAAATTCCAGATTCCAAGGGGACCGGAATACAATGCTTATTGGCTGAAGAAGACCTGTAGGAGGCAATGATGGCAAGGGTGGACTGTTACAGGTTTTGTGATGGCAGCAGAAATTTGGGCGAACATTGTAATCCGGTGAATTGGTATCTGTTTTATTAGGCGCTTTTTGTTAGACACCAGGCTGCTACAGCGAGGCCAGGTACAGTGGGTTTTGTTTCGACCTTCCAACAAGCATGTTTATCCCAAGAAAAGGGTATGATAGGTCCTCCTGACATAAAGCCTCTCTTATCTACCTATGCGCGGACACTTGCCCATTACTGATTTGAACTATGACTTGTCCATTGCCTGCCTTTGTCCATGTGTGCCTGGTAAACTCTAGAAAACCGCCCACCATTTTCAGGCAGAGTTCTCTCCGCTGTTGCCAGAAGTGAACAGAAGAAAAGAACCAAAGCAACCCGGGTATTTAACTACACGCCATCGCAGCCCCAGGCAATTCATTAACCTACCTTACTTAGGTACGTACCCTTGACACTAGACCTTCCTCTATTGCCCATCACTTTTCACAATCGTCACGCACATCATGAACCCACAACCAGAGCCCTCGGCTATCCCCATCGTAAGCCTCCTGTTCTCCCTCCCAAGATCCTACAAGCATCAACCTCCTCACTGACCCCCCAACCCACCCACAGAGCCTCCTCTCCCGAGCTCCATCACCCCCGGGCCTCACAGACACCTCCTGGACCCCAGGAACCCACGACCCAGAAGACAAAGCCCTCGCCCTAATCCCCATCCCTCCCCTGAATCGAGACCTCTCCAACTACCAACAATGGGAACACGCGCTCTGGTTCCACATCGTCTACCATCGCCTCGTCGGTTTCCTCCTGCCGACAAGATACCCCCACCGAGAGTGTCCGGAAGCCGAAGATAAAGATAATTGGACACGCAAGGTGCTGCATACGTATGCGATTGTGTTTGCTAGTGTTGGAAGGGAGGTGTTGGAGGATATGGCGATGGATGGAGACCTAAGATTTGAGGTGTTTGGGGATAGGGATTATTGGGCGCCGGAGTTGATGGAGGGGGTGCAGAGGTATAAGGAGTTGGTTGAGGGGAGGATGGCGAGGGACTCAAATGAGGTGGATGAGATGGACGAGGCGGATGATGAGGATAATGAGAATGATGAGGATGAGTTGCTTGTCCAGTTGAGGATGTGGATGTTGGTGGATGGGGTGTTTGATTGAGGGTTGGAGGAGATAGGTTGGGGATTTGGGTTTGGGAAGGATAAGAGGGGGTGTTTGGCTGGTTGAGGAATGAGGCGTGATATTGAAGTGCATCAGATGGGAACTCGCTGCAACAGTAACATCACTTGCACGTGATTCGGGCTGTGACGTGAGAGGTAACGGATGTCATGCAGGACGTTGATGCCTGAATCCTGATACTACATCTCGGAAAGCAGGTACGGCGGTGAGGCACCTGCACCAAGCCGCATACAAACACCTGATATGGAGGTCTCCGACTGGATCTGCTTTCTTCCCCGCTCCAACCACGAATCTCTTCCTTTTAAACGCCCAGCGGCCACCTTTCACCAGTTTTCGTTCTCTCATTTCCCACTACGTCTTTCTAGTCTTTCACCTTCGCGACATCATCGAATCTCGAATTCGTCAGGTGTGCAAATCCTTCTCCCAAGCCGCCAAATCTCCTACTTCGATGCGTGTTGTGAGTGGGGCGGCATATCTGTTCCTTCAGTGAATGGCAAGTGAGCCGACCATCTCTAACGAAGGCGATCAGGTAAACATGAACAACACGAGAGAGCTTCCTCTTATCTCTACCCACTTGGACAATACTTTGGCTCTCAAGTTCATCCCTGTTGTTGAGCTACAGGAGACCTTCGCCAACTTTGAACAGTGGAAGCACTCTATTCGGTTCTACCTCCGGTACCATGGGCTTCTCCACTTCATTGAGGGCCACCAAGAAAGCCAACAAGAAAGCCAACTTTCCGACGACGAGTATCGCCAGCGTCGCTGCTTTGTGTATGCCCTCATTTGGAAGTCCTTTGTAGGGTATTACCGCCCGTCGTACTCCAGGAAAGAGCTGGAGCCACTCAGTAATGATCTGGAAAATGAGCTGTACCAGAACCACGAACATGATCCGAGGCAGCTCTGGAACATTCTTCAAAGCCGCCGCGATTCTATTCGGAACCCTCAAATTACAAGACGATGAAGGTCCAAGGTTATGAGTCCTAGCAGGATTCGTGTGAGGTTAGGCGGGAAAGGGTCCCTTCAGATTGCAGTTGGACTTGGGGTTAGGTAGATTGGAAGAAGTGGAACTCAATGCAGCGATTTGCAAAGAATAAGGTGTGAAAATCCAGGCGAGTGAGAATGCTCAATGCAACACAAGGGCAGGAGGTAACCTGGAGGCTAGAGCTTGCATGCTTACCTGAACCCGGACACTGCATACGATTGGGCTGCCGCGCGTACAAACTAGACCTCAAGAGGAATCCAGGTCATGGTACCGAGCCCGCAAAGTTCCGCATTTAAACGCCTTTCCCCGTTTACCTCCTCGTCCACCACAAACCCCTCTCTTTTCCACCTTTTACTGCGCCACAGCCCACTCAGCTTCTACTACTTGGCAATCTTCATCTTCCCATTAAGCCGCGTCGCCATTCTTTAAGATCTCTTTTCGTTCACTGTCGCGTAAGTCGCCGCGCACGCTCTTTATCTACCTCTACAGATATATCTAGCCGATCTCTGGAAGTTGCTAATGTCTAAAAGGCAACCTGGCAATGTACGTGTCAATATGAGCACCCTAGCCCAGCTGTCCGCCGGCCAGGAAGTAGACAGCACGATGGAATTAGCCCTCAAGTTCATTCCAATCATTGAGCTTCACGCCAACACCAGCAACTTCAACGAGTGGGAGCATTCCGTCCGCTTTTATCTGGACTACCACGGTCTTTACGGTTACATCGACCCCAACTATGAAATTCGATGCACTTCCGGTCCCATTCATCGCCATCGTTTGTTCGTGTATTCCGTCGTTTGTGAATCGGCCAAGGCAGTCTTTTCCCAACTAACCAAAGATCTGAGCAACAAGCTGTATGGAAACCACCAGCATGATCCGAAACTGCTGCTCGAGGTTCTTCATAATCACAGATCAATGTAGGTACAGTCTACAGAGTCTGAAGTATTGGAAGAATGTGATGACTGGCGATGAGGAGTTGTAGTTATGTAAGAATGTTTGAGATACCTACCTCTATATTCGCCAAGTGAAAGAGAAGCGAGATTAACTCTACACCAGAGGTAAATACAGGTATTTGACGGAAATGCAAGTGAAGAGCGGGAAGTACGTATGTAGTGAACGGGTGCCAAGACACAGCCGGTCATCAGGTACCTTAATTACGCCCTCGTTTGTGTTTCCTCCCCCACCACAAACTTCTTCCTTCCATTCCACCAATTTCCACCTGTCATCGCCCCTCCTCAACCTTTACGCCGTTGAACCCTCAACCAGCCTCTGTGCCTGTCACCCATCCCTCGTTAAGTTCAAGATAAGCATCCCTCCGGCTTGTCCAAGTCATTCGTCGCGTAAGCTGCGTTCCGCGCTCCTCGTCGTTATCATCAGCGTTAACTGACATGAACGTAAAGTGAGCCAAATATCATTCCTGTCACCACCTCACATCACCAACTGCGCCGACCAGACAAACCAATAAGAGCACGATAAATTCTCGCGGCAATCATGGAAACATCGAGGGCACTCGAATTCGTCCCTCTACCCAAGCTCGGCATATACTCCAAGGATTTGTCAAATTTTCGTGCCTGGAAGCATGGCATTTGGTTCCATCTCAGCTACTACAAACTTGATGGTTTTCTTCGGGAGAATGAGAACGAAGATGAAGATGGAAATGTGACCGATAATTGGGAGCTAGACACCGACGAGGTCCGTCGTCGTCGCTTTCTCGCGTACTCCATCATCTGGTCTTCAGCCGAGAATGTTATCCCTTCCGTGGAGCTCACTTTGAACAAGAATCTGTGCGATGATCCTGAATTCGACCCTAAGAAGCTTTGGCAGCTCATTCTCGAATTCCACAAGATCCACTTCCCATCGGAGGACATGGAGGTTTCTTCTACAACCTAGCAGACTCACCCGATCACGGTGGAAGAAGGAAAAGTGACGGTTTTCAAGATACGAACTGGCAGTTTTCATGGTTATCGGCGCACTTTGGGTATTGTCCCTCTCGCTAATCGAACTTGGTCAACTCAGTCTTCTGCTAAAGTGTTCTGGTAATGCGAGGTTCGGAGAAGTTACGTCATGGGGTCTTCCTCGATGTCTTTGTTGCATGGGAAATATTTCGAGGAAACTGCCAAGGGAACACCCAGACATGAAGGACGGATTTACAACAGGACAAGAAGAATGACCACATGAAGAAGGAACACAGTGTTGAGACGTTCCAGGATACAGGGAATTCACGCAAGAATAAACGGAAGAGTAGCAAAACTCCCTCCACCAGCAGGACTTCCATCTTTGATGTGATTGCAAGCGTAAAATGTTTTGATCCTGATCTTTTCCCTTTGCGACATGTGAAAGAAAAACCTGCTGTGACTGCCTAACAACCGCACTTTTGGAAGGAGGGAACGAAGTGAATGGTAGATTATGACGGAAATAATGGCAGGTCGCACTTGACAATTCTAGGTGCCAGGGACCTACAATAATACAAGGAGGCCTCTTCCTTGCTCGCCTCAGCATGTCCCCAACTAGAACCTTCCGTTGCTTCGATTCTCACGCGTAAATACCAGGTCGCACTTGTCTACATTTGTACTTGGAAGTTTGCGTAGGCCACGACTGCCACACTGAGCGACACTGAGTGACAAGGGAGAACCTCAAGCGTGCACTCAGGTACCTACTGCGAAATCGGCACGGGTCCAGCTTTCCACAAAGAGCAGAACCTTTCCGCTCCCCAGGTCACTGGGACCGTATAAACTCAAGAGTACAAACCTTCCAGTACCTTCAGTAGCCAACTGAATGTAGTAGTGTGCCGGGGCAGAAAACGCGTGGGTATTTTCGTAGGTTGCAGCTGGTCTTGATTTCAATCCGGGTTTGGGCAGCCGAGCTTTTTTTGCTTTTTACCACCTCTTTTTGTTCTTCATCCTTTCGGCACTCATTGACACACTTTGTTTGGAATTGAGCCGGACTTAAAAGTGCCACCCCTCTGCTCTGCTCATACAACTCCTTCTCTTTTGCACAACCAGCGGCGTCATGTCATGAGAGTCTTTATTGGTTCCATCTTGAAGGGTTTCAGTACAATAAGTTCGCTGTTCAGGTCACTCATGTACCTACAAAACCTTTGCTAAAATGGCGAGTGAATGGTCTGATGGAACGATGGAAGGTGTTGGAAGTCTGTGCTCTCGATTCATATCCCCTTCACCAGACTTTAGCCGCCATTCACTGGCATTCTAACTCCTCCTGGTATTATTTCTAGGTCGCCCGGGCTTTGGCTCGTCTTTCCTCTTCCGTTACCTCTACAAGGTCCAGTCAGGACGATTTTCTGTCGCCGCTTTCCACCTCCAGAATCATAAGGACACAGCCGACTCTCAACTTCTACTCAACTTATTGAACCCCGCGACTACCCCATCGTTGCAGAACTTCGTCTCCCCGTGAGTCTGAACCCTCCCTTCATCATTCCGTTCCCTTTCTAACACCAACGCAAAGTCCCTAGAGGTACCCCCGTCACCATGGACCTAGACCTCCACGACCCCGACAACGACGCGCTCAGCCGCTTCCCC
The DNA here is from genome assembly GCF_033458365.1 of Neurospora hispaniola. Classification (NCBI taxonomy): domain Eukaryota; kingdom Fungi; phylum Ascomycota; class Sordariomycetes; order Sordariales; family Sordariaceae; genus Neurospora; species Neurospora hispaniola. Next base: position 6,179,396 of record NW_026944406.1, on the reverse strand, counting down.
ATCCCTCAACTCGCCCAAGACCTCAGCAACTACTACGCCTGGCAACACGCGCTCTACTTCCACCTGCGCTACCACGGCGTCTTTTACTTCATCACCGGCCACGAACAAAGCCGCTGGGACTTGCGCTGGCAGGCATGTGGTGAAGACGACGACGGGAATCCGAATCCGCCCACCAAGCACGACCGCAAGAACTACCAGCGTCGCAACATGCATGCGTACGCGATCCTGTTTTCGAAAATCGGAAGTATCGTCCCGGCGCTCCTGGCGGCTGGTTGGGATGGCGATAAGGATTCGTTTGGGTTTCGGACGGATTTGTTGTGGAATCGAGTCCAGGAGCTGAGGCAGCGGGAGCAGCAGGACAGGGACAGGGACAGGGATAGGGACAGGGCAGCTTCGCGTTTGGGTACGAACCATTCTATGTCGTCGCGCGCGATCAGTTTGACGGATGATGAGTGAGGTGCTACATGTAGCTCAGGTGGGTTGGAGGTTGCAGGGGACTCGCGGGATTGTCAGTGCACGTGAGGAGCGAAGGGGATGGATGCATTGCCCAGCAATGGACGACATCTAGCTACATCGTCGTTGTCCGAAGGGAGGGACTGTCACTTGTGGCGCTTGTAGGCGACTTTTGCTGGGGACAAATTGCCTGGAGTCATCAGCAGACCAGAAGATAGCTAGCTGCTTCCCTTACTTAGTACGGCGGAACCCAAGCTTTGTTGACTGTTCGTGTCCACCGCTATCAAAACCTTGTCAAGGTGGATGTTGTTGGTTCGTTATTCTTCTTGTACCTATAACTACCTCTACGTACCTCTAGATATTCTACTGTTTTCGGCCGTGTTCGTTCCCGCAGTAGTGCAGTAAGGGAATTTCTTCTAACCCTAACCCAAAGCTTTTCTACCACCAAAAAAATGCTTCCGTTACTGTACTACTGCGGGAACGAACACGCCCTTCGTTATACCATCCTCATCAATACCCTTAGGTCCTTCACCCCCATCCCTTCCTCGTCAAAACCGTCTCCAGCTTCAGCTATTAGCAACAGCCAACTAAATAAGCGTGAGATACGAGGATAAATGTCCAATTGATAAAGTGTAGCATGCATAAAGAAAGTACGGAGGAGGATGGAGCTGTGGACGGCGAGTAACTGCCTGCGGCGATGTGGTCTTGAGCAGACAGGGGCCCGGGAACAGGGTTCAAAGTGGGTTGGCGCTGTTAGGGAGTACGCTGGATCAAGAGCGTGAGTACTTCGCTTGAGAAGGACACTCATTTTTGCACAAATCAATGATACTTATAAATCTACCCAATCTTCCAACAGCCGTCTGGTCACTGTTAAAAATATCTGAGTAACTTCCAATACACCGTTCGAATGCGTGACTTGATGTTTCTGATGAGTGATTCTTTACAGTCAAGTACTGCCGCTCCAGGCATGCAGCGGGACCTTAACTTTGTGGAAGTAGTCCACTGATGACCAGCGCTACTCCGCTATTAATACTCGCACCAAACGTGGCAGCGACAGCGATAGTAACCCATCACTTCACATATCCATCATTCTGCCATGGTGAAGCAAGTTTGTTGCAGCTATCACTACTGGACGTAACGCTTCCCCTTTTATCGGATCTGACCAGGGGCACCCTTTGCTGTACAGCTGGCGGTTCAGAAAATGCCGTGTATTTTGTGAGCCTATAGGTGAACTTTTGGAGGTCCTTCTTTACCCGTTCAGTTTTAAGATGTCGCCTCTGGAAATCATCTGACGGGCCGCTTCTTCGCAAGTTCCAGACCAATGTTACGCCTCTGGCCTACAAGACAACTGCTGCTGTCGCAGGATACATCACCAACAAACGGTACCATGCCCCCGCACTAATATACGCTTCACTGTAATGTTAAAGAGCAAAATCTTTTTGACAATCCTGTGCACCATTTGTCCCTCCTTCATTACGACCAAGCCCGCGTGGCTTAAACATGAGCAGTTTCTTCGCGCAATAGCAAAGATGCGATCCGTGCCTACTACGCCACAGCAGACTCCTCAACAATCTCCAACATCTTCGCAAAGTCATCTCTGTCAAAAGCCTTCGAGGCATTCCACGTCTTGCTCCAATCGGTCAGCCATCTTCCCTGCACTTCCGTTAACCCCTGACTATAGACCCATTCGCGGTCATCATGCCCAAGGTCGTCCTCATCAATGTCTGCCTCCCTCATAGCCCTAGGGTGAACCTCAATGCCCAACGTGCGGAGACAACGGCGCATGAGGATGTACTCATGCTTCTCAAATTTGGCATCATCCTGAAGGTAACCGCAGTAGAACAAATGAAGCAGCATGCGGTCCTTGAGTGAATCTGAGCGCGTGCCCAACCTGATGTATCGGGTAATGTAATTCCACAACTCCTGGGGGTCGAAGTCGTAATCGTCATCGTACGCTCTCAGACCAGCGCTGAGCAGCTGCGGCATGGCCCATTTAATTCTGCTGTTGAGTATGGTGAAAGCTTGCGCGCGTCGTCTACGCCAAGAACCAGGAGACTCCACGTCGGAATTGGCCTGGCCCTTCTCGTGGGTTCCATCAATGAAGTCCAGCAGACCGTGATGGTTGAGATACAGTTGCACTGCATACTTCCACTCCTCGACGTCACAGGGGCCGATAAGCTGTGGAATAGGTGGGAGAAACTCCACATGCGGCGAGGTGTTACCACAAGGGCATCGGCCTGGAATGGGATTGGCGTCCCGTCAGTCCGCTGTCACTGTTGTGGAATGTGGAATAGACTTACTAGGTGAGGAACTGCCTGTCATTTGGTGATCCGACATGTTCGCGAAGGTCTATCGATGTGACTACGACAAGGCTTTCAGTGCTTCTCGAGCATACCTCTTGCGGAAAGGACGTCTGAATGTTGGGTGCTGATTGGGAAAGAATGGCCGTAATTGCGCCGTGAGGGGGTGACTGAACAGCAGGATCTGCGTGACAAATAGCACACTCCGAGGTTTCTCGTTTTCCGTTGTGGGAGAGGCAGGTATCGGAGGGCTAGAAGGCGACAACGAAAAGGGCTCGAGTCTGGAGGTGTCCAACAGAAGAGAAAATGGAAACTGGGCAGCCTAGTTAGGTATACCGGGAAGGGTGTACGTCAATGGGCAAGGCCAGTGAAGGCGGCCTAGGGCACAGACTTCCAACAGCAGGTCTTGGTGCGTACTGAGAGTGGAATTGAACAACCGAAGCCTTCGTATACCGTACTCACTTGCCGAGACCGCCGCGGATCGTGGACACGAAGCAGTCAAGATGTCCGTTGCTCGATATTGTGTGAAAGGAAGCGATAACACAAGAGGAGGAAAAAACGGGAAGTGAAGGGAGGAGGGGCGCGGGGAAAAGGTGGCGAAGTGCGGCAAAAAAAAAAAAAAAAAAAAAAAAAAAAAAAAAAAAAAAAAAAAATTAGGAGGGACGGTTAGGTGGAATTGTGGAAGGAGCGTTTGGCAAGTTACTGACCAGTTTGGAGGAAGGAACAGCTATACGGTGTGAGGATAAGGTACTACTTCTACCTTGTAAAGTTACAGACCACTCACTCGCCTCCCGTCTGAAAATGCAGCGCTATCTCACCTCAGGCAACACAGAAACCCAAGTCCTTGGTTCTCGCTATTGTTCCCACGAACACCATCAAAGGTCAATCCTCATATACCGATCAGTCGGTAAATGTCCCCCCACATAAACCGGACGCAGCTTCGGCGGTGCCCCCAGTTCTGTCAGATTATGTGGGAGTACCGCCCGATAACCGTGAAGATCCCGCACAGCCGGATACACACCGTCCCTCGCAGCACGCGGGTATCGATCCACGTGCTGCTGACGGGTGTAGACGAACATGTCTGACAGCTTCAGATATCTCAAGTCTTTCAGCTGTGGAAGACACGACAGCTTTTGATCTTGCCCGAACATCTTGACCCAGGCTGCATCGTCGGTTTTCCGAGATGCCATCATCTAACACCACCCAAAGTGCTGGAGCGTTTCTCGGTGCGCGAGCAGGATGGTGTTGATGTTGTGAATTTGGCTGAACCAGGTGCATGTGGAAACGACGCGAGGTTACTGGAAGCAAACGGCAGAGATAAAGTAAGGCAGATCAAGCGCCCATTAGCTGAACAACAGCCCAAAGTTTGGCATGGGGATTGACGCCATGAGCTGGGAGAACATTGGTGTTGCGATTGTCAGCTTTTGACGGCTTCGCACCTTGGCTGACCCGGTAGTGCCCACGACAGTATGGAAATAAAAATAAGACATGGTGCCATGGTAAGAGGAATGCGCCAAGTGACGGAGACGAAGCGAATTGAGGTAGGTCTCAAGAACAAAACAGCACTTTGGGAATGAACGCTCAGCTATTGAGTGTCGAGTGCGTGATGAATGTTGGAAGAAGAAATGGAAGAGGACGAGACGGGCGAAGAGAGCTGCGCAGAAATGGTCTGTGCTCAACTGCTTGTTTCCCAAATCCACACAGGGTTAGGGTTGTGCTGGCACCCCTGACACTATGTAAAACCAACTTGGGTTCCAGGGCTCGGCTCTCGGATGAGGTCCCCAAGACAGAAAGAAAGGCAACCCCGGCACCGAATTCTGATCTGAGAAGCTTATTTGTTGTTGCTCAAGAGCAACTTGACAGCAAATGGTCATCTCATGCAAATAGCACCATCCGATGTGTAGATCGTTTTGTTTATCAGAAAGTAAACAATGAGCTTCTGGCAGGCAACAAGCCAGTCCGCGCTATCCGATGCAAGAATGGCATCTGGCTCCACATGAACCACAAATTTCGAGGGGCCCTTGTGTTTGGCGAACAATGAGTTTAGCCAACCGTGGGCTGATATCCAACGAATGTACTTTTCGTGTCGTTTGCTCGTTCGTTGTTTCGTCGCTTCAGTTCGTCGCTTCCTGGTACGGTTGTAGCCGGACCTTTTACATTTTGTTCCCCGGACCGTTCAAAGTAGTGAACTGGACTGTCGCCCGCCTTTTCAGTTTTCCTCGCGGGGCCCCATTCGCTTTTTGTCCTTGTCGACCTTTTTCTCCTTTTTTGCAGGGTACATACATCTGTTTACCTCGTCTACCTTGCCCCTCCCCCTTTTTCTTCAAGGACCCTACCTTGGTCTTCTTGATTGCTAGTACATCGTCCTTTGTTCGGCGCTTTCAATTTCTCGACTTGCGCATCACATACATCCAAGCCAACCTGCATCGCGTCGCATGAGCAATCGCAACCGTTGAACGGAAAACCCCAACAACGCGCCGCGCCCAGCCGTTCTTCCCGTTTGCGCTTTGCGCACTCAAACCCGGGACACCCCTCCCCGACAATCACCGGCGCCAGGCCCGAACCAAGACCGAAACGAGAACAAGCGATCCGCGACCAAGACAATGGAACACATTGTCTTCGCCCACGACCTCACCAAGGCCGATCGTGTGGTCTTGCAGACGTTGGCGACCGATTACAGCGACCACTTGAAGGCGAAGGAGAAGGGCAATTCGGATTCAGCATATGCGTCGGCGAGCGATACGGAGACAACAGGGACAGAAGAGACAGATACAAATACGAACGGCGGTGTAAACAAGGATGCTGGAGGTTACCAAAAAGCTTCAGGTACGTGTGTGTTTGTCTGTCTGTCCAGCGCGGTGTTTTCTTTCGCTCGAAGTTGCAGTCCACACAATTTGGAGTCGCAGTGCGGCGAACATTGTATGTCTTTTCATTCGTCGCATCGCATCGCGGTTCGGAACGGTCAACGAATTGGTTGTTCAGATGAACCCCCTGATCTTATCGTTATCGGACGGTGCGGGTTCCTGTCGCGGCTGTGACATCATGTCGTTGCCAAGACTGCAGGGTCCAAAGGTTCTGGACCGCTGGCGGCCGGCAATTCCCGCTCCAGTGCACCGACACCCCAACTGCCCGCCGTGGTCCGGGTGTGGTTGACCAACCACGCTTCCCCCACCTGACCATCTTCACAATTTCCCATGAAGCCATCACTGACACAATTGCTACTCACAGCCACCCGCAACGAAGCAGCCGTCACCCATCTCTCCGCCCTCAACGACCCCAAATCTTCCTCCTTCGAACCCTCCATAACCAACTTCTTTGACCTCGCCGACCTGCAATCCTTCCAATGGCTCCCTCCCTCCCTCCTCTCCGCCTACCAGCAATGGGCCACCTCCCTCATCCGCGTCCCAACCGACATCCTAATGATCACCCACCTCCTCATCTACTTTTCCACCACGGTGCCCTCCGCCTTTTACCTTCTCTTCGTCCGCTTCTCCTGGCCGCACGCCATCCTCCACGCCATCCTCAACGGCTGGTACGTGGGCACCTACACGCTGATGATGCACCAGCACATCCACATGCGTGGCATCCTGACCAAGGACAAATGGTGGACGAGGGTATTCGACGCCGTGTTTCCCTACGTTTTGGACCCCCTGATGGGCCACACCTGGAACTCGTACTACTACCATCACGTCAAGCACCACCACGTTGAAGGCAACGGGCCGGATGATTTGTCTTCGACGATCCGGTACCAGCGGGATGAGTTCAGCGAGTTTGCCAAGTACGTCGGCCGATTCTATTTCCTGGTGTGGTTGGATCTGCCGCTGTATTTTGCGCGCAAGGGACGGTATGTGCAGGCGGCCAAGGCGGCGTTTTGGGAGTATTCTAGCTATGCCATGTACATTGCCATGTGGAACTTTGCGCCCGGGGGAGGGAAGGCGGTGTTTTGGACGATGGTGTTGCCGTTGATGGTGCTGAGGGTGGCGTTGATGGTGGGTAATTGGGGACAGCATGCGTTTGTGGATGATGAGGAGCCGGAGAGCGATTACAGGAGTTCGGTGACGTTGGTGGATGTTGCTGTATGTCTTCCCCCCCCCTCCCCCCTCCCTGTTCTCTGTTGCGTACCTGATACTGACAAACACAACAGTCCAACCGCCACTGCTACAACGACGGCTACCATACTTCCCACCACCTCAACCCCCTGCGCCACTGGCGCGAACACCCCGTGGCTTTCCTCAAGGGCAAGGAAACCTACGCGGCCAACAATGCGCTGGTTTTCCATAACATCGATTATATCATGATTACCGTCAGGTTGATCATGAAGGATTACATGACGCTGGCCAAGTGCATGGTGCCCATTGGCGAGTTCCAGATGAACATGACGCTCGAAGAGAGGGCGGCGTATCTCCGGAGGCATACGAGGAGGTTTACTGAGGAGGAGATCAAGGTCAAGTTTGGAAAGAAGGCCAACTAAGGGGATCTTGAGTGCGAAGAGAAATGAGGTGATGGATCTAATGGGATGATGAGTGGTTTGGGTTGATTTGGGATACATGGTCCCATTGATGATCATGGTGCAGGTGCTGGATATTCATCTGGATCGTCCTTGAGCGGAACACTGTCTGAAAATTAGATACACTAGTAGACTTGGGAGGTTGGGTCTCACTCTATAAAAGCATCAAGGCTTGTATACAGAGAGCGGAGTACTTCAGCGCAATAGACAGATAGCTATGCCTTTCTGGTTTTGCTGGAATATCAGCATATTCCCATCGTCTGGTGTCTTACTGGCAATAGCTGGAAGGATGCGTCCCACGTCGGGTATCAAGAAACCGTAGAAACTTGCCACCTCCTACCCGCTGGAAGGGGCAGGCGGGTGCATGTGGAAAGTGGGCCGAGGAGTGATGAAAGCCAGCCAGCAGACACCTATACATTAGGGTAAATATATAGCCTGTCGATCAAAAAATGGGAAACGCATCCACGAAGTGCGAAATACATTGGTGTCGTGGTCGCTTGATTTCACATGATGGCTTGGCCAAACCCCCGAAGCTGTATGAGTGATATGACCTTAACAAAATAGGGGCAACATTCGCATTAAACAAGATAGCAGGGTAACTTCACCTGGTTGTCATTCTCGCCGGTCGTCGACGGTGCTGGGATGCGGAGTGCTTGTTGCCAAGTCGGCATTGAACGGGAAAGTGGACAAGGAAGGGGGCAAAGTGAAGAGGATGGAAGTTGTGAGAGGTAGAACGAAGGTGAATGCGCAAGGAAGTCATTCCTGGCTTGAGGTGAAGCCACAATGAGTGTTATTACACTATCAATCAGCTTCCCTCAACACCTCGCAGGTGCACGCCCGGTCAGGAAAGACAGCATGCAACAACACCCACGTTTCCTCCATTCTCATCAACATTCTTTCTTTCGCAGTGTGTAACGATGTTTACAATGTCCCCAGTCAACATCACACGCCTGTTTGATCAGTTTCAATTTTGAACCTAGCCTAGGTACCCTCCCTATATACCCGCTGCGATAGGTACATGTACTCACCAACATGAAGGAACCATCGATCAAATGCCACCAGGGTCCGGCTTCGCCTTGAATTAATCTGTCGAATGAATAAGAAATCCAAAACCCCGCTATACCTTTACTTCCGCTTTCCAGAGTCGTCCTGCGGCGCAAAGTTGGCCGGGGGTCGCAAGTTGCCCTGTGGTGGTTGCCCACCAAAGTTAGCTCCGTATTGCTGGGACGGATTCATGGCGGCATATCCCATCGGTGACCCCTGCGCTCCAAGCATTGTGGGAAATGTGGTTGCATGGGCTTGCTGGAGGTTGGGAGCTATAAAACCCGTTGCTCTCCTGATGCTGGGAAAAGGGTGGAAAACCAGGATTCATCAAAGGCATTGCACCAGGCTGCTGCGTACCTGCGTTCGGCGACGGCTTCATCTGCCCGAACACCATACCGCCAAAGTTTTGATGTTGTGATGGCTGTTGCCCCGTTTGCAGGTGTATGGTTTCGTCGACGCGGTATTTATCGATGCGGTAGCCTGACCTCTCGGCCTTGGCTGAGTCGGTCTCGGACTTGATGCTCCAGAGATAGTGGTTGAACTCGTTGGATACCTTGGCCACGCGATCAAAATGCTCTCTCTCAATCTTGATCCTGCCCCCGGTGGACTTGTATCCTGCAAGCGCGACGACGCTCTGAAAGGCGTTTCGGATCTGGCGGCCATTCCAGACCGGGCCGATCTTGGAGTTCACGGCGCTTTGTTTCTCGAACAATGTCTCGGCGTAGGAGAGAATATCCTCAACGTCCACGTCGACCAAATTGCTATCGACGAGCTTACGAAGATGGGTCTTCCAAATCTTCCCGGCATACTTCCACTCTAGCGGTGGAAAGTACAGCGGCAAGTGGATGCGCGACTTGAAGGCCTCGTCAAACACACCAACCCGGTTGGTGGTCAGGAAGAGGATTCCCTCATAATATTCGAGAACCCGGAGAAAAACTGCAGCGATGGCCTGTCACAGGTCGAGGCTCTCCTCTCTTCGTTCAGGACTGAGGTCTTACCAGAGACCAAAGCGTTTCGAGCAATGTCCTGCGCTATCCTCTGAGCCAAGAATACGTCGGCCTCGTCAAGAAGGAGAACACAGTTCCATAGCTGGGCAAGCTGGAATGCCTGTTCTAGCTTCTGTTCAACTTCTCGTGGAGAAGTACCAAGGTCACCTAGGTATGCCGAGTTAGCTCCTAGTCGTTGTTTCGGTTGCTTCAAAAGTACCTCTACTGACCGCAAGTGATGGGAAGCAGGGGTCGATTATTTGCTTCGGCAGCGCATTCTAGATAACTTGTGTTAGCAATTTCTGGATAAGCCCAAGGCGGACGGCTCTGCGCCGTGATGGATACCACTTACGAGCTGTTGATGTCTTTCCCACGCCGGGCACTCCATGTAAGAGGATCGTGAGTCCCTTTCCTGCCATCCATTAGCCAGCGAACCACAAGGAACGGCAGCAACAAGTTATTGCTACCTACCCAGTTGGTAATGCACTTACCCTTGGCTCTTACAAGATCAAAATGCAAGCTGTGGGGTCCCCTGTGGTCGGAGTGAGACTCAGTGAGGGACTGTACCAAGCGCTTATGGCCGTCGGGTAGCTGTAAGTCCTTCCAGGGCTCCCGTCGCTGATTCTTTTCCTTCATTATCTCTTCTCCGTTGTTATCTTTGCCAATCCGAAGGCAGGTTGTGTTGTCAATGGACTCGTCGTTAGCGAGAGGTGAGGCTAGGTAGGCAGGCTATATAGCCCCAAGACAAGTCGGTGGAAGGTAAGCTTACCCCATTTCCTCGTACGGAAAACAAACGCAAATACTCGGGCCGGCAATAACGACCCGGAATTAAAAAAGAAGTCGGAGGACCTCTATATAGCTATTCTAGACTTTATTACCTACGTCGTCTCTTATCTAAATCGACCAAATACTAGTATATTCCACTTCCCAGGTTCCCTTTCACCCACCCCTTAGGTAGCCTTTCAATCCCGCAGTCACACCAGCCTGGAAGTTTTGATAGCCGCAGTCCCGAGCACATATTGATATCCCATTTAGTTGAGTCCTTCAAGGCCTTCTTTCAGCAAGCAGACTATGGGTCGAAGCTAGATGATGCCGTTGACAAGGTGAAGAAGGCCTCAGCATCGTTCGAGGGCTCTGTGTCAATCTGCTTCCAGACGCGCGTTGAGGAAATTGACAAGAACGTCCGGGCTCTAGTATCGCCAATCATGGTTTTATACTTCACCCTCGGGGGGCTTGTGAGAGACTTTCCCGGTGAGTTCATCCAAAACACAACATTCGGCAGAAAATTCTGCCAGGAAGCTGACCTTACCTGCCGGAAAAGCCCAGATGGAACAGCTTGTAAGAAAAGAGATGCAGAACGCGGCCATGTTTCAACCAACCATGCAGTTCATACAATATGTGGGACCAATGCAGCCCCAAATGCCACCCCCTGGGTTCAACGCTTCTCAGTTGTGGCCGCTTCTCTGCACCAACTGGAACGGCGGCAGCCCAACCGTGGCGGAGGATTTACTGGCCATTTCCAAGGCGGACGTCCCAGCTAGCCCTGAGATCGCCGCCATCGTCCAGGGGTCAGAACCAGATCGGGTATCTCCTGATTGAGGATGCATTCGTGGTCTGGCTCAAGTCTCTTGAGTCACAGATCCTTGTCCTCCACGACGAGCAGTCGCTGGAAGGTAGCTCGTCGCTCTCCACCCTCAGCTACCTCTGCGCCTTGATCACCGAGATGATGTCCGCCCCTGGCATGATCCGGCTCTGCTTCTTCTGCGGCCTGCACTCTGCAGACGGCGACGTATTAGGAGGCGGCTACGGACTGATGCGCAGTCTGGCGCTGCAACTCCTGCAACCATTTGGGAACGCCAACCTTTCCACGACGGGCAACGACCTGAATCTGCTCGCTCAAGGGCTCATGATGAACGATTTATCGACGGCTTGCTCCGTCTTCAAGATGCTTTTGCACAACGTACCCGCCGGTGTTGTATATATCTTGGTAGATGGCGCATTCTGGTATGCATCGGGATCACATGGCGATGAAATGGCGGCTGTGATGGCGTTCCTGAACCGACTCGTCCTCGAGTCGCGAGCTAATGCTAACAGAGGATTGGTGCTCAAGATTTTTGTCACGAATCCCACTCCTTCGCAGCGGAACGGCTGGGATATACAGGCGGCCGTCGCACACCTTGAACAATCGCTGTTCGAGGATGACCATGAGCTAGATGTTCAGCGCATGATGGCTGGCTTTTAAATAACGAGGGTTCATTTTCTTTCTCCTTGAATATTGTACTCAACACAGATGTTCGCGTGGAGTAGAGGTACAGGCTTATATCCTCACCATCTTCGGGAAATGTGCCGAAGAGAATTGCGAGAGCGGTGGCAATAGTGAAGGTTGTTACCAGCTATAAGACCGATGTAGAGGAATCGAGCCCGACTTTCTCCAAGTATGGCTCGAACCCGCAAAGCGGCTGAGAAAGTTCCGACCTTACTCCGGCTTTGATCTCGAAGGACTTGCTAGTGGTGGTCATACCTCTAGAGAAGGAGGAGACTCTCTGGGATTCAACATTAATACCATCCTGCTTGGTCACCAGGACACGCTCGAGCATTTCGAATGGTGCCAGATGGTCAGCCCGTGAATACCTATCGACGAGACAAACTGGACGAAAATGTTTGGGGAAGAGGAGCCAAGATTCACGTGTCTTCCGCACCTGAAGGAGTTGGTGTATTTGAAACTTTCGGATACGTTTCTTTATACTCGTCAGCAGTTGATTAGTCGAGGAACTTTGGGCGGCGCTGGCCCTGTTACTACTGGGAGACCGGGACACCCTCAGCAGCCACCACCGGTTGCGCCAATACCCGCACCTATTCCAATACAAAGACCTAGTGTGCCTACTGCCGCTATTAATCCGAGGCGTTTGATGGAGATGAATATTCGGAGTGTAGTCGCACACAATATTTCCGAGCTGGGAACGCCGCCGAAGTTGAGGTCGGTTGACGTGGTGGTGGGAAATCTGCCGACGGATAGGTGTTTGACGATTGAGCTTTGATGGTAGGTATGATGTCTTTTGCCCCTTGTGTGGACATGACCATGGGATAGATTCTCTTGGTGTGAAGTAATGACCAGAAAGTCCCGAGGTGAATGTTCATGAAACAATGAGGAGTTTATCTTCCTTATCCGCCACCACTGCCTACGAGAATCAGGCCAATTTCGTTTTGTTGCCTATTCCCAGCCTCCAACACTGTCTGCCTCTCTTATATCTTACTTTTATGTAACCGACAATCAGTTCCAAAATCCACCGTTGACTCGATTTTGTCGCGCTCGCTCAGCCGTTAGTGTCTATCCTCCCTGAGCCTGCCTGGCCCTGCGTGAACTATTTCGGGGAGAAGTTCACCCAAAGACATACCTCTTTCACTCCAAACAACCAGAGGAACTCCATGTTCTGAAGTCATTAATGTATTCTTAGCTTTCTTGCGACTTTTGAATCACGAAAACCACCCCTTTTTTCTTTTCTTTTCCCCTTTCCAACCGGCCCCGTCCGCCGACCTTTTTGATTTCTTTGCTCAAACATCTTTTCGCTCATTCCTCGCTGGTCACCGATTTGCCCCATGTCTTCTTTTCTGATGCCTCAAACCTCAACCCCTAACCCTAGCAACAACCACACTATTCACCACATCCGTAAACGGATGCACCACGGCACAACACTCCAACACCCCCAACAGCCTCTCCGTCGTGACGTTCACCTCCGGGTACAAACAGGTCCTCAGTCCCCATGCGCTCCTCACCACCAGCAGCGCACCAGGCCTCATGGTCCTGACGACCTTCAGGAAAATCTCCTCTTTATCTTTCTGTGACATCCCAACCAGCGCAGCGACGTAGACAACATCAGAATCCTCAAGGCTAATAGCCGGAGACCCGGCCTCGCCGCAGAGAAACTCCATCCCCTTGACCCAGGGACCCAATGCACTATTGACCTGAGAAGATAGGTCAATAGCGGTGGACGACATGTCGACGTTGCAGATTATTGGGATCGTGTCGTTTTGACCGGCAGTCTTGCGGATCTCATCGAGGAGACACCACGAAGTAAGCGGAAGTGGACCGGAGCCGATGAAGGTGATTTTCTTGAGGGGTGCGGTATTGTTGGGAGGTAAAGCGGCGCGAATGGCGGAAAGTTCGAGGCGCGCGAGGTCAATGTAGTTTTGGAAATAAGGAAAGTCAATTTGGAGAGCCTTGAGGACGGTTTCGTGGCCTTGGTCGGCAAGCGCGAGGGCACGCTCGGCCCAGTGGGTCTCGAGACAGGCTTCGGCTTCGGAGCAGATGGTGCGTAGCGAGGGGAGCGTTTGTTGGAGGCCGGGGAAGTCGAGGATCTGGAGATGTGAGTCTACAACTTGCTTTGGTGATCTCGGGGGAAACGTACCTGCTGGATTACGCTTGGAGGGTGGATCTGGACACATGTGTGGACGAGGTTCCCCAGTAAGCGGTTGATTTCTTCTCCTGGTTGGTAGGTCGGTAGCTTCTTGAGTTGCTTGTGTGTATCGAGAATGCTTAGAGCGATCATTTGCGCCTTGGTGATGTTTGCGCTACCCATGGTGTCTAGTTTTTCGGCAAGGATATCCGGGTTCGTGTTGTTGTCGAGGTAGTGAGAGGACTGGTGGTTCCTTGGAGAACCAAGACCGAGAACTGAGAGAAGGGCAGGCATTTTAAAGCTGCGAAAGAACACTCGGCTGGGATAGTTCTATGGCCGTCTTCAAGGTGATGGTTACGATGACTGCGTCGGTGAAGGTCAATGAACCACGACCAGCGAGGTTCTCGTTCTGTTTTTGTATGGGATGATGGGCAAGGCTGAAATCGAGTTTTCCTGTTGACACGGCCTCGCGTTCTGGGAAGGGATAGATGAGCGGTTGTAAGGCTGGATGGGATCAGACGGAAGCGTGAAGGGCAATTCGAAAAATCGTCAGGGTCCCCTCGAGTCTCTACAGAGAGGGAGGGATGCGGCTCAGTAAAGTAGGGGACCAGCTGGTCGGCCTGATGGGCCTCGTAGTGGAATCATCTGCAAATCAGGCCCCTGGGATTAGTACGACGGTGGGAAATGACAGCCCAATTGCGGGAAATACAATCATTCCTGCGGTGCTCTGCGGTTGCCCACAGGTTAAACTCGGAAGCGATGAAAGGCGAGTGGACAGTTTGACAGGGGCATCACCAACGTCGAGAGAGTGAGAACCTTGATGGTCCGTGGAAATGTTACCCAGCCGACATGCCATTAGCCTTCAGCCTACCGTTACGAGTTGGTGCCTGACCAATTCAAGTTTCTTATTGGAAGCTGTAGCCGTTCCATTGCGCCGTGCCGAGGGTGAGCCACTTTCAATCGTCAGATCAGCATTTAGCATTTTCAATTGACGGAGGAAAAAAGGGAAAGGGAAAGGACGGGGGAGCCAGGGGAATTGGCCATCAAGGTCCTCACGGTTGACGAGAGGGGAAGACGCAAGGGGCCCACATTCGCCCAGAAATGGCCAAGCTGATTGGTCTGTGGGGTTTATGTGGGATAGCGCCTGCCAAGCCATCTTATCAGATTTATCGCTAAACTGCTGGGCCATCAAGGTTCTCAATCTGTGCCGCTGTTTGTCCTCTCCTTCTCTCTTCTTTCCTTGGCCTTCCACTCGCTCCAAGTACAACCAACAAGACGAGACATTCCACAAAACTAAGTGAGACATGTTGACCGACACTTGTTCTTTTCCATGGCCACACTTTGTCTCGAGAGGTCACCAGTGTGTTACTTGGAGCTGCCTTGGCCGCCTCTCCTGGCATCGAATCATGTTCTCTCGGTGAAAGACATGAGTGGCCAGAATGTCAAGGTGGACAGCCATTCTTGGTTACAGCTGTAGCTCATTTCCATTGCACGACAGCACATTATATTCCACCGCCCAAGATCGAGACCCGCGACTCCCGCCGGACCCGGGACGGGATGAGGTCAATAGTTCGTGAGTAGGTACCTAGTGCCCAATCTCCAGTCTTGACAGTTTCATGATTGCCCGGGAGATCACCCGAACCTGTTGCTTTATTAGAATGTTCAAGGATCATGATGACAAAAGGGGGCTCTGGACCGGGCACCTCACTCTTCGGTTTACAGTCTGAGGTGGAAGGGAAGTGATGGCTCTCAGGGTTCATAAATATCACTGCTCAGTAGAAACTGTTATCAGTGTCTTGCGTCACCGGCTATGACCCGTCGTCCGTTTGATACCGTGTTCGTCTGAACCTCAAAGTCTTATCAAGTCCCTCCACTTGATACTTCATTTCACCCCGTCTTTCCATTTCACTCTGCCAATTCGTTTGCTCAATTACACTTTGCCACTCAAATAACCACCTCTTTTGCGCGCAACTGCCCCTCACTCTGCTTCTTCAAGCCCGCCATTGTTTCACTCCTTTCTCATACAACTCACACGACAGCGATCGCGCAATCAGTCTAGCACATCGGTAAACAAGAGCCAACGGGTTTGCGCGCACTTGCACTCTATCAACATCTTGGATCCTCTCACATCAACCTGACACCACTCTCACCGAGCGCGCGCTGTTGATCGCGTTAACAAGGGCGACATCATGGCTCAGATCGGCGAGCTTCTGGGTTTTGCGCCCTTCAGCTTCGCTCCCGTGAATTCATCTTCTCTTAGCAACCAGAGTGGTGCGTCTGCCTTCTTCATCACTCTCCCCTCTCACTATTGACTTGTACCCTGCTTGGTCACCGCGACCGAGAAACCGACAGACCACTAACATCAACGCTCTAAATTCTAGCTGGCTCCAATCGGCCTTTCTTTTGCGACACTGTCGACCTGGGTGACTTGTACGCTGCGATTCATGTAGTCGTTCTGCCGCCGTCGCCCCAGGCCTCACTCTCTCCCGGAAACACCCCGAATGGCTCCTCCAAGAACCCCTACAACGGCCAGAACGGCACCAACGGCCATGCTCAGGATGTGAGCGGGCGTCCGAGTACACCCACACAGCTGGACAAGTTCCTGCTTAACCTCATTAGCGCGGGTGTTGACGAGCCACGTCTTTCCGACTTCGACATTTCCCTTTTCACCCTCATCTTTCCAAAGTGCGAAGGTTACGCTGTCCGGTCGAACCTCCTGGAGCACCGCTTGCAGGACTGTCCGATTCCTATTGCTCGCATCGATGATCGCCTGATCGCTCGAAAGTTTCATGGCATTTTCTGGGCAAGAGAATTGACCGCCGCCGGCCCCAGCGCTAACCTCTCCCTTCTCGCCGAGCACGCTGCCGGTGTTGTCCAGTGGTGCGATGTTTCGAGCGCCCTATCCATTCAGGAGCTTCAGCAGCGCCTTATCAACATCACCCAGGAATTGCACCATAGGCTTCACAATGTGCCTTGTTTGTCGCCTGATCCTCCCATCATGGAAAAGACGGTTGCCCTCGTCAGGGGTCGCCCAAATCTGATGACAGGCGGTCCGGTCTACGCTGCTGCCAAAGCACTGGGCCTCAAACTGGTCATCATCGACGAAGCTGGACATTGGCTTGAAGCTAATACCATCGAGAACCGCAAGCTTCGCAAGGCATTCCTCAGAACGGACATGACAGAAGACGAAGGACTAGCCGACCGCATTGTGCAGTCAATTAAGAGATACGGCACGCCGGTGGATGGTGTCTTTACATTGTCCGATAACTTCTTTGTCACCGTCGCCAAGGTCGCTGAGGAACTCGGTCTTCCTAGCGGTCCTGTCTCGGCATTTGAGACAGCGGTCGACAAGTACAAGTCCCGCATGCTGCAGGACTCTCCCGGTCACACGGCCCGAGTAACAAGCGTTGAAGAACTCGAAACCCTCCTCTCTGCGCCAACCGATGGCTCCAGACCTTTTTTCACGCCTACGTTCCCCATGATCGTCAAACCTACCAAGGGCTGGTCATCAGAGTGTGTCTCCAAAGTGACCAAGCTCAGCGACCTCACTACCGCCGTCAAGAAGGCGACCACGCGCCACGGTTCCGCAGCTGTCATGGAGCCATTCTACGACGGCCCCGAAATCGACGTCAACTTCGTCCTTCTGGACGGCGAGATTCTCTTTTACGAAATCGCAGACGAACCCCCCTGCGAGGGTGACGCCACCGACGCGACCGTCAACGACACCTTCTCACCCGTGGCCCTCACCCTACCATCTGCCCTCCCTGCCGACGAACAAGAGATTGTCAAAAACACCCTACACAAGATCCTGCTTAATCTAGGTTTCCACACCGGCATCTACCACCTCGAAGCCCGCATGGTCAACTCCAAGTACGAATACCGCCCCATTTCCCCGGGTATCATCGACCTCGTCCCTCACGACGTTCCCTTAACCAAAAAGCCCGAATGCAAACTCATCGAAATCAACGCCCGCCCGCCCGGATACCGCGTCTCCGTTCCCTCGCGCCACACCTACGGTATTGATTACTTTGCCGTGCGCATGCTCGCTGCCCTAGACGACAAGGACCGTCTGCGCGCCATCCCGGTTCCCTTTTCTTCTCACTACGCTGGAGCTGAGGACCGCACACCTGGTGTCGGTGCGCAATACTGGTCCCGTCTCGTGTACATTCCTGTTCCGAAGGATGGCGTCTTGGAGTGGAGATTCAAGCAGCATGAGAGCGAGCACAATGGGTATGAGATTATTAGCCCGTCCGAAGACCTGAAGCTGCGCCGTCCCGATCTGGCGGAGCATATTGTTTTAGCAGTCGATTATTATGGGCATGGAGAGTGGGTGAGCACATTTACTGATGGCGCGAGAACGTATCTGGGACATGTTCTCGTCAAAAGCACCGTTAGTAGGCAGGAGGCTATCGAGGTTGGTAATGCGGTGCTTGAGGCCTATGAGGTTGATATTGATAGTGAGAGGGAGTCTGACTTTGACTTGCTGAGCGACTGAGAGTGGAGGGTATGAGAGCTTGAGGATTACCTTGCTTTGGCACCGTGTCTTTCTGGTCCGGTCCGGATGGAATAACCTCAAAGAGGTATACTTGGGAGTGGCGTCCCTTGATGATTTCGTGGTTGAAGACTCTACGGAATCTCGAACCTCAGTAGGGAGTGGCGTCCCTTGGCTTGGCTTCTTTTGATGGTCCTATAATAAGGACCGAGTCTTGCTCTGGCACGCAGGTGTATTTGAAAACCGGGAGTGGCATCCCGGAATTCATTCCCATCTGTCTTACTTGACGCGTTTACCCTTCGGCCGGTAGTTCCAGGCGTCTGTCTTGGTAGTGTTGGTTTTATCTTGCTTCCCTTTATGTTCGCTTGCTGTAAGTTTCCTCCTTTAACCTGCTTACGGTTAGTCCTTTCTCTTTTTCTCTCGGTACCTTAATCGGAGGACGTTACGGCATCGCATCGGCGTTGAATACAGGAAAGTTCATGTCACCTTATAGTTGAGGTTGATGTGAGCGAGGATACAAGTTTGCTGGACAGGTTAGACATACTACGTATCCAACCCCATTCCAATCTCTGCTGTCTGCGTGAATTCGTTCGAATGATGGCTGTATTTGTAATCGCGGAAAGTCGTCACGCCCGTGAATATCTAATCATCCCGCACAGTTTCGGACTTACAGGAGACAAGTTGAAGGTCGACATCCCTTG
This sequence comes from Neurospora hispaniola, assembly GCF_033458365.1. Classification (NCBI taxonomy): domain Eukaryota; kingdom Fungi; phylum Ascomycota; class Sordariomycetes; order Sordariales; family Sordariaceae; genus Neurospora; species Neurospora hispaniola. The sequence continues at coordinate 6,160,519 of NW_026944406.1, read as the reverse complement.
CGTAGGACAAGATGCGACGTGTAAGCTGGCGCAATGTTGGCGTGACGTTGCTTCTTTCCTTCTTTCCGGATCTTGGGACACTCGGCCGTGATTGAAATTGGGAATTGAAATGTGAAACTGGCTTGACAAACTGTCGGATATGTAACTGGCATGGAATTGACTGCCTGGTAGGTGAGTGGTATTGAGACGGTCGTTCTCTGTGTGTGAATATGATATCGCGATCGTCCCTCACGAAATGCGATGATCCAATAAGTCGATTAGTGAATGGTATTGACAAAGAATGTTCGCAACAAGTCTATCTGTATCTCTATAATATGCCCTGTCAAGCGTATTAGCAAACGAGGAAGAGACCCTAATGGATGCGAAGATGAACATACCTTTGAACTCCATCTATGGTCTACCAGGGGTACCGTATCCAAGCAAGGCCCCCCTTTCTAAAATTCTAATCCTAATCCGTTCTATCCCAAACCATGTCTATCCATCCTTCTATCCCCGTCTATGGGTATATCACTCTTCCTTCCTTCCTTCCTTCTAAAGATTACTCTTCAACATGACAAACAAACTATCACACCTCGCCAGCTCGACCTCCTCCCCCGTCACCTCATCCTCCACTATAATCGCCGCCTCGCTCCAATACTTGCGTCCCTCCACCTTGGTAATCCTGCACCGCACCATAATCGTGCACGGCGTCCTCACCGGCTTCACAAAGGTAGTATTCAGGTACGCCGTCATAAGCGGGAGGTTCTGCATCCTCTTGAGCTTCTTGTTCTGGGTGAACAGCTGGCCCGTCAGGTCGTCCATCATGGCCATGACCATGCCGCCGTGGCAGACGCCAGGCCAGCCGTTGAGTTTGTTGCCAAGAGTCAGGAAAGCCAAAGTTTCGGTGATGAGTCCCTCTTCGGACCCGTCGACGGTGGTGATGTAGGCGGATATGGTCTCGGGGCTGTTGAGCGTCTGGGAAAACAAGACGTCGCAGTGGCCGGGCTTGGGCTTGCGGCTGTCGGCTTGGGTGATGACGAGGTGGGGTTTCGAGAGGTGCTTGGCGACCCAGGGGATGGAGCGGAAGTGGTCGATTTCCATTTGTGCTGTTTTGGGGGTGGTTGAGAAGCAGGAGGAGGGCGACGACTCGGGGTGAGGTCTCATCGTGGTGGTGGTGTGGACGGCGGCAGCGGCAGCGGCAGCAGTAGTGTGTTGGGCGCGGGTCCAGTTCGTGTTTGTGGCTGGGATGAAGCTAGAAAGCGAGAGAATTGGGTTTCCAGTCAGCTATGGTGTTTGCGATTCAGTCGTTTGCGTAGAGGTTTGAATGTCATGACTGAGTGTAAAAGAGTTGTTGTTGTCGTCGACGGTCTCCGACTCTCCGTTATCAATGTTGTCATTGCGGTGGGTGGGTCGTGCCGAGGTTCCTTTGAGATTGGATGGTTGGTGATATCCACTGGACGGACTTGGTTCCATGGCGGCGGAACAACATGTTTATCTTTGCGTCGCAATGCTCACTCAAAACATACCTCGGGGACTTGGGGATGGTGTTGTTCCTGACGCTGGTCATGCACCGTCTGATGGCGGTTCCTTGCATCCGTCCGATGTTGACGGTCTGTCTGAGCGCGGCGGTCATTGCTGAAGACATCTGCAGAGTGGCAGTGGGTTAGCGCTGTTAATTGAGGCTCTTGTCTCAGGCCGTTTTAGTGAGCAGCACTATCAGGAGGGTTTCTTACCGTGAACAGAGTAATGACGTCGTATCGCCTAACAAAAACGGTCTCAATGCTACCTCTAAGTAGGTGACAGAATCCGATTATAAAAGACAAAAGACGCACTTGTCAAAATGCCGTCCAGGAATTTCTTCAACGTCGCAGTATTTTCTCCAACACGGCGGCTCGGCCTAGATGATCTCCCGACGCTGCTCTTTTTGACGCAAACCCTGTCGCTTGGCTTCGGCTCTATCATCCACCGCCGACAGCGATATCCTCGCTTGAGTCAGGTACCCGCTTGGTCGTCCAGTTATCATTTCCATGATCCACTGATCGTTGGACTTGAAGAGTAGTAAGTTCTCGAATAATCATCGAAGGCGCTCATCATCCGGGTAGTTCGGATAGATATTCAGTGTTCAAGGAGTCGATCTTGTTCCTCGGTATGTTGTCTTGTGTAAACGGCGAAAGGGGGCCAATGGATGGAAATGGCGAATTGGCGAGTTTTCAGGGCACTGACGTTAACACAACCTGGAAGCCCTTCGATGCCGCCGGCAATCTAGTGTACGTTCGGGCTTCGGCAGCCCTCGGCAGCGATAAGATAATCTAGCCCCTGAAGGAACCATGCAGCTCACCCAGCATCCCCTGTCTTTCCCTCCAACACCACCAAGTCTCCAACATAAAAAAAGTTACCTCGGCATCTTTGACTTTTTTTCTAATTTGGAAATCGAAACAAAATAAGAAAATTCCCAACGCAGCAAGCAAGCGTCCGCCGCGCAGCAAACTCCGGTCACCAATCGTAGCTATGTACGCTACCGAACCATTCGCGAATCGAATCAACCCTCGTCACCATTTATCAAACTTTTAACGAGTGCCGTCAACATGGAACAAGATTCCATAAGCTTGAACTGATCTGATCGTCTCAACAAAAAAGTCGAAAATAAACTTACAGAGATCGTACCGAAACCTGAACTGCCTGACCAAAACCTAAAAGTGACCCGGACCCACCGAACTTGCCCCGCCGCCCCCTTCCATCCAGATCGGAGATAACCCAGATGCCCAATCCCGCGATCACGCTAGATAGTGTACTGTAGTGTACCGCGGTAAGTCGTATAGTAGAAAAAAGAACAGAATAAAAAAAAAAAAAAATGATGTCCCCCGCCATCGCAGCAAAGTGCGCCAGTTCCGCTCTCTTTTGCTTCCTTCGATCCTCCGCTCTTTGGATCGTCGTTGTTGCTGTCCTTGTCTTTGGTAGTTTGCGACGGCTTTTCCTTGTCCGTCCTTCTTCTTCTTCTTCTTCTTCCTCCCGTCGTTCCGGTCCTCTCGCGTATCGTCGTCGATCTCCTCCTCCTCCGCCGACCTCTTCTCCGATCACTACCGCCGCCGCCGTCGACACTCCCTCCGGCCTCGACTGAACACCATCGAAGCCCACCAATCCCCTCCGTGTGAACACCCCGAAAAAAACGACAACAAAAATGGCAGTCGGAACCCTCTCCCTCTTCTACCCCGTCATCCTCCCCCTCTCGACCGCCGGCCTCCTCTATGCCGTCCACCGCCTCATGTACGTCGATTGGGCCACTTGGGCCACCGACTTCTTTACCGGCCCGGGCAGCGTCAGTCGTATTCTGCTGGTGGTGTATATGGGTTTGAGCTGGAAGAATTTCCCTTTTATGTGGCATGTGAGTTTACCCCGGTTCTTTGGTTCTTTCTTTAGTTTCCGTGGCTTCCTTGGTCTCTGGTCTCTGGTCTCTTGGGATTGGTAATGTTGGGGTTGTGATCTTGAGTCTGGAGTGGGCGAACGGGTAAGGGTAACGGGCGGGAAAATTGCAGGGTGGACTAGCTGGTGACGGCTGAGAAGCAGACGTGCAGAGCGGCTAAAAGGTGGCGTTGGGATGGATGCTAGGTATGCAGGCAGCGCATTGTTGTGCTGTGCTGCTGTGATCCCGCCCTGTCTCATCCGATTACCACTATCTCTCCCGTCGTCTCGTCTCGTCTTTTTTCTGTTCCTGTCCTTCTTCTGCTTCCTGCTTCCATATCCCTCTTCTTTCCTTTATCCTCTTTTTTTCTTCTTCCTTTCCCTTCCTTTCTATATACATACTAACCCTTGCCAATCCATGATTAGATCCGCGTCTTCCACGCCTTCATCCTCCACCTCCTCCGCCGTCCCCCCACCCCACTCACCCCCCGCTCCCTCTTCCACCCCTCCATAACCTCTTCCTACACCTCCCCCCTGGAAACCGACTACAACCTCCACAAGTCCAACTCGACTTACTTTGCCGACCTGGACGTCTCCCGCTCCCACCTCGTCACCCACTTGCTCGGTCCCGCCATGTCCGTCGTCGGCGACAACGCCAAGAATAAACTTGTCTTGGATCCCCAGGGAAATGTCGTCAAAGGTGGTTTTGGTATTGGACTCGGCGCCGTCTTTTGTTCTTTCAGACGGGAGATCCCGCCTCTCAAGGGATACGAGATGTGGAGTCGCATTCTGTCTTGGGATCGCAAGTGGCTGTACATCGTCACCCATTACGTCGTCAAGGGCAAGGTCAGGCCTACTAGCTGGGATGGCAGGAAGTTCGGTCCTACGCGCCCCAAGCTGGTCAGGACTGAGGATGGAAAGGAGGTTGAGGAGAAGGATTTCTCAAAGTACGTCTACGCCACCGCCATCAGCAAGTACGTCTTCAAGCTCGGCCGCTTCACTGTCCACCCTTCCATTGTCATCGAGGCCAACGGCTTGCTTCCTGAGCGTCCTGGTGAGGGATGGCGTGGCGGCGAGACCGGTACCGGCACCTCCGAGGATCTTGGCGAGATCAACGAGAACAGCGAGTGGGACTGGAAGCGCGTCGAGTACGAGCGCAGAAAGGGCATGGAGTATGCTCACCACTTTGCTGCCTTGGATGGCGTCAACTCCCTGTTCGACGGTGGCGACGATGGTGCCATTGGCAAGTTCCATCTGGGTTAAACTTAAAAAAAAAAAAAAAAGCACAAAGAAAAGAGACAAATCATCACGGAGAAAACATTATTCTAGATATCATAGACACGGGGCAATACATGGCACGTATAGACGGAAAAAGATAGCATTGGGAGCGAATCATGTTGAATTACTACTACTACTAGAACTTTTAGGATCGGCTCCGGGTCGCCTCAAGATATGTTTGTACCCCCGGACATTAGGAAGTTGATGCTGTGTGCACAATCATTCACGCACAAACGCAAAGAGTGCAGCTGGTTCTCTCGCGTCCACCGAGTAGACAGAAACCTGTCATCCAGATCCTTATCATCCACTCTGCTGCTGCCAACCACATCCCCACACTCAAAGCATCATGAAGCATGCGGCCAACGCACCAACACCTGTCATGACAATGACACCAGCCCCGGATCGCGCCGTCGAAGCACCGCTGCTCTTGTCAGTGGGAGCTGGTGTTTGCCTGGAGCTGGAGGCAGGGACGTAAAAAGCAGCGGGCCTGGTAACGGTATTGACGGCTATGTTTCTGGGCTCCCAAACGGAGGACCAAATAGTCTCAGTCGTGTAGCCTGACGAGTACGAGTCTGAAGGAACATTGATGATGACGACTGGGGCCGCTGACGACATGGGGAACTGAACCGTGTTCGGGCCAGGCGTGAGGTTCTCGACTGTCGTCAGTACGTCGCCAGTTGGCGCTGACGTGGTGGTCGTGGTGGACGAGACGTCAGACGTTGTGATGGTCGTGCTGGACGTCGAAATGGGTGTATCGGTAGAGGTTGCAGAAGGAGGCTCGTCAGAAGAGGTCAAGGTCATTGTGGTTGTTGGAGTCGAATCGTAAATAATGACAGACTCGACTTGAACCGCCGCGGTGGTGGTCATTGTCATTGTCGTTGACTCCATCCCAGTCAGCGTAGTTGTCGAAGCTTCAAGAGTATCAATCTCAAGCATGGCTGTCTCAGGCCTCTCAGTGCGGAACGTCACAGGGCCAAGGTCATCTATGTCGGCAATGTTAGATTGAGTTATGCAAGTGGGAACGTTGGTACTTACCCCATGGACCTGAAGCCGTCACAGGAATAGCTTCGGACTTGCCCGTGGTTTCAGGAGCTGGAAAGCATGTGGCTTGTCAGAATGCCTTCGAGTAAAAAGAGACGTGCTTGCTTGGGGCTCACCTGGGGCGTGTCTGTGAGACCATGCTTTGTCGGCCAGGACCAAAGCCAAGAGTGAAACGACTGTGGTGGGATGCATGGTGACTTGGAACAAGTAGAGATGATGTCCAAAGAATGAGGCAATGAATGACTGGTTGGGTTGGCAGCAAGAGAGTGTTGGGCGGACAAGAGAAGCAAAAATGAAGAGTACTGATGATGCTGATGGAGGAGCAGAAAAACATGGATCAAGTGTCTGAGGAACAGACCTCTATTTGAACCCCAAGGATACTCTCAGCTCTCGTCTCCTACCTGTGCATTTGTTTGTTGTTCTCTTCAGCGCTCGCACGGTTCAGTTGTGTTGTGACTTCTATGTTGTGAATGCGAAGACAGTGGCGTGTCAGATCATGTTTTGTATATGGCAGTTGCGGTCATGATGTTGGTCGACCGATTACGGACAGCAGCCCGAGAATGTCATCCAACGAAGCAAGAATGGCCTACGCAAGCCTGGTGTGATAGGACTCACTTTCCGTCACTGACAATCACCACAACCAGGTGAATCTTGGTATGGGAAGAACAAGCCCATCCCGATGTTAGGTTATCTACGAGGTGTCGTTCAGTTGCGCCTTTTTCTATCCGATGGTGGGGTTTCGCTTGGAAAAGGTGTAAAGCATTTCTGGCGTCCGGTCCTGGACCAGGAGAGCTCATCGAAAGGGCTTTCTCAGTCCCTTCGGACATCAGGGTTCATCCAAATGGAGCACGATAACCAAGGTGGAAGTTTCGCTGTTGCTAACTGGACAAGAGATCGGAGCGGCAGGCGTGGTTGCTCCTCCCAACTGGTGAGCGACTGCGACTGCTTCATTTCACTGAGTCAATGACGGAGCGGGCTCATGGCGGTATTTTGGAAGCACCTGCCAGATCTTGACGGAGGGTCCTGTTATCATGTTGTGATAGGCTTTCTGGAATATAATGGAAGGAACGAGACACAGGCACTGAGCTCTTCGCTCGGCAAAGAAACTTTCAGTTGCCCATTGTTGAGCCTCAGATTTTCATCGTTCTTTCCGACCATGTGTTTGTCTGACCTGACACGCTAGATGTGCAGGCAGAGGAAAGACCTCCCGAGAACTTGCACCTGCAAGAGGAAAGAGCGGTTCGAAGCTCTCCATTTGGCCACTGTTGGTTTTCCACTGTTCCGTCATAAGTCTAGGCGGGTTCTGCCTTGATGTTTCCTCGTTGGCTTTAGCGTCAAATCCAACCAAGCAGTGACCAGTTTCTAGCGATGAGTTGGCTCATCGCACCTCGACGCCTGATTTGACCCGTTCTTCTTACTCGGAGACGACCTGGCTCGCCATGGTTGCACTTGCAAGTGTTCCGTGAAGCCCAGTCCAACTGGCCACTTAGTTTTCCTTTTAACGTGTCCCGGCAAGAACATCAACGAAAGGAATGTAGTTCCATTAGAAAATCAGGAAATAGCCCGTCAAGTTTCGACCAAACGGCAGTGACAGAACTGACCACCGCAAACGCCAGTCCACTTGAACAGGGGAGAGATCCGCCATGGCCATTGAGCCGGCCCGGTCTGCTCTTTCCACCTGGCTGGCCGGATGTTGGCCGCAGCCATTGAAGGAAGAAACACAGCCGCCATGCTGTCGCCAAGGCAGATTGGCCGCTTTCCCAGAAAACAGGCTACAACGAACCGGACATCCTCAAATCTCACTTGCCGTTCAAAACCCTGAAAAAGGTTCCATGACCGTAGCAGTGTCAAGACGGGTTGACAATTTCCTGATAGATGTTTGCGTCTTTCCCTTTCATCGTCTGAGTCACTTGCTTCACTCGCACAACACAAAGATGAGCGGAACCGAAAACTCGGGCAAGGGAGGACATCGGGCTTTGGGAGGGAAGATGATGGGCCACTCACTTCCAATATCAACCACACACATGAACCATGGGAAGGACAGGATGGACGGATCATGACTCCCTGGTCGCATATGCAATTGCTTCGCTCTTCAACCGGAAGTGACAAGACCGCATTCAGGATCATGAGCACGTCGTTCCGTCGCCTTCGAAAGAAAGAATTGTACCCCGAGTATCAGTTACAACCGGTACATGAAGCCATCATCGACAGGCATGAGTATGGCTCACCCGTCCTAATGTTCATACCAGGATCACATCCATTTGCGCTTGTCAACTTTCACAAAAACCTCCCCCTACCGACAAATGTCCGCCATCCACGCCGGTTTGTCAGGCCTTGTTGCTCCAACTGATCATGCAGCGATCCTGTTTGTCCAACAAGCGACACAAGCGCGGTGCGCCTCCAAAGCTTCTTCGGGCGTTTCTAGTGTAGGCTTTACCCAGGCATCCATGTCAGCCCGAGGCTTCCACTTTGGAAAACATCCAGAAGCGGTGCCGCCGATGATGGTGTGTAACGAGCGGGGTAGAATAGTTGCTTCCAACACCGTGTTGGGAGATTAGGTATCAAGCGCACCTACTTACCCCTGCCACCGCATATGAGTCGGACTTTGTGTGGTATCGATGGAATGACAAGTCAATAACAAAATCCTCCATTCCGACATAACAAAGAAACAGATGTGAGAAGGGTGTTGATGGCATCTTCTTGCTTCTCCATCGAGACAAACACGCATGCATACAGTCTTTCCCATGATGTGAATGCGACACTGCGGTTTGTCAGCGCCATCAGCCATCACCGGCACCGCAACGGCACGGTCTCTCTTTCTCCTTCTCTCTTTGTGTAACCAACCATCTTGACTTCCGAAGAAATTGATGGGGGAAACCAGAAAGAGAAACCATCAAGCGACGCTGCTACTCGGTACACCCCCGCAACTCCTAAAGGAGGAGGTTCCCAAGATATTGTTGCAATTTCAGTTAGTTGCAAGAGAACCTTTTTAAGATGAGAAGCACAAAAAAAAGACAAGGTCGAGAAAGGGACTGGAGAAAGAACAGATCAATAGTTCACCAAGTTCAGTTCTCGCGGCAGCCGGTTAATCCCATCCTTCGTTCCTTGACTTTTTCGACGCCGCAGAGGTGCATGGAATTCCAGTTGTGGACCATTAACGCAGGTGGTACTGTATTCCATTGTTCGCAAGCGAAACTGAGCAAAGAAAGCGTGAATGGGCATGGATGATAATGCGAATGCAATGGTGTGTGGTTGCCTTGACCTTGGTAACGATGCATTCATTGATGGTGGTTTGCATCGATGGCAGTCGTGATTTCGGCCGGATGTGATGCAATGCGGTCGGTGTACAAGCGACGCAAGCGACGACGTCGGTGTCCACGGAATCGAATCACTTTATTCCTCCATCGGACGTGCCTGCGACGATGCCTGGTATCCCATTTCGCAAAGCATGAAAGCAGGGGGGAGAAATGATAGTATCGCAAGGCTCTTTTCGAAACCTGATCAACAGAGGGAATGAATTATACATCGGCAACAAACCCCGAAAGCGACATCCTTTCTTTCTTCCTCCGTCCCGTCCGTCGCTGCGTCGGGTCGCATTCCATTTCATCTTCATCCCGCCTCTTGCTCCACAATCTGCCCTGCACTAACACCTATGCGCATTAACCTCCCCACTAACGCGCTTGTAAGCGCCAACAATGCATACGACCTTCAATCCCATTGGTTGATCATACGCCTTTAGCGGGGCTTTGTGTGCTGCATGGCGCTTTTTCGGCATCACACTCACTCACTCGCACACGCACACAACAACCTAAGAGACGCGGTGCGGAGCATGGAAGCGGAGTTGAGTCCGGTCTTGGTGGGAATATTGGCATCTTGGCCTTTCTTGTTCTTCATCATATGCATGAAATTTCTTACTTGATGGCTTCCACCGGAATGCTGACAGCATGTTACCAATATTGCACCGCCTGCTTCTCGGACGGTCTTGCGGTGGTGGTTACGAGGAGGGAAGGAGGAGTACCGGTCGGTTGGTCGGCACCGTGGCCGCGGCCATTCTTGGCATCGACTTGATATGATGTGTCTGTCATGGCCGGTTGAGTTAGTAGGCCGGTTTGACCACCGGGCTATGTATTGCTTTTGGGATCATACAAGGTTGAATAGTGATGAGGCAACTTTGTGGGTTGGCTTCTCTTCGACTTTTATTTTACGAATTCATTCTGGACGAAAATGCGATAATGATTGATGCTTGGAAGGATCAGTCCCCCGGTTGGCAAAATGGAAGGCGGCGCAGGGCTTCCTTTTGAACGAGAAAATAGCAACATGTCGTCGGTATCATGAGGGACACCTTCAATGAGATTTACTCGGAAAAAAAAAAAAAAATGCCCTGATTTTCGAGAGATGCATCTGATAAAACTTGGCTCGGCATGCTCTCCGACCGAGGACATTGCAGGCTGGTTCTTGATAAACCGTCCGTGCGCCTTCCTCGGTGTTTCCAGGGTCTCGCGCTCCCATGAAGGGTGGGTAGGGGTGAATGCAGACTTGAGGCGTAGAAGGAGATGAGGACTTCTGGCGATGTTTCTTTCTCAGCTTACTGTGATATTTGGTTATTTCGAACGCCGACAACCCCAAAGGGTCTCGTGCGATGGATGGGTAGTAAGAGTCCCCGGGTGGCTTTGCGATGAAATGATCTAGGACGTTCTTTTCTTGGTTCTGACTTTAGGCGAATGTTGCCAGTTTCATGGCTCTGACATCTTTACTTTTTTTTCCTATAACCGAAAGCAAAGGTGACTATCGGCACGAAGCTTGAAACTCTTCAGTAGAGATAGTTTCTACAAAGATGTCCATTGATAATTGACGATGGTTTCAACTCGCGGGGGATGTCGCACCGAGAGAACCTCGGACGGGTTAGTCTATTTCTCGCGATATGGTAACGCGGGAAGCTGTTACTCGCAGGCTGGACATGGGTCAGGTGAAGGGAGGGGGATCCGACCCGGCGCACTGGATGATACCAATGATCAGACACCGAACTCCTTGAAGATCACCAACTGATCCAGTGTGTTGTCTTTGGAGCCACAGACGACATTGGGTGAATTGATGAGAATTTGACCTGTCATGGTAATGTCTGCTGCGCCACAAAACACACTGTCGGTACGTCAGACAGGATTTTTGGGTTGGGTATTGGACGGTGGGGGCCTTTTTCGAGCCTCTTGGGTAAAGATTCGCTGCGCCGTCGAGCTGCGCTTTGCTGTAGTCACGGTTTGTCGAAAATAGCCGAGCATTGTCAGCAAACGCCATTCTACCTGTCAAGTGTCAACAACTCTCTTCGGCGATGTCCAGTCATCGTTCTTGCTATCATCATGTCTTGGCAGCCCGAAATGCGGGGTTTGGGTGGTGGTGCTCCCTCGAGGTGCTGAAACGCGATCTGGTTGGGGATCTCAAAGACTCAAAGCCAAGAGGTAACATTCCGTCACTTCGCAAAGATCGGTTGAAGCTGTGATGTCTGGGCAAAAGTGCATGTCGTACTCCTGGACGTTTGTGATGAAGTCGGGGGAATGGATTACGCAAACATGTCCCCGGGTTGGATTCCGACAGCGTGGAAAGCGATTTGCATCCCTTGTCGAGGGAGAATTCTCACTGTGAGAGATGCCTGACAGGGAGAGGACAGGAGATGACCGAACGCAAGCAACAATTGACAAGGGAGAAGGGAAAACACAACGTTCTCGACCTCGACAGCCACGCAAATGGAACCCTTGGCGGAAGTGACAGCCGGCAACGTGCACTGAACGCAGGGGCGTGAGGAACGTGCAGAAGCGAGGAAACGAAACAGCCCTAACAGCTTGGGTCAGTTTCATTCTTTTCTCGCCATCACCTTTGCGAGATTTCGTGTATTGCGGTACAATGTGTTGCCATCTCCATGATAATCTTGGGATTGTCGCGATAAAAGTTGTTGTAGTGGTGAGGACAACACTAGAGGATGACAACTGCGCCCGCAGACGGAGTCACAAGCAACCGACCGATAGAGGCCGACAGCCAAGCGAGCCAAGGTTGCGTACAAATAAGCACGACATCGGGCCGTCGCTGGAATTATGAAGCATGTTGCCGTTCTCTTCCGTGCCAAAAATACCCAAATCGAGAGGAAACAAAGATGCGCCGTCAAGGGTGGACACCTGGGCTAAATCGAGTGCTTTGTGCGGGTACAGATTGGGTTAATCCCAACCTTCCCTTTACGGAATAACCAATCAGAAGAGAGGAAAACCTGCCAAGCTCAGTGAGTTAGCCGCGCATCTGCTCAGTGGAGTTGGGGAACAACGAAAGTGGACAACACAGCAACGACCTCATGTCCTCCTTCCACCAAATGTCAAAGCGAGTGTGACTTTCTTTCTTTCTTCACCATTCCGATATCCGCTTGCTTTTTTTGGCCCAAGAAATCTCTGCCAGCTCAACGATTGCTGCCTCACCGTGTCAATCTTCCATTCAGCGACCCGTCCTGCCGTCCAGCCGTCGTCGTCAAAGACATGTCTCGGGTTCTTGCTTCGGCGCCCGCAGGTCTCATCAGAGCATTCACGTCCCAGTCTCGGGATTCACTCTGAGCATGTTCCACCTGGTCAACGGGCAGCCCAAAGATAAGCGGCAAAGTTGCCGTTGTTTCCTCCGAGGTTGACATTTTGCCCGCCAACAGTCCCTCATTTACATACACCACCTCATGAGGCCCATTGTCACGGCCAAGCGCTATCATCTCCCACTGGCCCTTGGACACACAGCCAAGGCATTCTACCTCCACCGAAACTGCGAAACAAACACAGCAGCGGACTGAGGAACGGCCACCGGCACCATCGCGTCGAATATCAACAATGAACCATTGCACCCGTATTCGTACCACGGCGGATACTTGCCGGAGAGACGCCTTGTGCTGCTTTGTGCAAATCCCTGGTCCCATGCCAGCCGTGGGAATTATAGGTTGCAATATTGAAGCCTCAATCTTGGATGCATGATACAAGGTACCTCGACGGCGTGTAAAGTCTTGGGGGGGGGGGGGGGGGGGGGGTTGCCAGGGTAGTGGTTAGCGTAGGATGCGTGCACCCTTGCGGATTTTAGACGCCATTCTCTCGGCGAAAAAAAAGAAGCCCGTCCTCGAGGTTGTTGTTGAGTAGGTACGTACACTTTGCGAAGGGATACCTTTGTGATCCTTCATCTTAACTCACAAACGAAGGCGGCGAGCGTCTCCCAAGATTGCCTTTCTCTTCTGTCTTGTCTCATCCATCTCCCCTCGTGCTACCTAGCATAGTATCAATACTACTACATGGGACATGAGATATGAGCATGGGCCTCGTCAACTCTCCTCTATCTTCTGCGGATCACCATCACGATATCTCTTGCCAGTGCAGTGGACTTTGTGTTCTCCTACACGGTTGTTCTCCTCCTGCAGAAAGTCAAAACAGCACTGTCAGAGCCCCTTCAGACCCATTCAACCGGTTCTACAGATTGCTTGCTTAGATACCTCCATGTTTGCTCAATCTTGCCCCGGTCCCTGACCCTGGGCCGCGCCCTTGTCCAGGTCAGCGGACAACGGCCGTGCTTAGACTAGTTTTGACAGCCACGTTCTGACCCGTGTCCATGCCATTATCCCCGGTCCATGGCCAAAGATCCGGCCCCGGCCCACACCACCCATGCACACTCAGTCTAGTCTAATCTCTGCCTCGCTTGTTACCATTTATACTTTGGAAGCCTGCCATTTTTTTCGTCTCTACTTTTTTGGAGTCGTGATCATCGGTCTTAGTCTTGTCTTTTCTACGCCGCTCGATCCTTATCCCTTTGGTCAGGCCTTCCAGCAGCTCTAATACTCGCTTCCTCCGCTATCAGAAGTTTTCAACACTCGACAATCAACTTCACGATTTCCTCCAGTTCTCTCACACACACACATCAGACAAAATGGTCTCCACAAAGAGCCTTCTGCTTGCTGCCTTCGCAACAATAGCATACGCTGCTCCCACAAAGGGACCCTGCAAATCCCTAACCCCAACTCTCCCCAGCACTGGCGGTTAGTTTTCTTCCCCCATCTGCCTTATTTCCCAACCACCACTAACTCATCTTGTCCAGGCGACAACCTCCAAGGTCCCTCTCCCACAGCCCGCCTCAAGAAAATCGCCCTCGGCCACGGCATCCAAAACTACACCTGCAGCGCCTCCGATGCCACCCCCTCCGCAACCGGCGCTCTCGCCGTCCTCTACGACGCCACCACCGTCTACCCAGGTCTCTCCAAGACCGCCTTGTCACCAGACGCCTTCAACTCCCTCCCCCACCTCCTCCTCTGGGACCGCCCTGTCCCTCTCAACCGCCCCTCCAACTCGTCCTACTCCGCCGACACCACGTCCCCCTTCCCTGCGCACAATGACCTCAAGGGACTAGCCGACTACCCATCCTTCAAGTACGCGGGCCACCATTTCTTTGATTCGACTGGCACGCCCATGTTCGATCTGGATGCGTCGGGACTGAAAGCGAGCGTGGTCAAGGGCGGCAATGTCAATGCGCCCAAGGATGCAGATAAGGGCGTGTTGGATACAGGCGCAGTGGCGTGGTTGAGGTTGACGGATAGCAAGAAGGGGGAGAGCAAGGGGGTGAATTTGGTTTATAGGGTTTTGACGGCGGGAGGTAATGCCGAGGGGTGTGCTGTTGCGGGGACGGGGGTGCAGAGTGTCCCGTATACGGCTTTTTATTGGTTTTATGAGGAGTAGATTGTCGCTTGATTGAAGAATTGGAAGGCGGGTGGGTATGGTTTATGATGGAATTGTTGATGAGCTCTTCACCTTTGTCGGTGGGGGAAGACTTGAGCAAGTCAAGTCGGGCTTTCAATCTTGTTTATTGATGATCAAAAGGAGTTTGAACACGGTGGGAGGTGGTTTTTTTTGTCCTTCAACTTCTGTCTTTTGGACTACGACGGCGTTCTGGTTTGGGCTTTGGTTCGGGTGGTCGGCAGCAGCATCTGCATTTTTTTCTCTCTTCTTGTTCTTTCTTCAGGGTTCAATCGCTTATACCTTGTGCTCTCGCACCTTTAGATCTCTCTCTCTCTCTCGTTAAATACCCACAATTTAGATACTTAATCTGATTTATACCTTCACGTCGCAATCCCCTCTTGTCTTGCTTGTTTTGCTGTCTGCCTATCGTGTGTCTCATGCTTCCCTTTCTTGTCCTTTCGTTCCCCAATTTCTCTCAACTCCTCAGCTGGTCCTTACTGGTAGTGGCTTTGTTCGCCACATGCAGCCTTACATCGCATCGCATCGCATGTTGTGACCTTCCATTTCCTGGTCCCTCGAATTCAATCGTGTGTTGCTTGAAAATGACAGTCACCCCGCAGTCAACAGTATTCGAGGTTCTCGGTTTTTTCTGCACGCGAGTGTCAACCACCGCGAAGATTCGGGGCATTGGCTTTTGGGTTTCCAGAAAATCAGGCATAATCTGTAAGCATACTGTAACATTCATGCCCACCAAAAATTGTATGCAAGACGGTGATCTTGAAGATCTCCACCCTCCAGCGCCCTTGGAAGAATAGGTGGGAAAAGGTAGGGCATCAGAGAAATCGAATTTACAGTACTTCGGGGTAGCAACACGTCTCCCCCATTCATTTCGGCGTGTATAGAATGCACGTATTTGGGCAGTAGGTAGCCTTACAGATTATGCCTGATTTCCTGGAAACCTAAAAATCAATGCCCCGAATCTTTGCGGTACGGAAGAAGCCATCAGAAGAATCGGACGGGACGGCCGGCCATCGGAGATGCATTGTCTTCTCCCAATCATTTCCCCGACTTGACGAATGGATTACTTTCAGCAGATCTCTTCATAGAATCATCCAGCATTTTCTCCCTCCAGCTTCCTAACTCTTCCACCACACTTTTACGAGTTCCAAGCTCGTCACTTCCCTTTTGTTTCTGTTATGGTATGCAGGTACACGGGCAATCAGGCATATTCGCTGCTTGGCTACTTTGCGCAGAAGCCAGGTTTGTTCGTGAGAACTGCACCACATCTGCATCCATGTCCGATCGCTTGGTACATGCGTTTTAAAATCAGGCCATGTGGTCTTTGCATCCCGGGGCGAGTTCTCGCCTTCAGCTGGGATCTCGAGGGGATATAAGAACCAGCTTCCCCTCTCAAATGTTGGTCATCTCTTTTTTTCCCATCATCCTCTCTCTCTCCCCCTCTCCAAAGCACATCCCTCCTTCAAACTTCATCACGATGCCTAACACCGCCTTCCATCAACATCTCAGCAGACCAACACACCACATCAACACATCAACACCCTCACATTCATCATACCCAATATCTTCGGTCTAGCATACCTCCGCCTTCGTCCTCGCTTCCGTCTTCGCTACTCTCTTTGTCTTCTCCTCCCCCCATACATCGGGTGATCACCACCCAGACTCTATGAAACAGCATCGACAAAAGCCACCCTCAGCCTTCAAACTCTTATTGCCGTTCTTGTCCACTTTTCCATCCGTTTCATCCTCCCTCCAACGTCTTCCTTACCGCAGCTACGTGTGTCCTTCCAGCCGACCAGTTCATGATCATACCCAAGTGTCTCCTTTGGAACTCCTTCTCTTCACATCGTTCATGTCTACCGTCGCCACATATATCTGGGTTAGGTACTTTCCAATAACCACTCCAAGATCAACAGTCACTTGGCCGCCACCGGACCCTCGACATATGCCCTGGGCACATATCAATCTGTCAATCTGTCTCAGCAACAACACGATATCCACCACCACCACCATTCGAGGGTATCTGATACCGTCATATTACAAAACTTCATGTGATACCTCCATGCGTTCTCCTTTCTGAGGAAATGCTTGTCTACTGCGCACTGGCCTTTTAATCTCCTCCTCCTCTTTCCTTTCTTCACTCCTCCCTCGTGCATGTCCGCTTACCTTCCCACCCGTTTCGTATTAAATTAACAAAAAAGATAAAGCCAAAGATGGAATAACCACATTGCCACTTCATCTCGATTCGAACCGCCACCACCATCTCTGACGATGCGGCTGACGCAATGTCTCTTCATCTATGCGATGCCTGGTGGTAGGTTCGATTTCGAAATGACTCGATGGAGGGATTTACTTGTATCATCGGATGATCAACGATGAACGATCAATAATTAACCAGCGGTCCATAACGATGGTTAACCGTTCACGAGCAACGGCCGATGGTCAACGGATGCAGGATTTAACTGAGAAAGATGGTCCAACGCTACTTTTGTCTGTCCACGATCAGTTCGAGGCGGTCAAAGCAGAAGTAGGCTGAGGAAGTCCGAGGTTATGGAGGTTATGAAGATTATGGAGGTTATGGAGATTATGTATGGAGGTTATGGAGGTCGTCGAGGTCGTCGAGAGTCGAGAGTCGGGTTTCAACATCGAGGAGACAAGCAGCAGATGAGGACACCCCAAGAGAAAAGGCAGGAGTGCCATGATCTATAAGAGATGGTCTATCGACTCCCCCTAAGTCCTCTAGTCCCTCCAACGACCCTTTCTCTCTTGGCTATCCTCCCTATTTGCTCCTTTACGGCCTTGCCGCCTCATCAGCCATTAACCATCAATCCAGTAAGCCAAGCGTGAAAGAGTCCGAACTTGGAAGCAGCGGAAGGAAAGACAGGTCACCTGCGTGTACATGTACTGCATCGCTATCGTCGATCGATAACAATTTTTGTTCCGTTCAGTTTCACTCTAGGTACGCTTGCGAGCTTACTGGGTTGCTTGGTCACTGGTTTCTGGCAGTCTGCTTGCTTGGTTGTTGCTTGTCTGCGACCTTCCTACGGTTCCAGCAGCTCAAAGGGAGATGATGTGAAGACGGCGGAACTCAGAAGCAGGGAATAGTACATGGCTAGGTAGTTAACCATAATTCCCTTAATAGTCCTCTTGGTTCCGTGGTCTTTACTTCGTTCCCAGTTACACAGCTATAGACTTAGTCGATGGTTGTCGGTGGGCTTGCTTTCTAGGTCGCAAGTCTCGCTCTTTAGTTCGACAGGACCCCTTGCTAACAAGACCTATAATCCCTCAACGGCGGCTCTCATGGAAACTCTCGATACTTCGCTTCACCAAACATCTCCCTTGAACTCCCTATTTCTCCGTTACCAATCAACCCACACCCGATCAACCCATCAAAGACTAAGTACTAAAGCAACATGCGTGAAGGGACAAGCTTGATACTACTTCTCTACCTAGTGTCACTTCCTGCCCCAGCTCTAGCGATTTACCTCCAGCCCAACACAACTCTCCAGTTACCAACCATCAAGACCCATCAGAGTCCAAAGCTCGAACCCGACCAGAGTCTTTAGTTATGCTGTTGACCTTCCGACACCAATAACTCCAGCTTGTGGGTACAATACGATCATCACACGGAATCGCCTGCCTCGAGAACCCCAGACTCGACATAACCAGGGCTTGAATCCTCCCTCCTGGTGCCTCCTCTTTTTTTCTTTCTTGAATCGATACGTTAGCAAATCCTCTCCAGTCGCGAGGACTTCTCGTATTGGTTGAGGAAGGACGGAATTGTCAAGTTCATGTTTGGGTTCCAAAAGGCAGATACTTCCGTACATGACCGGCACCGTGTTGTGATTAACTAGGTAGGTATTGGTCGAATTATTGGCGTTGTTAGGAGGACGGTTGGTTAAGGTCAGAGAAAGTTCAAGGTCAAGGTTAGGGGAAAGGATAATGTCAAGGTCAAGGTTAATATCGCTTCGTTGCCTACCTAAGCAAAGAAAGCGTGAATGGAAACAGACTCAAGATCGTGCAGGGCACATTGGGCTTTTTGGTCCACTTCCATGTTTGATCTGATAGAGCTACCTACCTAAGCAGATGTTCTCCAGGCCCTTCCAGTGCCGCTTTTTTTTTTTTTTTTTTTTTTTTTTTTTTTTTTTTTTTGTGCTTTGGCTTAGTGGCCGGTTATCTCTAGTCATGGTTTGGGGATTGATATGACAGATGGAATGGGTTGGGTTATGGAATCATGATGATGGAGTTGGTGGGTTGGCGTTAGGCGTTCATTGATCCTCCTTTGATCGCTGTCGACCGTCCTTGAACGTCATGCCGTTTATTGAGCCGTTGATCGACGTCGAGTTGATCGATCATCGATTCAAAGTTAATCCTCAATCCCATCGGGACCTGTATCAAGCCAAAGAACAGGCAGACATGAAAACGGCAGACAGCAAACGACGCCGTGGAGGTCCCAACTGGGGGATACAATCTACCTACACTCAGCGACTACCTATCTGAGGCACCTGTACTATTGCTGCTTTCCTTCTACTTTCTGTTACTTTTCTTTAAGTACCTACTTGCGACCTTGCTCTCAAATCGATGCTTACCTACCTAGCTTGCACGTGCTTCCCTCCTTCCACTTGTCTGATCCTCCAGTCCCAACTCCATCAAGATTTCAATCCCGCTATCCAGCTGTTGACATCGAATAAAAGCTATCCCGCCTTCTCAACCAGGGTATGTATCACTGCCAACCAACCAACCCACCTTCAGGACAGCTTTCAATGATCGTCTCCAAGATACCTACCCCGGCCGGCCGGCATCCGACGGACTTCAACACCGACCCGACCACGCACGCCTCTCCAGGGAAGAATTGGCGCATGGTTCTTCAATGGTCACAGTCTAAGAGAAACTTACCTCTAAGCAACTTGAAGAAACCAAAAAAAAAAAAAAAAAAAAGAAAAAAAAAAGAAAAAAAAAAAGAACCTTAAGAAAGAAAATGGACTTACTTACACATATATATTGATTTGGGGTGGTTAGTTCTTTTTTCCTTTTTTTCTTTATTTTTGCTTTGAGTTTCTTGCTCTAGTATAGAATCCCTCAGGGGCAGATAAGTGGAGGTATTAGGGTCTTAAGTCTATTGTCTACTAGGTAGGAAGCAGATCTGTTGTGTCGGTCGAGAGGTACCTACCCTGGGAATGTAATAACTAAAAGAATATAAGGAGGAGATCCCAAGCTGGGAGTAAGGAGGAAAGGATAAAATTCAAGATTAGATAAGAGATAGATTAAGAAATCCCGCTCTAGACTATAGAGTCTTTGTTGAATGTCCTAATAATAATAAGCCTAATATCCCTTCTAGAGAAAAACTAACTACTAGATCTGCTCCTCCATTTTAAGGCTTGATGAGGGGAGTTTCGCTCTCCCCTTTGACCTTTAGTAGTAGTTAATAAGCTATGGTTTTGCTACTCTATCTCAATCCCTAAGGACGAAGGCTATGACCAACTCCAAATTCGCTCCTCTCTACATTTTAGTATAGTAGGGTACTTTTCGTATTGGTGTGGTTTTTGCTCCATTTCAAATCAATGTATCCCAAAAGCACACGCCACCCTCCCCAAAAGCCGCCGAGGATACCTAAGACAAAAGGGCCCGCCCGAACAGGAATCAACAACCGACAACTACCTACCTATACCAACTGCGCCATCCTACCTACCTACCTACCCATCTTCCCACGGGACTAATAGTAATAATACGGATGAACTAGTATATATACCTATTCATATTCAAGTTACCTACCCTTTACATAGGTGCCCCCTGCCCAAGGGGTCAAGTCAAGTCAAGTCAAGTTACCTTACGTATCGGCTGTGCAATGTGTGTCCCCGTTGGGCCCAGCTCACTCACTCACTATTTCGAGTTCGTTCTATAAAATGGAAAAAAAAGAAAAAGGCGAGAAGGGAAGGGCTGCTGTACACTGTACACTACCTACCTACCTTACCTAAATAGGTACCTACCTAGGTTCACGCGGGCCGGCCGTTGGCGCAGGCGGCAACCTAAGGCGCATCATCATGCCCGGCAAATTCCTGAGTCCTCCTCGAAGGATCATCAATCTTTGAAAATAGGTAGGTAGGTAGGAAACATGGACTACCTACAATAGGAATTAACTAGGCAGTTTGGATTTAAGAAAGAGAGGGTTTACTACCTAGTTTCGTTATCAGTCCAAGTTCATCATCTCTTCCTCGAACTTGGTCGGTTTTGTCCATATGCCTACCTATTGTGATCAATCATCCTCAGTCAGGACCAGACGACTCTAGACTAGACGAGACTATATCGCTCTAAGGAGAGGAGGAGGGGCTCAGGGCTGTCTGTCTCAGGACATTCACGTCCTGCCCTTCTCTGCTCTGGTCTGGTATGCTTTACTCTACTCTACTTTGCTTTACTCTACTATACTGCTCTAACCTGACCGGATCAGAACACTAGGCTTCGTCTCTTCGTTCGGTCAAAGTCTTTTGTCTGTTTTTCATTTTTATTTTTTTTCTTCTTCTTCTTCTTCCACCAAGTTCCAACTGAGAACGTACTAATGACAAGCTGGAACGAGTCAAGATACTATGATCACTTCAAAATTTGGGAGATATCAGTTGCTTCATGTTATTCGATTCATGCCACTGTCCAAGTAGTACAAAGTTCCCATCCCATCCCATCCCATCCAACCAACCAACGCCTACTCCCAAGTCTAGCCAGATCCCGTTCCATTTCCTTATTATATCCATATCCGTATCCATCCGTGTATCCGTGCTTCTTCTCTTGTTGCTTTTCCTCCCTTTTATTGTTTACAAACAGATGCAATCAATGCTTCCTCCTAGTCATTCGAACAAACGAGAACCCTGCTCGTTTCATGCTGATGCTTTTCATGCCGCTCATGCCGTTGCACTCGGGTAACATCTTCCCTTTTTCTTTCTTTTGTCTCGACCATCATGATGCTGCCTCGTCTGCCAGAGACGATGTTGCTTATCCCCCACCTACAACCTACAGCCGGCAACAGGGGCAGCCCTAATTAAACCCCCTGAACCGTCCTCCCGACGGCCCCTTGACCGTAAACCTCCTCGATCTTCCCGTGCCAATATCAATCTTGGACAACTCCTCTTCCAAGCTTCCACCTCCCATACCTCCATACCCACCTCCTACCCCTCCACCAGTCATCCCTCCCCACTCGTCTACTCCCATCGGCGCAGCCCCCCTTCTCGTAAGGCTACTACTGTGTAACTGCAACGCGCCACTCATGGTCAGTCCACCGCCAGCTGGTCCTATAGTCGAGGGTAGTGAAAGCGGTACCTTGGCTGGCACCGGGGGGACGCCTCGGGGAGCAGCACCGGGGCTGTGGCCACCATATACGGGACCTCCTGGGGCGTTGCCATTCTGGGCCCCATAATAGTCAAAGGTCGACGCTCGAGAAAGGGACCTTGGCGTAAAGTTATCCTGCTGTGAAGAAGAAGGGGGGTAGCTGACGTTATCGCTGCTTCTGTTAAAACCCGGCTGACCCATGCCCATGGGTCCAGCTGCGGTGATGGTGTTTCTATGGTTACGTTTCTGCAACCTATTCCTACTGCTCACCGTACCAGCTACCGAGGGAGACGCGGGCGGTGTAATGCGTTGATGCTGCTCGTGCATAGACCGTGGTCTCTCACCGCCAGCACTGGTACCCGGACGAGAGCGTGGAGTCACCTGATGACCGGGCATGGCATGAGCGCCGGACAGAGGGGGCCGCGAGCCATGAGAGGAGTTTGGCGGAGTAGTGCTCTTCTTGGGTTCAGGCTCGGGAGCCCATGTTTCCATGGGAAGATGGTCAGAGGGGTCAACTTCCTTGCCGTCGTGGGTTATGATCTTGCCGCTCGCTTCATTGTAATCGGCGCGGCCGATGTTGTCGGAAACAGCGGGGTTGAGGGCGTTGTAAGAATCGGGACCAAATGGGATGCCAGAGAGGCGGCGCTCTTCGACAGGAGGCGGGGCAGGACTGACGGATTTGCGCTTGATGGTTTGTTGATGTGGGTTGGGGCTACGACTTGGCAATGGGCTTGGGTCTCGGCGCACTGGTGGGTTGGGAGAGTAAGAGCGCTGGTTCATAGCGACATTGTGGTTAGGAGTGATTGGTGTTGGTACGTCCTGGTAGCCGCCAGGGCTTCTGCCTTGAGGATGTTGTGGAACAGGTGGTTGATGTGGGGGAACTGGGGAGTGGTCACGAGGATATTGCTGGTAGTTGTTTCCAACTTGCGTGTCTATGGGGTGCGTGTATCGTTTTGAGTTCTTGTCTTGGTACACGCGCTCTGTGATCTCCTGGGCGATACTGGGATCGATGCCGGGGACCAAAGAAACAGGCACCGGAGGCGGCTGATAACTGTCGGTGTGGTCTTCGAACTGAGGGGGGTACGACTGACTTCTCTGGTCATTTTGCGGGGGATAGTGTGACAAGGAACTCTCAGAGTGTCTAGCATATGCCATCCCATGGCCGCCAGGATCCGGTCGTCGGTATTGGTCTCCGTTGGGTTGTGTGTGTCCCGTCCGGCCTCGCATGGGGCCATTAGCCGACCCGGGAACTAGAACATCGGGAAGATCGTAGGGGTCGTGGTTCATGTCCAATGCGGAGGAGTTACGTAGAGGAGCCGCAGGGGCCGAGTCATAACCCCTGTACTGCGGGCGTCCCGGATAAGCTATCGAGCCTGTTTGGCGATGGGCCTCGTTTCTGAGGACGTCTTGCCGCATGTTGGGTGGCATTCCATTTCCAGATGCATCATAGCCGTTTTGGTAACCGTTTGTGGCTGGGGCATTGTTGCCGTTTCGAATTCGGTGAGCCGGGGGAGGTGGAGGGCGGTCACCCTCGAAGCTTCTTGGGCTGTCGTCTAACGAAGGGAGGTCGTATTGACTAGGTTGTTGATATTGTGGAGGGGTGCGATATGGGTGCTGCTGCGGCTGTTGTTGGTAGCGCGCAGCATGAGGGTTGTTGTACTCGAGTTGCTGAAGGGCTGATTGGTTTGGAATATAAGGGCCATCTCCGCCTTGGACAGATGGTGCTGGCAGTGGACGGCGTTTGGGCACGCCTCTCGGCCCGGGACCGGGTCCTATGGCTGAAGGAATATGTTGCTCGACGGGATGTTGCTGTCGTTGCTTGACGACGGACTTTTCAGGTCTCGGTCGGTTATCGTAAAAGGTGATCTCTACGCGGACCTCGCCAGCGTACTTGCCTCTAGACTGTAGCTGGTGCCAGTCGTCGCTCTGACCACCGCCGGGAACAATGACGCCTCCGAGATCGACCCATGTTTCGCCAATCAACTCGCTTTTCTTGTCGTCGGTAAGTAGGGACAGCTTGAGCTGGTAGTAATCGGGGGAGTCGTGGACAGTGAATCGGAGCTCCTGGTCCCTGTAACATGGTGGATTGCGTGTTAGACGTGATTGGTGCCCTGGGGGAATATGCAGCAACGTACCATCTGGGGGTCTGGCCGCCGCGGATGTCGGTAGTGGTCTTCTTTGCTTCCTTTCCCAGACGTGCAGCACAGAAGGGGTCCTGCTTGCCAATGGTCTTGAGGTTGGGCAGGTTCTTTGCGCGATCCACGACGAGAACGAGGGTACCGATTTCGGGGCCGTCGGCGGCTGAGTCGGAGTAGAGGGCGCCGCCGGGGATGACAAACGAGTCTTGTACTTTGGTGGGCATCTTGTCGGCGGCGTTTGTAAGTGGTGGTCGTGGAGGTGGTGGTATGGTTACAGTCGCCGACAAGAAGGCTGTCTCATAACCTGATCATATACGTGTGCGAGGATTGTTGGAATGTTTACTTTGGGATGAAGCTTGGTCTTTTCTTTGTGTATTATGGTTTTTTTTGTTGGTTGGCGCGGCGCGGGTGTGCCTCTTTTGGCTTTCTCGTTGTTGCTGTACAAGCTAGGTAGGTAGGTAGGTAGGTAGGTAGGTAGGCGGCTGTTATGGGCTCGAGCTCTCCCTTGCGTCACAACGAGGGAGGAAGGGTCATCTAGCGATCGTTGGTGCCACTGTGATAACGATTGAAGGGCGGCGCAATAGTATGGACAATGGACGAGACCAGCGAATGGAAGTGCGGCGGAAAGTGAAAAAAAAAAAAAAAAGAGCGAAGAGATCAAAAACGAAAGAAGACCGAGGTGAGGGTCAGTCAGTCAGTGGACGTGGGCTTCAAACTTGTTTTGAGAAGACGGACGGACGAGGAGGAGGGGACGACGGTCGGGCACTGCCTTGGCCAAGACGCCAACCAAACAACAACCCACGTCTAGTCTAAAATAGAGTTGTAGTTGCGCGATCCCAGATCGAAGCGTGCAGATAGTCGGTCGAGGGAGGAGTCGGTTCTTGAAGAACAAAGGGAACTGAAGACGACTGTTTGGCTGGAGAGCGACAAAAGTGGAAGCGGACAAGAACGCAACGGCAGAGAGGATCCGCAGCGGGCGGGATGTAAGGTAAGCCCAGACCAGCAGAGCGAGACGGTGGGTCCCTTTTGTCGACCGCCGCCGTCCGGTTTGGGAAAAGAGAGGGGTCCACTACTATCTTCTAGTGCATAAACACTAAAAATCCCCGACCGCCTTTGACTTCCATGCCTGCAGAGTTGCGGTGCAGTCAGGTCGCTCTCTCTCATGAGATTCCTCATCTTTCACTGGTTACTGTATCCAAGTGTACATACACTAGAGATCTGGGCGAGGGAACAAATCCATGCGATGGTTAGGTGGTGGATCTCTCCAACTGCCAACCATTCATCAGAGTTAAACCCAAGCTTACAAGGGCCTCGAGGGCTCACCACAAACAGGCCTTGGTTTCAGATCCTAGCGTTGGTTTTGTTTTGTTGGGGTGGCTGGCAGCATCCGGAAACGGACATGCGACCACAGCATCGTCTTCCGATGCGAATACATTATTACTTCAACAGAGAAAGGAAGTAATGTCACTGCATCCCGCTTCCCGAGATCATCACCACCGATCCCATCTTCTCAACCTGGTTACATACTATCACGTACCTCGGAGGAGATCATCGGATCCTTTCTTCTACACTACATACATGTCAAACGTTGATCATCCATCGCCACGAACCATGACTTACATATATGGACCTGGCTACAGTAGAAACCCCTGCTTTTGCTAACCCCCCCTTTTGCAAATCACCCCCTTTTGCTAAAGATTTCTACTGCCCGCATTCCCTCTGGTGGCTAGGACTGCAAACTGCAATTCGCAACGCTGGCGGCCCGGATTAGCAAAAGCAGGGGTCAGATTTTGGTGGGAGAGAGCACTTATACCCTTGTACCGGGGGGCAGCTGGCTCAAATGACCCACTTTTGTCCCACTTTTTAAGCCTATCAGTGGGCTTCCAATGGCCAAGAGGCTTCTACCTGGTCTGTGCGCAAGCACCCTCTTTTGCAAAACCCCCCCTTTTGCTAGAAAATCTGGCTGCCGGGATTATTAGCAAAAGCAGGGGTTTCTACTGTACTTGTTGTCCAACGTCTACCACTGTGTACTGTCCATGCTACTGGCTACTACCCCTGACGAACAACAAATAACAAAGATGGTGTGGCAACGAACCGAGTGCATGTGTGGCGGGCCTGCGGGCTGCTGTACCTGACATGAGGCTTGTTGACGATCGGATGGAGCATCGGAGAGAACTTCCAGAACCCCTTCAACTTCCCTTGTTGTCTCTTTCATCATTTTCATTCCAGTCTTCAATCCTCAATCATCTTCATTTCTTCCGACTCCAAGGTACATTTTCCCCTTTTCAACATCAGCACCGCACCGCACCGCACAGCACCGCACAGCACCGGACCCTGCATAAAAGCCTCGGAAGCTGTTTCAAGAAGCTCTCCAAACAAGCTGAGCAAGCTGAAAATATGGTCTCCATCCCGTCACTGTCTCCCAAGACCCCACCACCCACCCACCTTCTCAAGAAACAAAACCATCCAAAGCAAGGACATCACATCCCCCGCTTTCTTATTCTTATTCCATACCTCGGCTTCCTTCTTCCGTCCTCAACTCCTCATTGTCATCATCCCCTGTCAGCCTGTCACTGTCCGTCTGTTAGTCTGTCACTCTCCTTCCAAGCGCCGTCATCCAATGTCCCGCCCTGCCCTGCTCAGCCCAGGCTCGCTTCGTTGCCAGGCTTTAGCAAGGCTTCGATGCGCCCGGTCTCAGCACCAATGAGAGATCACGGTTCTTGTAGCGCATCGATCTCGGGGCCGGCCAGGGAAGGACAGACAGGGCTGGCTGGGGGCCCCTTGTCCCCGGAAACCCCGCTACAAATCTACAAGTACAAGTATGTACAATATGTCACCTAGCGAGCCTAGAAAGAAACCCCGGTCAGGTCAGGTCAGGTCAGGTCTTGACGACGTCACACTCACACTCACACTGGACGGACGACCGACGTCGACGACGGTTCCTTACATCATAGTGTAGAGGGAGGGAGGGCCGTTGTTTCCTACAAAGGGACCGTTCAAAGCTCTCTTCTACACTACCTACACTATCGTGACTGTCTAGGTAATTTCCCACCCCCATCACCACTCTCAACCCGCTCCATTTCGTCCTATCTTCTAGGATTCTAGTCTCAAAGACGACCAACTATGTATCGTGAACTGCTGGGACCTGGGTAATTCAGGTACATAGAGAGGTCCATGGAGATAACTCAACTGAATGCAGCGAGCCTTCCTCCACATTACCTACCTTTTGCATGCTACCATAGGACTTGAGTGAAAAACGCTAATAGGCATACATATCTTTACACATGAGGCACAAGAGAAAAAGCTAGGCATAGGGTAGGTACGTACGTACGTACGTACGTACGAGCTACAAGTCAGTGTGTAAAAAAAAAAAAAAAAAAAAAAAAAAAAAAAAAAAAAAAAAAAGTATTATAATTCTTTGGAGACGCAAAATCTCGGATGTGTACCACTAGGTACCATAGACGGGGCTCAACCTGGGCCGCTCCAGTCAGTCAGTCAGTCAGATCAGATCAGATCTGGACTGCATACCTACCTACCTAGGTACCTACCTACCTAAGCACTTGAACGAGGAATCTACACTACTAATCCGTGAAAACAACCGCTAAAAGGAGATTAGATAGATAGGGTCGGTACTAACCTAGGTAGGCTCCAAGTAAAAAAAAAGCCTCACAAGGCCTGACTCAGACCTTGCTTAACAGCGTTTGGGATTATACAGTGGAAATTGTGAAAAAAAGAGAACCGAAAAAAAAAAGAAAGAGAAGTAACAGAGAAAAAAAAAAGAGATAAAAAGAAAACAAAACATACAACACCAGGGATTCGCTGGTCGTCACCGACCCAACTACTAGTCTGGCCCTCACTGGCTTATCTATGGGAGAGCGGACGGGATCCCGAGTTTTCCGGTGGGTATGGTCGTATGTGTTTGTTCGGATGCAAAGTGTAGCTTATGAAGCGGTCGTTGTATTATCCCATATCGAGAGACTCGGAACAAGACCTGTCTACCTGCCTGCTAGGTACATATAGATTCCAGCTATACAGCTTGTTTTTGGAGTTTTAGTAAGCCCAAGATGAAAGAGAGAAAACAGCCATCTACGTCTTTTATTCAGTGTTGCGGACAGCATGGAATGGCCTGGACCGATATTAGAGAAGAGAAGAGATGTGTGTGGTGGGCATCAGCAACATTTGTTTACTTGCCCCTTTTTTACATTCACCATTCTCTTACCACACGAGGTTGCTGCAAGTGCTTGAGCTAGTAAAGTCAACACACATTGGGTATATAACTAGAAACCATGTGCTAGTCAACTCCCCAGATACGATCACTTGGTTTATATAAACCAGCTATATGACTAAACGCAATGCAACGCCCCAACTTTATGAGTTTCCCATGACACCCTCCGATGTATACCTCGAGACAAACACCGACCAAATTTACCAAACTAATCACCCAACTTGAACCCTTTTGAACTCCAACCACAACTCCAGACGCTATGAAAAAGGAAACATGCTAAGTCTACTGCGAGTGAACTTCTTTCTCTTTCTGTGACCTCTCCTCCGCCTCCGTCATGAGCACCAGCTCAAGAGCCTCATCGGGCGTTTTGAAGACCACAGGCTGCGGGACCAGACGTTTATGGCATCTAATCGTCATCAATCTCAATCACTTCCACATTCGACGGTGGTCCAGATCTCCTCGACACCGAACCAGCCACACTGGGCACCGGAGCAGGAGTTGCCGACGCGGTCTTGATCTTCTTCTGCCTGGGCTCCAGATCCTCGCCATCGCTATCATCATCATCGTCATCGTCGTCCTGCACCACAACGGTCCACTTGCCGTCCGCCTCCACGTGCAAAGCTTTACTATACTGAGGCTTTCTTCCCGTGCGCTCCAGCTCCTTACGGACCTTGAGTAAGAAGCCATCGATTTGTAGATCGTACGGGCCTGCTATCTTATCGCAGCCTGACAGCGGACAGGCCCACTTGTCCGGGCTTGTCGGCTGAGGCGGGCATTTACATGCTCTACCCTCATGACCGCAGGGCACCTTGGACACCTGCCTCGTGTTCAGAAAGGTTTCAAGGTCGAAACACTCCAAGTGGGTGCATGCACCACCGCGAACAGGTGTGTGGAACATGACAGACGAGAAAGGATCAGTCAGGTCAATGGACAGGTACGGTACTGCAACCGAAACCTCATCATCGGCGCCGCTCCCGCCAAGTCGATCCTTGATGATTTGCAGAGTCTTTGACTCAGGAATTAGCCGATTCGTCCAAACGTCATTGACGATGGCGGAATGCCTCAAGGTTTCGATCAACTCCACCGCGATGAAGAAGTTGGGACTTGGGGCGTTCTGGATGACAGCCTCAACCTTGTTTTTGCCCATTACGATCATTTCTGTAAGCTCGATAGACAAATCTTTCCCAAAATGGGGTTTTCTCCGAATTTCAAGGGGATTACCGTTGAAGGAAATGAAAATGTCTGGCCAATTCGACTGGGTGGCCCGCCATGTTTCATCCGACACGACGCCTTTCTGGTGGTTATTGATTCGGCAACAGCGAATTCTCCAGCGCAGCGACTGGTGGGGCTGTACGGCAATTGCTACACCGCGCCTGTCCGTCATCACTCTCAACCGATATTGCTCATCAGTTACTTCGAAGGGAACCGTGTAGATACGCACATTTTCCGCCAGCTGGGTGGGCTTTGTGACTAGTTCCTTGACTGCTTGATACATCCGCTCTGATTCTCCATCTACTACGGTTCGTCTGGGACTTCGAGCATGAGCTTGATGCAGTGCCATCAGCAGGGACCTCCTATCAGAAGCCTCGTAGGCATACTCTGACGGATGAATCGTTGTTCCTAGCGGAGGGACTAGCGGTATATCCGGGGTGCGCGCGGGAGCCGGTTCGCGTGGGACCACGTTTTGCGGTCGCTGCTGTGTTTGCGGGTTCTGCTGTGCTTGAATCTGTTGAGGGAGAGTAGGGGCGATGGGGGCGGGGAGGGGCATTGTAGTCTGCAGCTGAAGCTGTTGTTGCGCTTGTGCCCTTGCCGTGTACAGTTGCGCAGCTGAAGCGCCGTTGTTAGCAGCCGCGGTCATCGCAGCCGTAACCCATTGCTGCCTTTGATTCCCTGGTTGCTGTTGCTGCTGTAGCTGCTGTAGCTGATGATGATGCTGATGCGGTTGCTGTTGCTGTTGCTGTTGCTGCTGTATTTGTTGTCGTCGGAGAGCCCCTTCGTGCTGCATTTGCTGCCACAGCTGTGAAGGTATCACCATATTTTGTAGGCCATGCTGTTGAGGCGCATGTGGCGGATATTGTACACCTTGTTGTGGATATAACGGACGTTGCTGGCGCTGTTGCTGTAGTTGTTGCTGCTGCCATTGTGCCGCTGGGTTTGACAGGTCCTGCGGACTTCGAGACGTAGCCATAGACGGGTGAACGCTTGGTGAAGAATGCTGCATAGAGGGCAGATTCTGGTTAGGATAAGCGTTGTGGAATGCCTCCATCCCTGGCGAAAAAACCGGAGAGTATGGATTTGGGGCATTGCTAAATGTGAAAGCTGCCTGATTCGGGGGTGCACTGTTTGGCATCGGCGGACCAGTGGCTGCCGGGGCCGTTGTCTGGATTGACAGTCTCCTGTTTTGAGGGGTTGTAGTGCTGTTGTTGCCAATGGAATTGTTGCCGTTGGCGGCTGCACCAGTACCGGTCCTTACTTGATGGACGCGTGAGCGATAATACGTAATCAGCTCAGCATTTTGGGCTTCTAGCTCTTGTTGGTTTCGCCATGTTTGGTAAAACTGCGGATTCAAGTTGCCTGACTGGTATAGATAAGCATGATTCCTTTGATCGATCATGAAAGCACGGTCGATATCTTGAGCACAGCCGTGGCCGTCCGGAACTCCTATCCTCCTACGACACGCGGTAAATAGAATTAATTGCAAGACGGGAGAGTAGCATTCCCAGTAGCTCAAGAGCTCATCAACCAGGTAAGGGTACCCACGCTGGCTCACCGTAGCCACGAAGGTGCCATAACTAGTCCCGATCAAATGCAGGAACCTGCCTACTTGTCGTATAGCAGCATTATACGCCGTGGGCGGCTCACATAGTTGATTGATAGGCGCTGGGAAGTTTTCGAAAAATTGTCGATGCATGGGCTGAATGGTAAGGTTCTTTTTAAGAAGCCCCTCCATGATCCCAAGGCCTTCATCAATAGTATGAGGGGGGTACTCGGGTAAGATATCGTAGGCATTCTGCGCATACGATGACCACATGCAGTAGATTTGGTGGAGGGCCAGAAAGAAGCCGTCTTCCTTGATACACGCCTGGTCGAGAAGCGAAAATCTAGCAAACTCGGTGCCTGCTTTGATCCGGTCCTTCACAGCCGGTGAATTTGTGTACCGTTGGAGGACATGTCGAAACTCCAGGTACGTCATGGGTGGAAGAGGCTGCGAAGAATCTATCCTCTTCCTCTTGGCCGCTCGTTCACCTGGGTGCGGCGCCAGAGGCAACGGTGGCGAATTGACATGTCCACCCTGGCCCTGGCCTTGGCCATCGCGTCGAGGAGCTCCGTGGGCCAACAGTGACTGGTTCTGAGGCGCAGGAGAATGTGGAATTGATGCTGCAGCATTTGTAGACTGTGGCGGGAGCTGAGGATGCGCTAAGAACGGACTCGCAGAAGGTGGGACCGCAGGAGTTGTTGGGGCCGAGCCATTGTTTCCTGCTCTTGTAAACGTCGACCCTGTATTGTCATCGTCCAGGCTGTGTACAAATCGGGCGGCTACCACGGGGTGATATGAGGGAGCGGGCGCATTGTGGTTTATGCTAGGACTTTCTCTCGAGTTCGACACGGCAGGACTCGGCTCGTCGCTCGGGGCTGGAGACAGAAGGACGGCAGCTGTCTGGGCAGTCCGGCCGGGGCTGTAGACGCGGGATCGAAAGTTAGCAAGGAAAAAGAACATGAGAATCACAGGAGCATGTTTTCAGTATTACCGTTGAGGTGCCTGTTGCGGCTGCACGGACGGTGGCCCTTGACCGTATGTTGGCTGTTGTTGTACTTCTTCCGCCTCCTCTTCTTGTTCGTTCTCGTGTTCGTGTTGGGGTGTGCCGTCGTGGGCGGCGTGTTGTACGTGGGGTAGTCTGCCTGTGTATTTGCGCGGCCGGCCGCGTGGACGGCCTGTTCCTCTGAACGGAGCGGACGCGCCTGCATGAGGGGTCATCACCTCCCCGGATGCCGACTCTGCCGCCGGGGGTACCGCCGATGCTGGGGCTTGTGCTGTCGGAGGCCGTGGACTGAAATCGACGGCGGTGCCGGTCCAGGCTGGCTGTCGATGGTTGAGGAAGGCGCTGATGGAGGATGCGAGGCGAGGGTCGTTGTAGTTGGCAGAATTATTTACGGGAACCCCGTTAGGGGCTCGCACAGGTAGTCCCGGCATGGGTTATGGCGGTTCGGAGTTCGCCCCGGCAACTGCACGTGAAGCGGCGGTCGGACACTGCACCGGGATCGTTGCTGCGGCAGCGGGAACAAGCAAGATATGTACGTAAAGATAAGTAACAAACGGCTGATCAATGCAGGAGGATTTGCGCGCGCTTTAGTTTTCTATTTTTTTTTTCGTCAAAGTCGCATCGCCGAAAGCGATGGCGGTGCCACGTGGACGAGGGCTTGTGCTTGGTGGGAAGTCAGAAATCAGAGTCGTGATTATTTGGGTGTATTTTCTTCTCTGTTGTCGCGCGCCAGTTGCTGGGCAGCGCCGACATACCATGAGGTGAAGAAGGACAGCAGAGATGAATGGCAAGTACTGTAGCGAGCTGGGTGGGACTGAGGGTAGGTAGAGGTAGAGGTAGTATTGGGTGATGGAAAGAGAAGATGGAAGGATGAACTGGAGGTTTATATCTTCCACTTGCTCCGAGTGGCAACAACAACTCATCATCGACACTTGTTTGGTAATCACGCGATGAGATGAGATGAGCAACAACCTAAGGACCGCACTGAGGTGCCCTTTCTCCTTTTCGTTGTGATGAAGTAGGTAGAAGAGAAGAGATGGAAGGAAGGAAACAGCAATCGAGTAATGCAGTGTAATCTGAGATATCAGATTCTTTTTCCTCTTTGCTTTTCCCGCCAAGCAGTGGTAGTGAGTGTATAACATGAATCGGATGGAGGAGGGCAGGTGCAGCCACTCAAGATGACCACTTGATAGTCCGCCAGCGTCGAGTTGGCATCACTCCAGGTTGACGGGCCACTGCCAACGACTGCAGGGAGGGACATTGGACAACCAACAAACGGAAAGTTGGTGAGTGGGAAGTTCGGACGGACGGGTGAAAGGGCAATGACTAGGTAGTCAGGTAGAATGAGAGTCTAGTAGAGTCGTTGGGCATTTAGCGAAAGTACTGATACAGGAATAAGTAAGTATAGAGTGAGAAAAACTGTGACGATTCAGATAGATGGCGAGAAAAAGTCAAGAAAAATAAGAAGTCACTAGAAGAAGAATGGGACTCCAAGTTATGTAAGTACGTTTTGTATTTCCCGGCTGTGGTGTCCCGGAATTTGGGTAGCAATGGCCCACAGCAGTTAGACAGTGAGACCCAAACGGTCCACGCACGCATTGATAGGCTACTTAGCCGGCCTGGGTACCTACTTATATATGTATGTACAATCTGGGCTGTGCCGCGTAGGTACCTATCATGATGTAGTGTACAATCTAACCCTGGTTTGTTTGTTAGTTTGGTACAGAAAACGCCCACTTCCACTCTCAGGCTACTAGAATGGAAAAGTGTTCGGGTTTTGAGCGGACGGGTGCCGTCGGGGACTACTATCTTATATCTTTTTAGTCTTTGAAGGCCTTAGAAGAAGACGGAGAGAGGCATAAGAAGGCTTATATAGCGTTTTCAACCCTGGCTATTGTCCCATAACGCTTCAAACGGAGGCCAATTTTCTCTTTGGGAGACCAATGAGAGGTTTAGATTTTCCCTGTTCAACCCATGGCCGAGGAACCAAACTAACAAACAAACCAGTATTGAATTGTAGACCTAGGACTTGGCAATGTACACTTCTTCACGACAGCATAGACTAAGTAGTTCTACAGTAGTATATAGAACCCCCTCCTCTCCCACATCCCTCTCTCAGTCCCTCTTTCGCATCTTCATCTCCATGCTTGGCTCAACTCCTGCTCCCTCATCTACAGCCCGCTAGCCCCAATGTCGCCCGCGCTCCGATGCCCATTTTGCCAGCTCTTTGACGTTCCCTAACCCGCCTGCCGTCGCGTCGCCAATCGAGACATTCTCAGCAAACTTGACCCTGTACGCAAAAGACACCGAGTTGCCGTGTTGAATACATACGCCTGATGCTAGTTGCGAACCCGCCTGTCTCGTCTCAGTCCAGCGATCCCGAATGAGCCTAGCCGGTGTGCGCCACATCCTTCCCGTCTACACAAGAGCTCTTCGACAACTGCCCTAGCTGCGGATAGCTCTCTTCCTCTGTGATAGAGTTTAGATCACCCACCGCCGAGACTCCTCTCGGTGAACCCTGCGCAATGGATGCATGGATGCACCCCTGCCGCAAGCAACGGACCAGCATTGTTGAGCCACGAGGTTCCCCACTCCCCGTAGGTGGACGGGGCCGGCAACCGGGAACACGGGGAAGATCGCCCCGGACACGTCCCAACGCGTGCCTATCAAACAGTGGCTGAGTGGCTACAGGAGTCGGCGCCGCTGGTTTCGACGGTGGAAGCTTTCTCTCATTGCGACCAGTTCCTGGTATGGGCGGTTAGCGCAAGGACACCAAGCGATTATTTTATTGCTCCGAAAGAACGGCGCCGGTGGACGCGAAGAAGTCCATGAAACGAAACTGATCATTCAGCCTGAGCCAGCATGTTCTTACAGACAAGCTGGCCTGTACTGCGCTTTTTCAAATTATACTAAGAGTATGGGATCGTCAACGAGATCCATTGATTGCTATGGAGTGGAGTGGAGAGGAGAAGAGAGAGACTGGCGGAGTCTTGAAGGCTAGAAACGGTGCGGTCTATGAATAGGTCGCTCGCATTGGCGCTTCGAGCATCTGAATAGCATCTACCAGCTGTTCAGGGATGCTCAGAAAAGGGCAGTGGCCTGATTCAAGCGTAACGGCTTTGGCCTCTGGTCCTAACTGCGCCGCCATTTCCTGCTGGACGACAAATGGTAGCGCATGATCCTCCGCACAAAAGATGCAAGCACAAGGTATCATCCCATTTTTCCAAGGCTCGTAGCCACTGGGCGTTGCGAAAAGCGCGGCTGACGTGTGCGTCATCTCGGTCATCCATCTCTTTTGTTCTTCGGCGTTGAGGTCGTTGAACATAACGTCAGCCAACATTTCTTGACGCCCGAAAACCCGGTCGCCCTTTTGATCAGTTAGCAATAGTTGCAGCTGACGTGAGACTCACACACAATGGCGGACCGACTTACCTTGTATTCCATCCACGGGAGAGGTTTTCCACCCAGCAAATCGAGCAAAGCCTTGCCGCGAGGGATCACGAAGGCGGCCATATGGATCATGCCTATGACATTGTCCTGGTCTTTTATCGCGTTGCTGCCAATTAGGCCACCGGCGGAATGACCCAACAACAAGGCTTTCTTGCCCTGGAGCGCAAGCTCGCCGAGCACGGATTGCACCGCTGTAACGTCGTCGGTTAGACCGTGGAGGGGCGTCGTTGTGCTACCAACGGTACGCAGTTCGACGTGGATAGCCTCGAAGCCTGCTGTGTGTAGTTGTTGTACAACGTCATGCCAAACGACGGGCTTGTGCCACGCACCTGGCACAATGACGATAACCGGCTTGGACATGACGCAATGGTGGATAAGGAGACAGTTGTGAAAAAAGCATCACGGTGTACTCTTTGAGAGGGGTTTCTAGGCTTGAGGATAAATAGGTGAGTGTGGGAGATACATCATTAAAGGTACGGGTTTCCTCTTCTTTTATCTACAAATAGTTTGGGAGGTCGGTATGGCGCTACATCCCTATACTATCGGCATTCCGAGTATACCCTTTTCCGAGATCCCTATACTATCGACATCCTGGACAAGTATATGTGATATCGCGCTGGTATATAAGCCTCAGAGGCATGTCACCATACCCCGTCGACATGAAGACCAGAATTTCAACCGCCAACCTGCTCCAGTTGCTGGTTCTTTTCCTTCCAACTCGGACTGTTCAGTGCCCTAGCGTAACACGTGCGCCCGCCCCTGAAAACATGGCTACTCAACGAATTGACGTTCACCACCATTTTGTCCCGGAGTTTTATGCACAAGGTGCGTCTAAGGCGGTTTGCATCCGTTCTTTTTCTTTTCCATGTAAGTGCTAACGTTGCCATAGCCTTACGAGCTAACGGTGGTGACCCCTCGGGATGGTCCATCCCGGACTGGAGCCTGGAGAAGGACCTGTCCTTCAATGACGAGCAACGCATATCCTTTGCCTTTCTTACCATCACTGCTCCCGGTGCTGAAATTCTCCCCCTCGTCGAGCAGGCTGGCTTTTGTCGACAAGCTAACCAAGCGGCCGCCGAGATCTGTGCGGCCCAGCCAGCCCGCTACGGCTTTTTCGCTACTATTCCGTCCCTGCTTGACCCCGAGGCTGCCCATACAGAGATCATCCACGCGCTGGATGAGTTGCAGGCCGACGGCATCATCTTGTATACTCGCTACGGATCGGACAACCATTATCTAGGCCACCCGGACTTCCGCTCCACCTGGGACCTGCTCAACAAACGCCGCGCCACCGTCTTCGTGCACCCCACGCACCCCGTGGACATCCACTGGGTCAACCCCTCGCTTCCGCAGCCCATGATTGACTATCCTCACGAAACTACCCGTACCGCCGTCGACCTGATTATCTCGGGCATTATGCGTGACTACACCGACGTGAAGATCATCCTCTCTCACGCCGGCGGCACCTTGCCCTACCTGGCGCTGCGTCCAGCCGCGGTACTGCCGTACCTTCCCCCTTCGATTGCGCCCCCCGTTGCAGCAGCAGCACAGGAGGGCCACCCGACTGACGTTACCAACCAGTTCATGGAGGACGCCAAGCGGTTCTACTTTGATACAGCATTGTCGGCGGGCTCCCATACTCTGTCGCTATTGAAAGAGTTTGCGAAGCCGGACCACGTGCTGTATGGTAGCGATTTCCCTTATGCGCCGTCACCCGCTATTGCAGATATGAACGCAAGACTGGATAGCTACGGCGCAAAAGACGAGGCGTTTGTCCAGTCCGTTGCGTCGGAGGCTGCGTTGAAGTTGTTCCCTCGTTTGAGTAACATCTTAGCGAAGAATCGCCACGCTTAGTACTCACATAGTATTTCGCTGTTAAAAATATACATGTCTCTGTCCGCTAATTGTGTATCTATCATATCAGTCGTGATGTGAACCTCCAGACTTAGGTCTCGAAGAGTATAAGTGGGAGTGCCTCTCGCCATCTTGCGATAATGGCACAGTGTGTAATGAGGTCATGTTAGTCTGTTGATACCCACGGTCTCCTTATAGAAAACAGCAAATGTGTAACTTTGACAACTTGAACACTTTGTTGCCTGGGACTTGATTGTGTTTTGGTCAATATCTCGTATGTACGTAAGTACCTAGCAACGTTGGTTTTAGGTTGACGTGGGAAAAGAAGGTAAGACGAGAACCAACCACGACTGAAGAAATCCATCCGCTTAGCAACCGAGTTGCAAACGGCCCAGTCCTGCCAAAGAGATTGATAATGTGATCGGATGAATATTGCTTTCTCCATCGCGACGAGCAGCCAGCGCGTTTGAGTGATCCGACGTTTGATCTTTTGGTTTCTTTTTTCATCTCTTTTCTATTTTATTTTATCTTCATCTCCAAGTCACGAGTAAAAGCAACCTGCGAGTAGCCGGCTTGTGATTTGATGTTGGTGTTGCACAGACCGTTCGTTGTCAGTTTCATACGAGTTGTCCAGGCACTTGTTAACCGAGTAGAGTACATGGCAGTAAGTAATAACTTGTAATTGATATTTTCTTCACCCATAACTTATGTACACAGGGGCTCTATGGATGAAGATATCTCACTAGATAGAATACACAACTCAACATCAATACGAAGGTTGTTGTGAGGAACAAGTCACTAACTGAACTCACTACCATTCGATGCCCATGCTCCAATGACATCTAATACAGGCGACACTTACACTACCTACAATCATGGCGGGGATGCAGCACGATAAGATAACACCAAACATTGCCTGCCAAAAAATTGCAGCTTTGGCAGGCGGAAGAATGCTCCGTGCACAGGGCAGCCAGACATGTACCAATCAAAGAACGACTTTTCGAATGGACCCTGGAAAGCTTGGCGTTTCTGGCCTGGGGCTGGTCGCTGCGCAGGTAAACTTTATCGGCTTGGCGGGGCCTCCAATCGATGGCTCCAACCAATGCTTTTTGCATCGCATCGCCGTCAAAAAAATAAAATTCCCACTTGGAGATTTCAACAATTCGTGAACTTTGGGCCCCGCAAAGTCACCATCATCACCACCACCACCTCAAGACCTCGACGCCTGCCTCCCCCAATCCGATTCCGATCGATCGACCTAGTCGAATTCCTCCGATTTCGATAACCGAGTACCCTCTTTTCAACACTAGGTACCCAAACCAAACGGAACGAACATACCCATAACCAATCCGCAACCATGGCAGCCGAAGTGCAGCCGCTGGCGACGCTCAAGTTGCCCACGGTCGTCAGCCCCATCACGGCCGAGCAGCGCTACTGGAAGTCCTTCAAGAACCAGAAATCACACACCTCAACGGCAGCATGGCCTATCTCGCACATCAGCTTCCCCGGCTCCAGCAACGGCTCGGCCGCCTCGCACTCCCTCGTCACCGCCGCCAAGACCAACGACCTCTTCGCCGTCACCTCGGGTCCCCGCGTCGACATCTTTTCCATCCGCAAGCGCGAGCTGCTCAAGACCATCGGCCGCTTCGACTCTCAGGCCCACAGCGGTGAGATCCGCGCCGACGGCCGCGTTCTCGTAGCCGGCGAGGACTCCGGCAAGATGCAGGTCTTCGACGTCGGCACCGGCACCCGCGCCGTCATCCTCAAGACCTGGCACGTCCACAAGCAGCCCGTCTGGGTTACCAAGTGGTCGCCCGCCGAGCTGACGACGCTCATGTCCTGCTCCGACGACAAGACGGTCCGCTTGTGGGACCTGCCCTCCAACGCGCCCTCGCGCCTGTTCGCCGGCCACCAGGACTACGTCCGCAGCGGCGCCTTCATGCCCGACCGCAACAACCTCCTCGTGTCCGGCTCCTACGACTCGACCGTCCGCGTCTGGGACGCCCGCGCCCCCGCCGGCTCCGTGCTGACCTTCAAGCACGCCGACCCCATCGAGGAAGTCCTCCCCTTGCCCGGCGGCACCACCCTGCTGGCCGCCACCGGCTCCGCCATCTCCGTCCTCGACCTCGTGGCCGCCAAACCTCTACGCCTCATTACCAACCACCAAAAGACCGTCACGTCACTCAGCCTCGCCTCCAACGGCCGCCGCGTCGTCTCCGGCTCGCTCGACGGGCACGTCAAAGTCTTTGAAACCACCAACTGGAACGTCGTTTCCGGCTCCAAGTACCCCTCGCCCATCCTCTCTCTCTCCGTCATCGCCGCCGGCGCCGGCCACGAAGACCGCCACCTAGCAGTCGGCATGCAATCCGGCGTTTTGTCCTTGCGCACCCGTTTGTCAGGCGCCACCGCCGAGAAAGCCCGCGCCCGCGCCGCCGAAGACGCGCTCATGGTCTCGGGCGCCACCAGCAAGCTCGCCAAGATCGACTCGGCAAAAGCCAAGCGCAAGCGCAACGCCGCCTCCAACAAATCCATGGCCCTCCTAGGCGAGAACGTCGACGTGATCATCCCCACCGACGCGACCAACTCCGCCGGAGGCCGCAAGCGCCGCGTCAAGCTCAAGCCGTGGCAGCGCGACTTTCGCGAGGGCCGGTACGCCGCCTGTCTGGATGCCGTGCTCGACTTGTCTTCGCCCGAGTACCAGCCCGTGACTGCCCTGTCCGTGTTGGTGGCGCTGCGCCACCGGTCTGCCCTCCGCGAAGCCCTGGAAGGTAGAGACGAAGTCACTGTTTTGCCTTTGTTGAAGTGGGTCATCAAGTACATCTCCGATCCGCGGTACGCGACTGTGTGCGTGGACGTGGCGTTCCAGCTGTTTGATATCTACAGCGAGTACGTGGGCGGCAGCTCGGAGCTGGCGGATCAGTTTGCTGTGATGACGGGTAAGGTGAGCAGGGAGGTGGAGAAGGCGCAGATGGCGATTATCACGAATGGTATGGTGGAGAGTTTGATGATTGGTGGTGCCGAGGCTTAGGAAGCTGAGCCAGCATCGGACAAGGCCCTCGAGACTACTCCTTGATCAGAAGAAAGTGGTGGTTGGAAGGGGATGGGAAGAGATGGATGAGCTGTGTGGACGGATGGAATAAGAAAGATGTAAAGAACGGACGAGATTTGTTATACCACAAAGCAGGAAGGACGGGGAAGGGAAAAAAAAGGAGGGGGTAAAGGATCCCGGATGTGTTGGTTCGGTTTGGTTCGGTTAGGTATCATGGTTTTTTCTTGATATCAAGCCCTGCATGGCGTCGGCGTTCAAACATCCTTTTTGGCTTTTTGTACTAATCTGGGCTCACAAAAGTATACATACGGTTACACAAAATAAGGGGTTGGGACTAGATACCTCGAGATAGATACCTTAGGAGAATCAGTAAAAGCCATTCCAAATATTAGGCTTGTTGCGTGACATTGGACTCTTCTGGACGACGCCACCACGATCAAGAGCTTTGTTGCAGCGTCAACACTCAGCGTATCCAATAGAATTATGACTATAAATGACAACGTAAACATCTCGCTCCAAAGTCCTCGCTGAAGATCGCTTCAACTTTCCACTTAGTCGTAATCCTCCCTCCTGACTAGGAGAATAGAATAAGATACAGAAAGAGTCTCTCCGGTGAGCCCCTCACCACCCTCTGGTATCTGGCCAGACATCAAAAAGAACTCCCGGTCTGCCTTTGACGCCTGCTCTTCCAAGCGCCTTCCCAGGGCTGACTGTTGACAGCCCGACCAAAACTGCTGTCCCACTCTGTCATTGAAGACCGCCTCAATGGCACGCCGTTCCCTTCTCGGGGGGTTCCAGCAAGAAACACCATGCCGTCGTCTTTGCTGTTTCTTCGCAGCCAAGGCATCAACCCAAGATGCGTTTGATCATCAGATGCTTGCTGGATCCGGCGTTTCGTTCTCAATATCGTATATACAAAGTTTTCGTCCTTCTGTCATTGCTTACATGCCACCAAGCTCGGCCTCCAGGCCGCCGTTGTACGCGCCATACTCATGTGGCCTAGGATCTTCGGCAGTCCATTGTTGGCTGTGCACATCAGTAGGCATGGGCACCTGAGCGGGAGCCTGGGGTTGAGCGCCGCCCTGTCCTTGACCACCGGGCACGGTGCGCACAAGCTGCCTGAACCTGAAGACTTCATCGAGAATCATCTTGCGCATCTCGCCGACATCATCGACAACCTCAAAGTCGAAGTTGAAGGGGGTAGGGCAGTCGGGCTCGTCGCTGGCATCGTGCCAGATGGCGAGGTAGGGGTGCTTGAGAGCATCCTCAACGCTGATACGGCTGGTAGGATCGAAGGCGAGCATGCGGTCGAGGAGATCGAGGGCGTCGGGGTTGGCCTGGGGGAAGAGCTGCTGGAAGGACTTCTTGGGCATGGGAGGCAGGTTGCGGACGTATTCCTGAGCTCTGGGAGAGCCGATACGGGAGAGGGTCTCCTCATTCGGTGTGCCGAGGATGTGCAGGATCTGGTTCAGCTGATCGACGTAATCTCTACCCTTGAAGAATGGGCGGCCACCGAGGAGCTCGGCAAGGATACAGCCAACGGACCATACATCAACTAAGGAATGAGTGTTAGCCTGAAAACGATACCGAGGAGACAGCTTGAGGGAAAGACATACTGGCTTTGGTATAGTTCTGGAAGGACAACATGATTTCGGGGGCACGATACCATCTCGTGGCAACGTACTCCGTCATGTAACCCGCGTTCTCCTCAGGATCAACAGAGAAACCACGCGCAAGACCAAAGTCGCAGATCTTGAGCTCGCAGTCGGCATTAACCAGCAGGTTACCGGGCTTGAGATCACGGTGCAGAACGTTTGCCGAGTGAATGTACTTGAGACCGCAAAGAATCTGGTAGATGAAGGACTGGAAGTGGGCATCTGTAAGTGGCTGACCGGACCTAATGATAGCAGCAAGATCGCACTCCATCAACTCTGTAAAAGGACCCCCAGGTTAGTATGTTGGCCCATCTTCTCTTGAGGCCTGAGCCATGACGTACCCTCGTAGAGATAGGTCTCGTTGAACATCTCTGGCCGGGGAATGTCCATATCGTAGAGGCAGGTAATCTAAAGAACCAGAAATCGTCACGGTCAGCTACCATGCATCGATTGCAATATATGTATTTGAGCAACCTACGTTACGGTGGCCCCTGAAGTGCTGGAGGAGCTTGATCTCGCGCAAGGCGCGCTTGGCCAGGATCTTTTTGCTGAAGACATTGGTGACCTTCTTGATGGCGACTCCCTCGTTCGTCTGGGTGTTTACGGCGGCGCTGTTTAGGAGGAAAGGGAGGTTAGCTTGAATCATGGAAATATGGCATGACACATGTAGATGCGCCGCGGCCCAGAAGCACAAGCGGCTAAGCAGGAACGGGAGCAGGAGCAGGTGGACGTACCAGACAATGCCATAAGCTCCCTGACCGAGCTCCTTGGTGACGGTGTAGCGCTCGTCGACAATGAAGTCCTGGTTGAAGACCTTGAAGATCTTGCGACCCACGAGATCAGCCATGGCGAATGTGTGTGTGTGGTGTTTCGGGGACGGTTCGTAGCTTGAGGAGAGAGGTGGTTCGGGTGGCCTTTAGGCGCAAGTTTGGTAACGGCCTGGAGGTGGTATCGTGGGTATGTAAGCTCAAGCGCGATCAACGTCTTTGTATTTGGGAAATGTCGAGGAGGAGTATACGGGACAAAAGTAAGAAGTAGATTGAAAAGACGGGAGCGAGGCAATAGGCAACCGGCTAATGTAGTATTGAAGGAAGGCAGCGATGGAGAGAAAGAAAGAAAGAAAGAGGAAAAAAGTGGTGATGATCAAAGAGGTTTGCAGAGAGTAGGGTGGTCCTTGGCACAAGTACTGTACACTACTGAAGAGTCGGAAGCCCCTGGGATAGTAGTGTGTGATGGCAATGTGAGTGCTGACTGGGCCGGAGCAACTTGCGCTTTGGCTTCAACTGCTATTGATTGCTAGTTTACGGTTGGCGTATCTTTAGAGAAGCAATATGATGGCGATTCGAGCAGCTTGTTCAAATCGACGATATCATTGAAAGTGGAAAACGAGCAGTGAGGAGAGCGGGAGCTTCCTGAAGAGAAGCTCGGGTTTAGCGAAGTCAAGGACCTGCTTGGCCGTGGACCTCAATGGTGCAGTGGCTCCCCTGGGCTCGAAGCGGACAATGGTGAGGAGAGGAAAGAGGGGCGCCGAGGGACCCCGACCATGCGACCACTGCGCTGATCCCGGCACCAGAACGGGACCTGAGCGAGGGGCTGTCTGTGAGGCAACGCGGGGTCCGCTTCCCAAGAGGCCAATGTCAGCGGGCGCAAAAGTGCAACAAGCCGACGTGACGAATGGCGGCTTGTCGGTTCCTGACGAATGATGGCCGTTTTCAGGCTTGTCGCTGGTTGCCTCTTTTCCTTCTTTCCACTTTCCCATCCGTCATTGCCCAGGGGTACTACAGTACTCATTGCTGAACGTTTAACTCGTCCAAGACTTAGGTTCCATTGCTCACAATGGCGGCCTAACTTCAGACTTGAATGCAATGAATTCTACCTAGGGGCGTGAGCATCGCATTAACAACTAAACACTACCTATAAAGCCATAAAAAACCACCCCCCATCGAAACAGAACAAGGCCATTACCATAATGCTTGCCGCCTTGAAACAAAACAAAAACACACCGAGAAATCAAACAGAGGGATCGCCTGGCTTGGGGGCGCCTGTTTTGCGCGGCGGTCTCCCCTTGCCCAGCCAAAACGGAAGTCACTGCAAAGTCACTCCACAGCGGAAATCACAAGGGAACGGTACCTGATTCTACCCCACCCGCTGCGTCCCCGCTGTGATTTGCAA
The DNA here is from genome assembly GCF_033458365.1 of Neurospora hispaniola. NCBI lineage: Eukaryota > Fungi > Ascomycota > Sordariomycetes > Sordariales > Sordariaceae > Neurospora > Neurospora hispaniola. The sequence continues at coordinate 6,116,457 of NW_026944406.1, read as the reverse complement.
CCCTCCTCCCGCGGCCATCTTTGGTGCTTCACCTTTTTTTTGGCGCGCGACTACGGCCGCCTCCCCACTGGCCGGCGTCAAAAAGATTCGCAATCATCAATACCATCATCTCGATGAGTTCGAAGGGGGGACGCATTGTTTACGGATCGTTGCTTGTTGCTTGAGCGAGGTGAAATATCATCAAGTTTGATTGTCCATGTACACGTTGCCTCGGCAGATCTTGGCTTTAACTGAGGGCGTCAAGGTGAAGGTTTGCGGACAACACCGAATTGAAAGACCTGGGAGTGCTTACCTCTGGGCCCGGGCAAGAAAGTTCCGGGGCTGAGCTTCATCCGTGATCCGGCGGCCGTCTGGACGGCGGCCCTCTCCGAAACCTGACCTTGAATTATTTTCTCCCAACAGTCTTTTTTCATGGTGACCTGCCGTCAACCAGTATTGGAGGATTTTCGAAAGGACAGGATCCCAGTTTTCCCCTGACCCAATCGGCCGGCTGATGCCGACAACATGTGGCCGCACTGACTCCCTGGTCGTTCCTGGACTTCCCCAGTGCCGTAGGGCTGATGCAGTTCTAGATGCAGACTTGGTCGCCAGAATAGGCCGCGATGTCGTCGCTCTCGCCGAGATGAGCTTCGTACTACCTCGGCATCATCGTAGATAGACCACTCAAAGTAGCAGACCGTTCTCGACGTCGTGAAATCCGAAATACAAACACCGAGCTCCCTCCGTTCGTGGCGACGAGGTTATAAGCCGCTCTTGACCCAGTCGAAGTGATGTCCATGATCTAGATCAACTCGCTCTCGCAATGACAACACGTAACGAAGCTCGACGGCAGCTACCTCGATATGATGGGGAGAAATCCGACCAAAAGGAAACGTGCACAAACGACAACGTCTACATGACTGGTATCTATCTTCGGTCTACAACAGCAGCAACAGTCTAACCCAACGCCTCAACGCCTGCCTTCTAGTTTTTGGTCGACGAAAGCTCATCTTCTACTCTCTACTCGGCCTTGACATCCGGAAAGACATCGCCCAAAAAGTTCTTGGAAAACCTCGTGGCCTGCTCATACGCCTTCTCGAACCCGGACTTGCCGCCGTAGTACGGATCCTGGATGACCTCGGCCTTACCGGTGCCCGAGTACTCGCCAAAGAGCATCACCTTGGCCTTTCCCGGATGACGTTGCTGCAGGCGCTGGAGGTCGGCCAAGTTGGCCCGGTCCATGGCGAAGATGTAGTCGAACTTGTCAAAGTCGGAGGTATTGACCTTTTAATCGTGGAACAACAGTTAGACATCGAAGGAGGGATTCGAGGATGAGGACTAGTAGGATGTCTGTCAGCCACCAGCAGCTGATGGAGGAAAGCGTACCTTGCGCGCGGCATGGATGTAATCGGTTATTCCGTGCTCTTGGAGTGTCTCCATCGTTCGGTCGTCGGGACCTTCGCCAACGTGGTAGGCACCTGGAAATGAGGGGAAAGGTTAGCATGGGAAATGGGCCTGACAGCAAAGGCCAATGGTCCTTGGAAAGGCATACCAGTTCCGCACGAATCAATCTTGGAAATACGACCCTTGTATTCGGGCTTCTTGGCCATCGACTGGAAGACACCTTCGGCCATCGTGGAGCGGCAAATGTTGCCGAGGCAGACGAAGAGGACGGAGATCGGTTCGGACATTTTGGCCGGTGGTTATGACGTTCGACGAGCTCGCTTGAAGAACAGAATAATCAGTGTGGTTGACAAGCGAAACTAGGAAGAGACAGGTTGGAATCGCAAACGAGTTCGACAAGACAACTTTGGCTTCAACAACACTGGCAGCCACCACGAATCATGGAGGGGCGAAGCCGATAAGCGCCCGATAAGGCTCAGCTTCAAGGATCCCCTCTGTCAAAGAAGGGTCAGGGGTCCAGGTCATTGTGATTTGTGAGGGAAGATGACTCGGCAGACAGATCTAGAACTTGGGGCACATCGATCGATGCGATCGTTAGCATCCACGGCCGACATTCTCAATGTCCTTTTCCGATGTTCGACGACAACCCTCAGCAACTCCAACGAAGGCGCGACCTTCACTTGCTGTTTGACATTCACACTTGTCACGTATCAGCCGACTGGCAGAACAGTCCGGCAACACTCCGACACGACCCTGCGGCCGCCAGCAACTGCACAAAATTGCAGACGCGCACGTACCACTGGCGCAGTTTGCACTCGTGCACAGGCCATCCCACAGTAGCCTATTTAATCATGGGTCCCCCTCCGATTTCTTTGAACTTTCTTCTCCTCTTTTTTTTCTTCATACTTACCTTGATTGACTGCGCGGAGATCAAGAAAACCGCGTAGTACGGTGGAGAGCCTGCATTGCACATCGTGGTGCTAGCCATCGTGAATTGCCCTTCGGGGCCGTTCCGGTCGTAATTTTTGATGTCGAAAACCATTCAATTGCGAAAGCAAAACCTTTTCAACTTTTTCACTATGTTGCCTCTGCCTGCGCGGTAGGGCCATGGAGAAGAATGATATGCCGGGCTGTGCTTGTTTCTGTACGACGTTTGTGGTGGTGGTGGCGGTGGTGGTGGTGGTGGTGGTGCCGTACTATCAAGCCCACCGCCGCAATAACCGTTATCTTGTTCCAATCTGGATCCCAACATGCCGCGCCGCGTACGACGCGCAAGCTGTCATCGATTTATTTGTCTTGGACCCTGAGATGGTGTACTAGTAGTGGTGATGTCGATGTTGATGGTGTGGCCGGCTTACGTGATTTTCGTCGTCGTCAACATCGACTCTTCGATTGATGCCGATGAGATGAGATGTTCACAAACCTTCCGTCAACCTAGATTCCCGCACTGGCTGACATCGATAAGTATCGAGGAAGAAGTTGGCAGCAATGACCACTTGACGGTGAATGGTGGAGCATCATAGCGTCTTTCCAAATGAAAGAACTGCCAAGCAACTTGGTCGTTGCTTGGCGCCCTCCTTGACTCTCTTGGCCAAGACCCCAAATCCATCTTCCCTCGCGATACACAGCATGAAGAGGACATGGAAGGGTACCTTTTCTTTTTGTCTCCCCGCCTTTCTTTGGCAATTGGATGCGAGACACTCAGCATTAGGTTGGCGGTGTATGCGTTATTGGGAGTCCTGAACCCCAAAGTCGTCCGACCAGTCTGCCTTGCAATGGCTGCTGAAAATGCTGAACGTGGAGGTGGAAGTGTTGAAGACAAACTTAACCGACATGTCAGTCACTCAAGCACGTATTCCGACCCATGTCGAGCGCAAATGCTGAGCCGCACCGACGCGACTCCACCGCGGCCCGATCAACGGAAAAGACGGGCTGCCTCGATGTCCTCTTGCGGTTAGAAAGATTCGGAGCAGGACCTCGGCGCGGGGCCATCATGAACACCGGTTCCCCAAACCACTGCAAACTGTTATCTCTCCCACATGGATATTCGACACCATCCCGACATATATGTACCGTGTAGTGGTGTAGTGTACCTACACCATCATCATGACAGGACACTTGGCCCTTTCGGATCCCAGCGCCTTGTCAGATAATCAATGACACGAGGCGGGTGCTTATCAATATAGTAGATCGGCTCTCCATGTGCTCACCACACTGAACCCCGGGATCGAATCTCCATCTTGCTCAATCGGTACATTCGCCGAACATGAAGCTGGATAATGAAAGCAAGTGAAAGGAAAGGTACGGAAGTCTTGTACACCGCCAGGCTGCCGTCCTACCGTATCTGAGACCTTGTCCGGATGCGAACATTTGATCCTCGTCATTGAACCATGTGGGGGAGATGGCAGTGTTCTAGTGGTCCAAATGTTCCAAAACTATCGAACGAACGAGTCCTTACAACGAGGTATGATGGTACCTAACAAAAGTTGGGCCTGCAATCACGCAACTACCGGCAACTTTACGCAAGATGCAAAGCGACACTGGCCGCATATTCAATGCTTCACGTCCGACGGCAGTGTTGCACATTCTGGGGTCAATTGATAATCTGCACTGCATATACCCCAATATATCTAAACAGCATGAATTGAATGCGCCGAAGCCTCTTTTGAGCGTGGGAAGCGTGTCGAGGATACGGTCCCTTGGACTCGACGGACTGGGCTGTGAGACTATGGTTTGTTTCGATCGAAACAGATTACAAAATGGGAAGGACGTTGCCTACCTCTACCTTCGGTTGCTCGCCCCGCCAAGTCAATTTCAAACTGGATGAATGAATTGTGATTCGGAGCACTTGTCCTGATATCATTCCTTCCACATTGGGATCTGAGATGTCGAAGAAAAAAGAAGAAAAGAATTGAGACAGACGACATCAACACCCACGGCTCCAGGGGGGTTCGTGGTTGGTCGATGCTCCAGCCCCGATAATGAGGTTTGGTTGCTCAGATCGCCTATGGACTTGGGGAACGGATCGCGGCTTCTTCGAGGCCCGGGGGAGGGATCTGCGACTGGCGCCAACGTCCATGTCATGAAGACGACATGTCATTGGTCGATCTCTGTTTGAATCGATACCCAGACTCGATTTTTATTTTTCTGTGAACGGGCTCCCATGAGTTTGGGAGAGATGCAGGGTCTTCAGTATCTCTCCAACTTATTACAAATCTGGGAACGGAAAGTCATTGCGGGATCGTACACTACAAGCAAGACACTCACTCAGTCTCCCATCGATGAGTGCGATCGATAATATTTCCGGTTATAACATCTTATCTTTCCCTCCATCCGCTCCTAGTCGCTTGTGCATTTGCAGCCTCCTTCCTCTTCGCCATCTCCATATCACATCCATCCTCACCTGCACGTCCTCTTCCCATCCCATCTCCCAAAAACCATACCTTGTTGTATCTTTACCATTAAAATCAACTCTTTACTGTTCGCAAGTCGAGACCTTTGAACCATCAAGTCTGTGTGTTCTGTACCAGTTCGCGCGCAAAGGCACAATCGCACACGAAAACGCATTAAACTGCATTACGCCGCGAGCTTCACATTCCAACGACATCCTCGAGCACCATTGACCACAAGACCAGAGCTTACTTGGACAATTCGACGGACTCTGTCAACAAATTTGTGACAGCTCAGAGAAAAGTCGACGCTGTCCTTGGCAAGTTGCAGTGCTTCTTCCTTCGCTCCGATCTTCGCCTCTAGCCGATATCTCCGAATCTCGATATCTGCTGCGATTGATATCTTCCAGATTTGAGACGACTTTCCACACCAGCCGAGATCTCATTTTTTCTGTCTGGTCTACACAGCGATCGGTTCCAATACCACGGATCAGGAAACGAAGGGATCCGCATATTGACAAGACGGAACTTTGGACATCCGAGCTGTGATCACTGCAGTCCCTCCTCCATAAGTATCGGCGCATACGATCGGTCCCTCAAGGTACTTACATATAGTACTTCCTCACGGACCCCCAACCCACGGCCAAACAGACAGCGACCGACAAGTTCCTTTGCAAATCGCAACCATGGTTGAACATGGGCCTGTCCACAACAGCGAGGTTTACGTCCTCAGCCAGACGCCTTTTCCGAACCACCTCCACCGCGGCGGCCGTCCCTCCCCGCCGTCGCCCATCACCCCGGCCGAAGACGACTTCTGCTGCTCGCCCATCGACAAGCTCCCGCTGCACAACTTTGTCGAGCCCGCCATTGCAGCATGTGAAGAGCAGCTCGCCGTCGAGTCGCGCCTCTCGGGCGCCGTGCACCTGCTCAACACGGCTTCCACTGCGCTCTCGTGCATCACCGACCTGTACTTGTCCGACCGCATCGCGCGCGACGGGTTTCACCGCGCCGTCGACGCCATTGTCCGGCGGCAGGGCGATCATGGGCGCAATGGCAAGCTGGTCATCATCGGCGTGGGCAAGTCCGGGCACATTGCCAAGAAGCTAGTCGCTACCTTCAACTCGCTCGCCATCCAGGCTGTCTTCCTGCACCCAACAGAAGCGCTGCACGGCGATCTGGGCCAGATCAACAGCCGGAACGACACCCTTATGCTGATCACCTTCTCGGGCAAGACGCCCGAGCTACTTCTCCTCCTCCCTCACCTGGACCAGTCACTACCACTCATCCTACTCACGAGCCACACCCGCCCAGAGACATGCGAGATTGTTCGCCAGCGACCAGACACCATCCTCCTCCCAGCCCCAATCCACGAACCCGAGACCAAATCCTTTGGCGTCAGCGCACCCACGACTTCCACGACCGTTGCACTCTCAGTCGGCGACGCCCTAGCTATGGTGGCCAGCCATGAACTGCACCCTTCTGTATCCAAGGTCTTTGCCAAAAACCACCCTGGAGGCGCTATCGGCGCCGCTTTGCGCGGCTCTTCCGTCTCGCCTTCCCCCTCCATTAGCTCCTCAGCCTCGGGCACCACACCATCTTCTTCCCGCACCACATCCTCCATGTCCATCTCCTCTCAACCACCATCACCACCTTCACCACCACCAGCACGCCACTCCCTCCGCGACCTAGCCATTCCCCTCCACGAAATCCCTTGCCTCGAGACTCCTCTTCACAACCAACCGGGTCACGACCCATCAACACCCACCCTCACAGCCGCCGACCTCCTTCTCGCCGCTTACGCCTCCCCCTCCGGCTGGGTACGGCTTTCCCACGGAGGAGGTGTCGTTTCCCCCAGTAGAATCAAACGCCTCACCCCCTCCCAACTCTCCCTTTCTTTATCTGATCCACGTCTCAGCTGGCTCGTCACGCCCCAAACCGAGTTTTTGTCCTTGACGGCCGATACGGAGGTGCGCAACGCGGCGGAGTGGATCAAAGCCATGCGCACCGTTCGGGCGACGGGGGTAGTAACGACGACGACGACGATGAGGACGAGGACGAGGGTGGTGACTGTGGGAGAGGCGGAAGCAGAGAAACAAGAAGAGGAAAAAGAAGAGGAAGCAGAAACAGAGATGGATTTCGGGGATGAGTGTGTGGTTGGTGTTATGGAGGGAGGGCCAGATCATGGGGGGGGTGTGGTGGGGGTGGTGGAGGTGGGGGGGTTACTGGATTTTGTTGTTCAGTCTGGTCAAAAGCCATCATAAATGAGGTTGGAAGACAGAACTAGAGGTGGGATATAACCAGAGAGGATGATTGCATATACATATGATGATACCTACATAGCAAGTTGGTCGGGGGGCTTTTTGGGGGCTTTTTTTTTTTTTTTTTGTTTTTTTTTTTTTTTTTTGGATTCAGCCAGCAAGCAAGCATGCAAGCAAGTATGATTGATCATTGGATCATACCGCACAGCGAGGGATCATGAAAAAGGAGGGTTTTTCTGCGCGTAGCAGTTTTATTTTAGTTTTTATTTGGATATCCGGGATGGCGTTGGGAGGCAATCACTTTGGTTTAGATGTAATAACTAAGTTTTGATTCATCTTATGCTACGATACCTCTCTTCTTTATATCCATTATAATGAATGACATGCACTCTACATTTACCTCTTGTATGCGATAAAACATTCGCGGGCGGTTTTCTGATTCTGTTTGATACGATTTACCTACGTACCCCTCACATTCACATCCCGTCTGTCACATGGTGAATGTCGTGCATGAAGCTTGTTCTTGTTGAGGAAAAGTGGGATGTATGTATGGTTGGAGGTGATTGATTGGTTTCCTCGAAACTCTTTTACGATTCTCATTCCATACGTACTCAATAATGTATGTGAACATGCGAATCAACAGTATTTATCCTTACAACCACCCTAAAAACCAAGAATGTACAGAAAAGCTTTTTACTCTAACCCCAACCGAACATACGTCTAAACAAGAATAAATAACTCCTCTAAATTACAGAAATCAAGCTCAGTCGCTGTCGCTGTCGCTGCTTTCCGAGCTATCGCTCTTCTCGTTTTCCGACTCAGAAGACTCCGCCTCTGAGCTCGAAGACGACGACGATGAGGAGGATGAGGAAGTGCTGGTGGTGGCTGTCTTGGCTCCCGCATCGGCCATCTCCTCGTCCGAGTCAGAATCGGAGTCACTGCTATCACTGTCCGAAGAGTCCGAGCTCTCGCTGTCGCTGATGTCCGTACGCTTGTTACGTAACCTGCGGCGCTTAGCGGGATGTTGACCGTCTGTCGAGGCCCTGGCGGTCTGTGGTTGAGAAGCAGGCGCGGCGGCAGCGGCGGCGGTGGAGGCAGAAGCAGAGGTAGAAGTGGTGGTGGTAGCAGTGGTGGAAGTAGCGTCCTCAGAGTCCGCCAGCTCCTCCAGCACCATCTCGGCACGAATCCGCTTGATCAAGCGCTCCTTGACATCCTTGTCCACCGCACCCTCCTTGTCGTTCGTCTCCTCCTTCTTCTTCTTGTCCTTCTTCTCCTTCTTGCCGCTGCCGCTGCCGCTGCCGCCGGGCGCTATCCTCAAGACAAACTCGACCTCGTCAAAGCTGCGCTTCTTGCTCTTCTCTTGCATCCGTTCCTTCTGATCGTCCAAGAACCTTGCAATCGCATCCTCATACTGCTTCTGCCTCTCCTCGTTCTTCTCCTTCGCCTTGTCCCCACCGGGGAACGCGCTAGCGCCAGCCTCCATATCCTTCTTCTTGATCTCCTGCGCCTGCTCCCGCAGCCGCGTGCGCACAAAGCCCTTCAGGTCGCGGATGTATTGGTAGAAGAGGGGCACGTCGGCCGAGGGGATCTTGTCGGACTCGAACACGTACTTGATCAGCAGCGTCTGGTGGTTCTTGTTGAACTTCCACTGGTCGCGGGCCGAGTGCCACTGGCGCAGGTAGGCGAGGGAGGGCTCGAGGTTGGTGTCGGACTTTGATTTCTTGGACTGTTCGGCGGACTTTTTGGAGGCCTGCTTGGCCTTTTTGGCCTTCTTCTTCTCGCGCTTCTTCTCCTTGGCGGCGGCGTCGGTGGTGGAGGTGGTCTTGGTTTCTTGGGAGAAGGAGACGGACTTTCTCTGTGCTGCTGGTGCGTTATCGGAACGGAATCGCTTGTTTTGTGCAGGGTAGTTGTTCTGGTTGTTGAAGGACTGTTGCTGGGATGGCAGTTTCCTCTTGAGTGCGCTGGTCGCGGGAGCTGGCTGACGGGTGGCGGATGGCGTGCTTGTTGTCGTCGAGGGGGCGGCCGCAGGACTGTCACCAGCAGATCCTTTGAGCTTGAGACCCAATCGCTTCCAGGCCGGGACGGCGGACATGATGGGCGAGAGGAAGGAGGAGAAGGATTAAGAGAGGAGGGAGAAAGAAGGGGTATAATATGGAGAATGTATGTCGGATACGACTGTGACTGCGACTATGCTGTATGCAGTGTGCCCTGAATTTGGTCTGGTCTGGTTTGATGCGATGTGATGTGGTGTGTCGGATCGGAATCGGTACGCGACAGGAAGCGTCGAGTGACGTGGGCGACCACTACAGACGGTGGAATCACACGAGGGACCGGGAGTTACTTGGGGAAAAAGGAACTCAATTGACGATGGCGAGAGTACGAAACAGGTATGCAGCCAAGACCCAGTTCGTAAGTTGGTCGGCTCAAAGCTCCCTGTGCTTGATTGCGGTGCGACGGGGAATTGGAGATGTTATTGGTGGTGTCGCTGCTTTGAATTGCAATTGAAGAACTGCCTGCGACTGCCATTCCCGTTTCCTCCAAATCGCAAATTTCTGTCCGCGAAAGCTTATCGGCGCCCTACAGCAGGGGTCCCGGTCGTGATAAGAGATGCAAATAAAGTGGGGTTTTGGTCTGGGGAATCTGGACGACGAGACGGGAGCTCGGGCGGCAGGCAAAGTGGATTGAAGCTGTCAGTTCGAGTGGGGTCATCTCGAGCTACCTACGGGAATCGTGTGGGGTTGGGTTTCCGTTGGCCTGGCGGGCGATGGACTGGTCCAGGCGGCTGGCCGTCACCTGGTACCCGTCCTTGGCCTATCAGATTGTTACCTAGCCTTCCTCCAGGCAATCCCGCCGTAACGCGTTCGATGGGCGGGCGCTGGAGCAGCAGCTGTCCATCCACTGCCCTGGGCTGGAGTTGCTGGACATCGTCACTGCAATCCGGGCATCCATCCCGCCCGCCGCCTTGACCAACGACGAAGCTCCCTTCTGCCTGCCACCACCAACTCGACCCATCCATTTCCAGACGTCAACAAACAAACACCACGACTGTTCTCCCAACCGAAGCCGGCGATCTCTTCATTTCGTATCCCAAGTACACATAGACCGGTCCATTTAATCAAATATTCAAAATGTCGGGTACGTCAAGTCAGAGCTTGGGTTCAACCACCACCTGGACTGCCCGCTCCACCCACTTACTGAAGCTCCCCCAAGCTATCACCATGCTATGATGTAGGCGCCATGGCTAACATACATCCCCCACGACAGGCAGCGCTGGCTACGACAGACACATTACAATCTTCTCCGAGCAGGGAAGATTGTACCAAGTTGGTATGTCTGCATCGCCCCGTTCGAATGGCGTACCACGACCCTCGACCCTCGACCCCTCTACGACCCGATCCCAGACACGGAAACGCAAAGGCGACCGACGATGGTGGACTAGATGGATAACAGAGGTGCTGACGACGGAGGACCGTGATAGAATATGCCTTCAAGGCCATCACAGCTGCCAACATTATGTCGCTCGGCGTCAGGGGGAAGGACTGCGCCGTAGTTCTGTCCCAGAAGAAGGTTCCCGTATGTTGTCCTGGGTAATAGGAGGCTTCCACCGGCACTGTGATATGCTGACGGTCATGCGACAACAGGATAAGCTCATCGACCCCTCCTCCGTCTCCCACATCTTCCAGATCTCGCCCTCGGTTGGCTGCGTCATCACTGGATCCATCGCCGATGCGCGCGCCTTCGCACAACGCGCCCAGGGAGAGGCTGCCGAGTTCCGATACAAGTTTGGCTACGAGATGCCATGCGACGCCTTGGCCAAGCGCATTGCCAACATCAGCCAGGTCTACACTCAGCGCGTAAGCTATCTTCAGCTGCCCCCGCGACCGGTCACTAGTCTCTAAAAAGAGGAAGAGGATGATATACTAACGAGAGACTCTTCTTTCCAACTGCAGGCTTTCATGCGCCCATACGGCGTCGCCGTCACCCTCATATCGGTCGACTCGGAGTTCGGCCCCCAGCTGTTCAAGTGCGACCCGGCAGGCTACTACACAGGCTACAAGGGCACCGCGGCGGGTCCCAAGCAGCAGGAGGCCCTCAACCACCTGGAGAAGAAGCTCAAGAACAAGGATCACGCACCCGGTGATTGGAAGGAGGTGGTGGAATTGGCCATCACCACGCTCAGCACGGTGCTAAGCATGGACTTCAAGAAGACCGAGATCGAGATTGGTATCGTCGGTGGACCCAGGCCGGACGGAAAGGAGGGCACATATCCCGGCTTCAGGACATTGACCGAGGACGAGATTGATGAGAGGCTACAAGCTATTGCCGAAAAGGACTAAGGGAGGCAAGTAGACAGACGGAGACTATGTGGTGGTGATGCTGTGACGTGGTCTATCTGGAAGATGAATGAGGAAAGGGATGCTACCCTGGAGGCAGCTGGGAAATCATCGATCATCGACAGATGGACTCACGGAGAATCCGAAGAGGATGTGTGTCTAAGAGAGCTGAAAGCAAACAATGAAATGATAATGGCCCATGAGGAAGATAGTGGGAAGAGAATGGTATGGTGATTGATTGCATACGCAGAGAACTTTATTCGCACCTCAGCACACCAATATCGTTCAATATCTTCTAGCCCAATTACTAGCACAAGGCTCCTACATGCCGGCAGTTGGTTTGTTTCTGTACGTGACATGGAGTAAGCATTATCACAGCCTCACAGTACACAAGAGTCTAGCTATATGCTATACTAACTGTACAGAAGGAGAATCCAAAAAGGAAGGAAGCCAAGTCATAATCCAGCCTTGCAGCCGTGCTAGGGACGGGAGACCAGAGCTGAAGGCCGAAACGAGCCTGACGCTTTCTCAGTTCACTTAAGAGAATCGAGGGAGTAGTGTGTGTTGGGTACCAACCAATATGACTGGAAGAGAAAGAAAAAAAAAAAAAAAAAGAAAAGAAAGAAAGAAGGAGGGTAAAGCGACAAGCAAGATAATCAGAAGAAGCAAAGTGATTGAATGTTGTTGTGACTTCAAGTTCGGAGAACCGGTGGGGACTAGAACTAGGTATCATGGACCGTACCGAGAGAATGGAGCGGTGCTTGCTTTGTTGCAATCTTTTTTTTATATATATTTATACAAATTTGCCACGTTGGACGTGGGGAAACGATGAAAAGGGGGGGTGGAAAGATAATTTTCGATGTTGAGATGTTGAGATGTGGCCAGGGTGGTGGTGATGGTCAGTCAGGGTCTGTCGTCGTCGTCCCAGGATGTTGTTGGATGTGGATGTGGATGTGGTGGGTGGTGGTGGTGTTGAAGGATGAATGGCGCGGCGCTAGTGGTGGTGGCCTCCCGATATGGTGGTGGTTGGATGCATGGTTGGGTTGCAGCCAATGGGGTACGTACCTTTTTTTTTGGTGAACACTACAAGTGTATACACTACATACGTATACTAGTAAGGGCTGTGATGTACGTAGGGACATGACATGACATGACATGGGATGGGGGCATCACATTACCTCCCGGCATGCGGTCCGGACGTGGAGTGTGGACGGATGGCGCCAAAGTGTAGATGCGTAATGTAAGTAAGTACCTTGGTAGAAAGATCGAAGTTGAGGGGAGTCAACCTCACGATATCAGATCAAAGTGAACTTCGAGTGGTAACTGAGATGTCACTTTGTTGCAGTATTCTGATCAAGGTTCAAGTTCGAACAAACAACCTTGTTGGGTCTTCTACAAGCAGGCTTGTCTACATACACCATGTACATACCTTCATCATCGTCGCCGACCTCACACCTCATATCTCCACAACACAATGAGGCTCTTCAAAGGCGGCCGCCTCAACAGGCCCGCTCACCACGTAATCCCCCCCCCCCCCCCCATCTAGTCCGTCCGCATGCACTTCGGGTTCGGCTATAAGGCACAGGGGGTGACGGGGCAACTGAAGTCGACGACCACTCGGCACGGCACGGGCAATCAAACGAACTATTCTAACGATTTCAAGACATGCCCCTGGAAATCTCGAAATGCAACAAATAGGAAGAGAAGGAAGCAAGTCCCTGGAGGAAATGGTGATGGGGCCTCCAGATAAGAATGAAATGGACAAATCGAAATCGAAAGCAGGGAAAGCAAACACCGGACCAAGAGTGAAGACGTTGAAGCTAGTGCTGTAAGTCTCAAAGCGGAAAGGGAAGGAAGAAAAAGGAATGCGGAATGGGAAGCATGCATTGCAAGTCACATGCAACCCCTTCCTTCCTTCTTTCTTCCTTGGCCCTTGGAATATACTCACTAGTTGGGATGAGTAAAATTTACTGAAGAAGGCTGCCTCTTCTCCCGGGATGAATGCAGCTATACCGTGGATACGGTTCCGTGTTTCCCGAGACTATGGGATCGGTGTTGTGTTTGATGGAGAACTGCTACACGTGTAAGGTATGTACTGCACGCAGGTTCGGACAGAAAGAGACTAACCATGTAATGTTAGCAATGACGAGGGGAACTAGCAGAGATTCGGAACGGTTCCGTTTGTGCATGAGATGCTTGACGAATGGGAATGGATGTTTCAGGATTCGGGCAAAAGGCCGAGAACGCCATGGACTTGTGAGATTTTCCAAGGGAAAGTATCTCATGGAAGAGTTGGGAACGGGGTACAAAGGGGGGAGTGACTGAGCTGGATGGAGATGATTGCAGATACTGGAAATGGTAAGAGAAGGGGGCTTGGTAACCGAATTGATGGATATGACTGGAGCTTGGAGAACATCACAGCTCCGAACTGGAAAGAGAATCATTCCTAACGTGGAAAGCTACATGATGTTTCGGGCTTTGCTTTGAAGAAGTTCTGACTCTAAAGTTGAACAAAATGTGGAAACACCATGAGGTCACTGACCGAGAGAGGGTCTCGATGCAACCCTACCTATTCAACGGTACACCAACCCACGAGAGATCTGCCGGAGCCGAGTGGGAGAACAGAACAAACTGTCGGTTTCAAGAATGTGCTAAAGAAAGCTCAAACCAGATTCGCTGCCTCAGCTCAGCCCAGGAACATGTTCTTTTGGGTTAGAACTGTTAGAGTTTGGGGGATGTGATTGGTCGTGTTGACACCTGAGGTTGTCCTGAGCCACCGATGATGTTGATTTGATATTGGGCTGCCTCTCTGTTGCTGCGGATACCGCCAAGATCGCCATATCGGAGCCAAGAGGCGGCTGGAAATCGTCTGTGGCGCCGCTGAAGGGCTCGTCTATCTTTCCTAATCGGGACTTGCTGGGCTGCCAAGACGACCAAGAGGCTGCTAGAAACTCCACATTTCACGACTTTATCCTTTTTTTCTTCTGTTGTTTCTGGGTTTGTGTCACCGTCACTTGGTCATGATGAGCAACAACAAAGAGCCTCCTTTTTGGCGTCCTCCTTGGCTTGAAGGCGCTTACGAGCTGGACATGGCTGGATGTACTGGGTTGTGGTTGGAGAGATGACAAGAGTGACGGAGCACGAGGGCACACAAGGACTGTTTACCGCTCAGTTTTCCAACTTGATATCGAGGCTTGAACAAGGCCCTGATGACAAACTCGTCCGAGGCTCCGACCCGGGAGTGAGGCAGGGTCACCACGCCAACCCCATACCGCTCCAAAGATCTGGCATCGGACCCAAACACGATGAGGCTTACCACGATATTCCCACTTCTCCTGCATGCACCGGCTCCCATTTCCAGGTGGACTAGGATCATGAACTTTGTTGACCCGTATAGTAATCAAAACATGGTCTCCCTAGCCTTACACTAGTCACTCGTGCCGAACTTCACAGCCTGTGGAGTAAGGCCGTTGTGGTCGTCGTGACATGCTCCATACAGTCCCCAACATCCACGCTAGACTCTTTGTACCTGCGTTGGGAATATCCATGGCCTTATCGGATGCCCGATTCGCAACCTGTATGGCCCTCTTCGTGACTCTTCACGCCGGAGTTCATGCAGCTTTACAGCTTGGTAGGGGTTCTTTGCTAGTCATGGATCCAACTGCCGCGAGCCATTGTACATCACGAACTAGCCTCTATCCCTTCCTTGGGTGGAACGACACATCCCAACCCAAGGGTATAGGTTGAGCGGCTGATGAACATTCATCTCCATCTCGTCAACGCTAGTGGACGATGCGGCCCGGCGTGAGCCTTGGGCTCCGGGAACACTAGAGAGAAGTGAGGGATGAGGCCATGAGGTGTTGATCGGGAATAGTCGTGATGGCTTCTTTGTCCGACTGGACATGAACTTGTGGGAATACGTACCACTTACAGACACACACACAATCCATGATCGGTTTACCTCCACGGTTCTAGTCAGGGGGGAATGCCGTTCAACTCCTCCACCACTCCTCCACATGGCTTTCAACGGTTTTGTTTTCTTTTTTCCATGATGACGGGAACGATTTTCTACAAAAGGTCTCAAACATCGCCTCCCAAGTTGCCATCACGACCCATCATTCAGCAGCATCGAGCCATCTGAATACGACACTCCGGTCTTCAGTTGTCCAGGGATTCACGATCACGATCTGAACCGACGCCGCCGCCAATCTCTTCCTTTTTCTAGACTTGCCAATTCATCACAGCACGCATTGACTTGCAGTTGCCTTGGTTTTCTCAGCTATACCAGCCATCCCTTCACCGAATTCGCTTCACACCTCAGCGACACTCTTCTTGTTTCTTCCTTTCTTCCCGTTTCCACTACCAAAAAGTGTCACGAGCTTTTGCCTTTGAAAGGTTTTTGTCGAATTCCCATCTCCACCAAGGATCCATCTTCTCAGATACCCATCCCACAACAACCGCAACCATGTCTGACGGCCGTAAGTACCTCGTCTATGTCACTTTTCATTTCCCCATCCCCACTCTACTCACTTGCCGTCTGCCGGGCCTACCAAAGCTGTGGGTTCTATCCACACACACTGGCATACGTAACCCCCCTTTGACCTCCCTATAGGGATTACCCAACCCTTTTCACGCACTCATCCACTGCCGTTCACACCACTGTTTCACACCTTTCCACCCACCCACAACCACTCATACCCTTCCGAGACCCATACACATACCCATGGAAGAGGTTCAGGTGCGTACTAGGGACGCCACCACCACCAAACTTTTCCCAAACAGGAACATGGGCAAGGCTTCGCACATATCCAGAACCAAGGAACGACGGAAAGTCCCATGTCTTGATAGACTATCATCATCATAACATTGCAAACGATGCTTCCCAACCAAGGAACAACTTACCCCGTCACTCTATCACTCCTTTCCCCCTGACCTCAAATATTACCAAGCAAAACCAAGCAAGAACCACTCCCCCTAGCCCCTATCTAGGTACCTAGAGGTAGCACACCGATCTGAACATTACCACCAACAACAAACCATCCCCCTACCCCTACCTCCATTCCCTCTCCCAACACCCCCAACCCTCATTTCAAGTCCCCCAACCCTATTAACACTAACCCCATTCACACGAATAGTAAACCCCCTCCGCGAAGCCCGCGTAGCCGAACTGCTCTCCGACTTCCGCACCCTCCAGTACTTAATCGCCGCCGTCCCCACCTCCCCCAGCAACCCAGACGACTACTACACCGAAGGCTGGGCCGCCCTCCGCCAGTGCGCGCTAGACGGGCAACACATCTTGAACTGCGCAGCCGACATTTCGATTCCGTGTGCATCTGGCCCGGGACCCGATGAGCAGGCGAAAGCGGAACTCAAGCAGGTGTTGCTGGATGCGTATGCGAGACGACATGAGGGACAAAAGATTTATCTGAGGCAGGCGGCGGCGCAGAGGTGGGTGGGGTGGAGGGAGAGTGTTGTTAACGGGGGAGGGGGGATGGAGGGGGTGGATGGGCAGTTGAGGGCTGTGAGTACTTCCCATCCTATCCTTGACTGTGTGATAGAAATATGGGGGATGGTTCGCTGATGATGGGGGGAAAAAAAAAAACAGGAACTAGCAAACATCACCGACGAAGCAATCTACGCCGAACTCCAAGCGAACGACATCAGGATTGGCCGCTGGGTAGACGAGGATCCGAGTCTGAGAGAGGTTCAGAGGTGGATTCGCTCGAGGAGTCAGTGCTAAGTCCACCACACTCTCGATTGGGTTTCTCGACGATATGTCCTCCAGTCCTCTCTCCTCTTCTCTCCTCCTCTCTTCGACCCCTTCGACCCTTCGACGAACCACAACCACATCCACAAACCACAGACACTCTGACAAGGGGGTATCAACATTCGACAACAACACCTCATCTTCTAGTCCGTTACGGCGACCTCTTTTTTTTTAAAAAAAAAAAAAAAAAAAAAAAGGGGGGGAATCACAACACGAACTGGACGACCACGACACTTTTCGCTTCTTCTCGCTGCTGGCTGGTCAAACTTTTTTTTTTCTCTTTTTTTCTTTTTTTTTTTTTTTTTTCCTCTGAATTCTGTTCTTTTGCATCAATTGCATCACCGTTATACAAAATAGGGGAGGTTCAAGTTTAGAGGAGGCTTTCTTCGTTGTTCTGTTCTTGCTTGGATTCTGTTTGTTTGGTGCATGGGAAAGCATACGAAGGGGGGCATAAAAATGGTTTTTTTTTTTTTTTTCTTTTCTTTTTTTATCTTTCTCAGCATTCTGGCTGCTTTCTTTCCCGTTGCTCTGGTTTTCTTTTTCGGTTTCTTTTCTTTTTCTTTGTCCCTTCTCTGTTTCTGTTTGTCTTCTTCTTCTTCTTCGTCGAAAAAAAAAAACTTGCGCATGTACATAATTGCTTGCTTTCTTTTTTGTTTTTGGTCTTTGGGCACACAGGGCGTCTGGTTACGCTCTTTGGGAAGTCTTTTTGGACGAACGTCTGTCAGGCCTGCTCAAGTATGGTGGGGAGACCTATGGTAGGAGTTGGTATTGGATGGATGGAAATTACCTAGGTACTACCTGGGAAACTGCCTGGCGCAGGGGACATATTGGGAACACCTACCCACCTACTACATAGGAGAGAGAAAAGAGGATTATATTTATTCACTACAAATGCTTCTCCATTCCAAACAGTCATGACATGATTGGTACGCTCGCACAACCGCCGTCGTTGGCGCAGCGTTTGCTCACGTTAGGGCGCAACCAAATTCGAGTCAGCGGCGCGATATCCACTGCCGCGCGTATAAAGTGCCGAATACGAACCTGAGTGATTGCCAAGAGCAGTAGTTATCGGCTTGACTGGGAACATGCAAGTAATAGGTAACATGTGAATATATTCAAGGGGAGAGAATTGAGACTAGAGATGATATGAAGCGCATTCTGTCCGATATGGCCTTGAAGTTGACTGTGTCGATCTATCATATCATGCATTTGGTCATCTCCATGATAATGCAGTTACGGAAGAGGAAAAAAACCTCGAAAACTCCAAGGGAAGTAGACCTCCAAAGAATCATCAACCGTACGCCTAGCCATACAGGAAAACACATCTATCCCAAAACTACCTAGACATCCAATTCTCTAAAACGTCAACGCTCACACGTTCTTGCTCTGAACACAAAGCGCAATACCGCCCAAACACAAGAGCATTCCCAGCATTGTATCTACGTACTCGTCTCCCGTTAGCAAACCCCTCTTCCCTTCTTCCCATCCAAGAAAGCAGACAGACAGACACAGAAAAGTACTCACCACGACTGATAACCTTACCCTCCACCCACCACTCGCCAATAACCGTAAACAAAAAAGCCGTCGTGTTGACAATCGGCACCGTCAAACTCAACTCTGTTTTTTATGCTTCTCATTAGCATCTCCTTCATCACCCTCATATTCCCCCGCATGTATACTTGTCCCCTTTATGAACCGAACCCGGTAGAGAGAGAGAGAGAGAGAGAAAGAGAGCGTACATACCTGACCCCCCAACCAACAGAAAGAACCACAAACTTCCACTCAAATTAATCCCCAACGGCAACGCATACCTCCAGTTCTTGATCAGGTCCGTCACCGCAAACCAAACCCCCAGTGTGCTTCTCTTCACCACGCTCCTTTGCACTGATTCTCGCTCCAGAAGCGGGTGAGGTGGGGGGTTATGCGTCTTGGCGGCCCGCCGCAGGAAGGGGGTAGTGAAACCCCAGGCGAGCCCGACGAGGAGGAAGGAGAGGATGTAGTTGAGGAGGGGGGGTTGTGTTGGTGTGCCGGGGGAGGGTAGAGGGGTGTCCGATGTGTTCAGGGGGGTTAGGGTGTCCATGGTGCCGGCGTGGGAGAAAGCAGTGTGCTGGGATATCGGATAGATAACAAGGCGCTATCCAAATTTCGGTTTCGAGTCGAGCGGCAGGGGGAGGGAAGATCCGAAATGTGAAACTCCCGAAAAAAAATCGAAAACGGGCCGTGATGGTGCTCTAGGGGACCCACGCAGTTTGTGGTGGGTAAGGTGTACGGTGGCTTTTCCTGAACGGTTGGAGATGCAGGTGGATTATGTGAGATTGCACAGTGTCTGTCCTTTCGAAAGTATCTCTGCGGAAGAATCTTTCTGTTGTTCGGACTGGCGTAACGTACTTGGCAATGGTATACCCAAGAATCTGATCTCGGCCGATTCTTCAAGTAGGAGATACCCGTACCGTCTGGGACCGAAAACTTCAGAGTCCTGACCGTTTTGCTCGCTGAAAGAAGTCGAACACCAAGGAGGCCTCAGTTCTCAAGTTTCCTGAGCCACAAAAAAAAAAAAAAAAAGGTGATTTTCTTGTGCTGGTATTGGCGGCTTTACCGAGACAGACGAGGCAGTGACGGACCCGGCCGAGGGCGGAGCTGCAATAGATGGTCGTTGATAAACTCCGAATATGTACCGGAAAGCGGGGGCACCGAGCGGGGGCCGAACGTCGGCTTCCTGGCTTTCACAACGTCGGAAGGGGACGGGAGTGGAGATGTTGAGATCGCCGTACGCGGAAATTTCCGTTGTCACCACGACGCAACCTGGCGAAACTCTCGGCAGTCACTGTAATCTCTTAAGCAGAGACAACGGAAGCTAGCGAGCCGTTGGAAGCCGGTTCGGAGGAGCCAAATAGTGTAGAGAGCGAAGGCGGAGTCAACCGACGATCAGAAAGTCTCTTCACTTTCTTTTCCGAGACGAGGCCGGGTGTCTTTGCTTGATCGCCGGTATGAGCAGATCCGTAGTATGGAGGGAGCTAGGGACCAACGGGACCATGGGCAACTGTTAAGGCGGTACAAGATGTATAGACGAATTAAGTAAACAAACCCCTGATACAGGTCGTGCAGGAGGCTGATGATTAAGGCTGGGGCTGTGATATGGAGATTTGGAGATCTGGGATGAACTGGTTTGTCAACAAAGTCAGTGTGAGTCGTGACGAAACGCCACGGTGTGGGTTTTGCGGCTGATGGACACAGTGAACAGTGTGAGTGGACTTGGAAGTGTGGCTGAGGACCCTGACCATGTTACCTACAGAGTCCTTTGTTGGACAAGGTGAGCAAGGTGAACAGGCCGAAGCCACGCACGGGCCATATCACGTTAACCCCTGAGCCGTCCCCGACGACATCTGTGTCTCTGACTCCTACACAGACACTCTCTCGTCAATTGTGGTATAGGTGGCCGCCTCTCCTATAAAAGGATGCTCTACAATCTTTGTGAGGAGTTTTCGAAGTTCTGCGAGTTTCGGACTTTGCAGGAGGAAGAAGGCTTGGCGCATACCGTGAACGTGGCGTGCATAGCGTTGTAGAGTAACCGAAGGAAGTTATTCGTAAAAGTTTATCACCGAAGGCGCTCGGAGAAATGTGTCCGGATGTGAAGTATCTGGTCATAAACCTGGTAAACATCGATATCCATCACGGTTTTCCGGGTTGGGAGACGCGATCTAGGGCGTGACGGGGCACTTGAAATGAGGGTTCAGAAGTGAGAAGATGTGAGCTTGATCATAGGAAAACATCTTTAATGGCGTCTTGGTTGTAGAGTAAACAATGGCGTGTCTGGCCCTCGTCAAATGCTACAAGAAAGGAAAGCTGAATGTTGTGCTCCAAGTCTTTGTTTTCCAGGTATCATTCCCCGACAGCTTGAAAGGTTTCCAGGCGAACATTTGGACATTCCCAAAACTCCGAGTCTGTGAAAGAATTCTACAACAACGCCAATGACCAGATTCGATCAGAAAGTTATGGTGAGTGACTAATGTCTGTCCCAAGCCGTTCTGCGATAAAAGAAAAAAAAAGTATCTGCATTGCTGCAGCGCCGTGCGTCAACCACAAATCGTGAGTCTTGATGCAGGTGAGCGCAGTCCAACGTGGCAACCTCTCTAGTTTCCTATATAATAACTCTCGTCCCCCCTTCATTCCCCTCTCTCTTTCTTTCTTTTTTTTTTTTTTTTTTTTTTTTTTTTTTTTTTTTTTTTCCTCAGCCTCGCAGTTGCCTTCGTTTTTTGACACAAACTGCTCATTTCTCACATACACTTTGAACACAATGGCACCAACAAAACCGACTGCTGGCAAGCGCCGGTACGTTCCTCATGTCTTTGACATGGGATCTCTGCTTGCTGCTTTGAAATCATCCGACCTTGACGAACATCAGAGCGAGGCGAAGGGGAAGGTCAAGTCTCCCAAAGCGAAGACTCTGCGAGTGCCTGCCTCATCCCGACCTTTGGGAACAAGGGGAAGGAAGTTGCAGAAACCCTCAGAGGCCTTCGGGCTTCCTTCCGATTCGAAACCTCGCTCTGTGGCCGCTTCACGTCAACTTGAGTCGTTTTTGAAGCAGCAAAAGGGGGGACCATGGAAGAAGACGGCGGGAGTGTGCAAGGTGGCGAGCAAGAAGTCGGAGGGGAGGAAGAGGAGGGAAAGGGAGAGGAAGCAGCGGAGGAAGGCAGAGAAGGCTGCAAAGTCTGCTTCTGCCTGATCCTGCTGACAATCAAAAAATCATAGGAGATAAAAAGGGCTGAAGAATCAGTACCTTTTTTCTGCTTTTTTTTGGGCCTTTGGTCGTTTTTTTCGCGCTTTTTTCGTCGTGATCTCTGGCTATGGCCTGGGGATGCGAGGAAGAAAGCTGAGCTTTGCTCTTGTTTCTTGGTACGTTTCAGACAAAAATGACCCGAAGATACTTGATGCCAATGTTCTGTCGGTGAATGACAAGACCCAGTTGAAGATCAAGTCGGTTCATGCGCTGGGCGAAGGTTTCAGTGGGTTGGAAAGGGGGACATGAGCCTACTTGGGCGGAAGCATCGCGAACGACATCCCGACGAAGCATCACCACGACGAAGCATTGCCACAACGAAACATACACCAAGCTCATAGAACCAAGCATATCGTGCTGTTTGACCGACGTATCCTGAACACATCGCTGCTCCGAGGAAGAATGAACCGTCATCCGCCACCGAGCATCCTACCATCCACAACGCCGTGATCAAGACCAAAAAAACCGATGGTACAATCCTTGAGACGTATCTAGCCGGGCTATCGTCCTTTTCTACAGCTACAGGGATTTTTTTTTTTTTTCTCGTTTTGTACCCTGCCTTCATCACGGTCGTTACCTCCGTGGCCAGTCCCGGTGGGCTCGCAGTCCAAAAGCCGCTGACCGCCGTCGCAGGTCCGCGGATATTCTCCCCTGACGGGACTGCTTCCCACAGTAGCTATCGTTTTCCGAACTTTCACCGGAGTCCCGTCGCCGGGGCTCTCGAACGGGCTGCCCGAATTTACGAAACTTGCCCGGAGCTGCAAGTGACGTATCGTATCTTACTGCTGTAGCTGCTATAGCGCATATTGTTAGTGGTATCTTGAAAGTCAATGAGGATTGTTAGTGCCAGTGCCTTTTCGATTGGTTTGTAGTAGCATTCTCTGGCCAATAGTTGCTCCGATGTGGCAGTAAGCGGGGCCACTGCATTAACACTTCCCAAACACGGACTAACACATGAACATTCTTTCCGTTTTGGACAGAACATGAAGCTGTCCACCATGGACACTCGCATAGTTCGCCGCCTCGTCTATGTCCGACTTTCGTAAATCTCTGGCAGTCAATGGTATTTCGTACTCCGGAATCATGACTCTTGCTTCGTGATGCCAATACACACCATTGCCCGAAGAAGAGGGCCGCAATCCAGGGCATGGAGCATGTCGGCGTCTTCAGCAAACATCGAGTTGCGCGGAGCTTCATTAATCTTCTTTCTTTCTTTCTTTCTTTCTTTCTTTCTTTCTTTCTTTCTTTCTTTCTTTTCTTCTTTGGTTTTCTTTCCTGCAGTTACCAAACGTACAAGCAAAACGATTCCGAACCTGCGAACCGATTACCCTACGCGAGACACCACCAGATTGACACCTCCCGTCCGTGTCGACGCAAAATCCCGACATCATGTACGCTCGGCATTCAATCACGACGTGATCCTCAAGCTTCGAACAGTCTTCCCCTCCTCCTCAGTATCTCGAAGACATAACTTCCATCGTTACCTCTAAATACATCGAGCCTCAACGACAGTCTTCAACAGATGTCCGATCTACCCCCAACCCTTCCAGCCCACCATCTGCCACGCCACAATCGCCACCTATCTACAAGGCTAAACTACTCGATGCTCTATGGCTTGCACGACATGAAGTTGTACCGCTGCCCTACACTCTAGAAAATTTCGACTGTTGTGCTTGTCTCTTTTCGATCTGACCAAGATCGATCCCGTGAAGTTCCGTCTCCTTTACTCAAAACGCGAGAAACGACCGTACTGTACGGCGACGAAAGACACCGAACCGAACCGAACCGAAACGACCCGGGGAAGAGACACAGGCGGAAGCTGTCAAGCACTGTGCAATGTATGCCATAGAGGTTCAAGTTCCAATCGAATATCCCCCGCTGCAGGATAAGATGGATACACCCTCAGAGCGGCGAGGGTATTCGCTTGGATAATCGTTTTGCGTGGAGTTACCTTGAGGAAAAGGACAGAGCTGCGTTGGTTTTGATCATGTGGTTCTCCCTTTTTTTTTTCTTCTTGGATATCCCCTCGGTAAACGATTCCCATTGCATCCTTTGGACCATCCGCGATTCTCTCTTCATCTTCGCACTCCGTAGGTGGTATTATTACACGTACCAGATACTGAGAGCTACTAAAACCCAGCCCATCCCGCCCAATTCTCGGAACGACTACCGTGGTGCCTAAAAACCTCTCAGACCGCTTCAGAACAATACCTCATGCAGCCGCATGCAGCGACATGCATTGCATCTTGAGTGCGTCGGGCTTTACGCCCTCCGAGACCAAGAAACCTACCTCTGAACACCGAAGTCCTCTGCCATGCTGCTGGTAAAACACGCACAGGGACAAACCCCCTCCGCATCACCCACGAACCCCCTCACAGCAGTCCAACCCCCTCAGATACTGCACCTTTCCAACTTAGGTTGCCACAGCCCACAAGCCCCCCTAGGTTCCCCAAGCCACACTCCGCGGCACCAGCACCACAAGATCTCCCGTCCTGTCCCTACCTCCAAATTCCATTTCTTCCCTTTACATCAAACTTGTGCTCTTGTTCCAAACAACCACCACAACAACACAAACAAAGCTCAAGTCTTTCTTGCAATCGCACGCAAACAACATCATCAAAACCAGCTAAGTTCACCACCCACTCTCAAATCAATCCAATCATCATGTCTCCGACATCAAACAAAGAAGATACTGACTTTCTGGCGACAGTGGGCGTTCCAACTGCTGCTGCTCCTCCGCCAGGTGGATATCTAGCTAGTTTTCTTAGAATGTATCCTATCCCAACAAATAGCGAAACAAATAGCGAAACGAATAGCGATCATGTACATAGCGACAGCAGTAGCAGCAGGGGAGTGAAGAGGAAGAGGCAGGAGGAGGAGGAGGAGGAGGAGGAGGAGGCGGAGAGTCTGGAGGATTTCCTGAGCAAGGTGTGTGAGAGAGTGTGGCGGGAGGTGCAGGAGGAGGAGCAGCAGCGGCGGCAGCAGGAGGAGCTGGACAGGGAGATTGAGGAGCAGGAGAGGTATGTGGAGCAGCTGGAGAGGGAGTACGAGGAGGAGTATTTGGAGGATGAGTATGCGGAGTGGCAGGAGTGGCGGGAGCGGGTGAGGAAGGCGGCGGAGGATGAGAAGGCTGGGAAGAAGAAGAGGAGGGAGGTGAAGAAGCGGAGGGTGGGGTGTTGTAAGCATGTCGGTACTAGATTTGGTCGTTTCTTGCTTGGTTGATTTGGGTTTGGTTTTGGATTTGGATTGGGTTTGGTTGGTTCTTCGGGCCTGTAAAGTAAACCGGGTACCTTTTCCCCACTGGGGTTTTTAACGGCCCGTAGAATCCGCCAAATACAAGCGTTTGAAAGCGAAAGTTGGTTTGCTTTTGCGATGTTCGTGTACTTTGGCTAGTTGTGCCTGTTGAGAGAGGTATTCGGGACAGGTTGCTCGCTCGCTCGCTCGGCGCCTGGACGTCTTCGTGGGAGCTTCCGATGCTGGCCTGGCGATGGCGGAGCGTCTCTGCATTTTGTTGGAGGAAGGGCGGCCGGATCAAGGACGGGCGCGTCGGGCGGCCGCAGAGGAATCAAGTGTCGTGCCTCGGAACGATGGCAAGGTTAACCAAGAGGAAGCCAAACAAACGCGGGTATACGGAGACACTGCGGCTCCGGTGCCATGGCATAGCGGAGGGTTGCTGTATGGGGGATTTTGAAGTTATCAAGTATTCCAGTTCCATCCTTGGCTATGCCTCGGCGCCGGAACACCTCCGTTGCTGTGTACGTGAACACTCGACCGCGAGCTATTCCCATCAGAAAGCTCAGTTCAAAGACGACGGCACACACTGCCCTTCTGTTCGAAAGCTCTGCCTCTGATGGAATCGATTCGATAGAGAAGAGTGTAACCTTCTTGTTCTTGTCCTCCTCAGTAAAGCCAGCAACCTCGGAAGCAGTTCGGTCGAAGCCGACATGAAAGCCGCTCTCGGTGGTGGTGGTGGTGGCGGTTGCGGCGGCGGACACGTATACAGGATATAAGCTGTATAACAGTATACTACGTCCACGGGCCCGCAAGGTGTTTATCTAGACCTGGAACGAGTAATTGGCTGACCTCGCCGCATATCCGCATATGATTCCCGACTTCCCCGTTGCCCCTGTTGTCACTAGAAGCAGCGCTACTTTGCTCTTCTTCGTTTGCCAATGGCAAGGAAGAGAGGGAGGGATTTCGGCAGTGGCTTGGGTGTTGTATGTCGAAGTCTGGGAGAAGATTAGACTCGAAATGGAGGCGCCTCCGGCACCGTCGGACAACCCAGGAAGAGCCGGAAGGGTGTTGTTTTATTGGATTGATCGAGTGGTTGGGCTGCTGTTAACGGGAGCGACGGGAGCGGCTGTTCTGGTGTTTCTCTCGATGGAGACGCCGCGATGGCACGGGTGTTGAGACCTTTCGAGGCCGTTTAGGCTATGGGTGTTGGGTGCGGAGGATGGAGGTGGAAGTATGGAAAAGAGAAAGAACTGAAGGACAAGAACGGCGACTCGAGTTATCCTATGGTTCAAAGTTGTGCTTTCCGAAATATCCCCAGTTGCGGTCTAGGCCTTTTCTTTTTTGGGAAGACAGCTTGCTCTCCTGTACTCTCCTTTCCCTCCGGCGACTTGATCTTGTCGGTGGGTTGCTGACCGCTCCCCGGCCCATGGTACTGCTATGAAAGACATCTCAGTGCGGTAGGCCTGGTATTGTCAGCAATTGCTTCTCAGCAACGTTTGAACAACGTGATAAAGAAGAGAACGATATCCGACGCTGAAGCAATCCAAGCAAAGAATGATTATGGTTCGATTCCTGGCAAAAGTGGCAGCCAGATTCATTGGCTTATATGATTGTCCAAATCCTAGCATCAACATCAATGGTATTTCCACGACAAATGGAACAAAACAAAGAATTGTTAAAAACAACATTTTCCTAACCCCCAAAAACGCCCCGTACGCCAATGATTTCTGTGCTTGTTTGCAATAATAACACGCGTCTAAGAGAAGTGGATACCCTCCTCGTGGAAAGCTGTCAGGGGTGTTAGCGAGGTTGTCCAGCAGGAGGGCAAACCGGGTGAAACAAAGAAAAAACCTACCAAGCAACAACTTGAGGAAATCGTTCTGATCACACTGCCTAGCTCTCTTGTCCGCCAACCCGGTGCTCGTAAGCACCTTGTTCAGCTTGGCCTTGACTATCAGGGCCACTTTGGACTTGGGGTTCTTGCTGGGTGTCTTGGCGTCCTTAGCGTTGGCGTCGTTTTGCTCCTTGAAAAAGACGGGCATGTCCTCGTCCTCATCCTCCTCCATAGCCTCGTCGTCGTCGTTGTTCTCCTCATTATCGTTGTCTTCATTGTCGTCGTCCATCTCGACGTCCATGGCATCGTTGGTGGCCCCGGCGGCGGCAAGGTCAGCGGCGGAGGCGAGGGACTCGTCTATGGGGATGTTGTTTAGGGTGCAGTAGACTTTGTAGTTCTGGAAAGGAAGTGGTCAATAAGAGTTGGAGCTTGTGAACACATGGGAAAAGACATACCCTTTCGCACATGTTAAGGACCTCCTTCTGGTTGAAGCCGGCATAAAGGGTCTTGTTCTTGCGGTTGAAAGCAATGCGAAGGAGACCGTCGAACTCCTCGAAAGCAATGTTGGGGCGCGCCGAGCCAACAAGGGGCTCAATTCTGACGACGTCGGACTCGACCTTGGGAGGAGGCTTGAAATTCTGCTTGCCGACCTTCATGATGTGCTTGCATGTGGCCCAGAAGTTGACGTTGACACTCAATCTTGAGTAGAGAGCATCACCCGGCCGAGCCACCAGTCGCTTTGCGAATTCTCTTTGGAACATGAGTACGGCGACGCGGGGCGGGTTGGGCATGGCCAACATCTTGAAGATGAGAGGACTGGAAATCTGGTAGGGAGTGTTGGAGATGAGAGCGTCGCATGGAGGCATTTCGGGCATCTTGATGACATCGCCGAGAATGACTTCGAGCTTCTTGGCTAGCGGAGTGCCCTGGACACGCTTGGTAACTTCGGCACCCATACGAGGATCGAGTTCGATGGCGATGACCTTCTTTGCCTTTTCGAGGGCGCGGACCGTGATGTTACCGGTACCGGGACCGACTTCGACGACGACATCGGTAGGCTTGAGGAAGGCCTTGTCGACAATGGCATCCGAGATACCGGGGTTCTTGAGGATATGTTGGCCAAAGTCCTTGTCGAACTTGAAGATGTTTGTGTTGGTAGCCTTGCCGCCGCCGCCGCCCCCCTTGCGATCGTAGGGGTTGCCGCCCCCCGACTTCTTGGACGCCTTCGCTGCCTTGGGCATGGTGTAGTCTAGTCAATGCTGTTGTGGGTAGGTGTGTGGAGGAAGACGACTCGGAATCGAGGTCGGACGAGAAGGTTGGGATCGATGGGGGGTTTCGTCGTTTCGGTCAATCTCTGTCCGGGTCGAGACTCGGTTCGTTCTCAAGTCACGGCAGTCGCGCAATGGCTGTACGTATGTACTGTGAGACGGACGGAGGTACCGCAGCTCCTTGTGCCTGCGCCGAACCCCGGCCGACATCTTTTTTTGAGTGGACCAGGCGGCAGAAAAAAAGATGCCCCGCCAGACATGTGGCTGATAAGATAAGCAAAACGCTGACCGCTTTCCCCATTGAGACACCATGCGGGCGGCGGCGGCGGCCCAGCCCACTGGAAACATCAGTGGAATCCAGGCACCTCGGCCACTTCCGACCGATGATTCCCCGTCTGACGTAACAGCGGAGGCCGCCCTAAACATGTGCGGCGGGTTCAAATGGCTACCCAGCACTTAAACGGCAAATCCTCCGGTCTTTGAGTGAGGGTCTTCCCCGTCATCACCTAACTGCCGTGTGAAGCTGATCACATCGAAGCAGACAGGCAGTGGCTTTGAATTTTCATCTACCTACCTATAATACCAATCCCCTCCCAAGGTTCGAGGAAATCGAATATCAAAAAAAAAAAATAACAGATTCTTTTCCATCATCATCTTCTCCTTGGCTCATACCTGGGCGTGTGACCCACTGGTTATTCCTTGTTGTTTTGGTTCATGTGGTGATAGCCTCATTTCTCTGTTGGAGTTAACGATAATTAATCGCAACCATGTCGATACGGATCGCCCTCGAAAACCCCCCCGAGTTCTACACGAACCTGGACATTATCCGCGGCCAGGTCGTCCTCACTCTCAGTCGTCCCGAACAGATCGGAGGTATCATCGTCAAACTCGAGGGTGAAGCCAAGTCGGCCTTGGGAGTACCCGCCGATGGCTCAGGGACCGGCATCGCTCAGAGGGAGCGCACTCCAACGGGCGATGTCATCTACGAGAACCACAAGATTCTATACAAAGTCACCCAGGCCTTCCCCGACGAGAAGACCAACGCCTTGCCACAGCCCTATGTCCTAGCCGCCGGCCAACACAGATTCCCCTTCCAGTTCAAGTTTCCCTTTAACAATGCTTGCGGTGATCCTGTCGCCATGGCCAAACTAGGAGGCCTTTCCGGTGCCGGTGGAATAGCATCGGGTTCTGGCTTGTTCGGTCTCGGTGGCATTCGTGTTATGGACGGCACCAAGCAGCTGATGTACTCCCATGTCACAAAGACGCTCCCGCCCAGTTTCACCGGATTCCCAGGCCAGTGCGAGATCCGATACTATGTCAAGGTTACCATTCAGAGACCGGGCTTTTTCAAGGAGAACTGGAGGATGCAGACCGGCTTGAAATTTCTTCCCATCGAGCCTCCAAGGCCGCCCAAGACGAACCATGAAGCCTATGCCAGACGACCCTTTGCATTCCGTCCACGAAGCCCAAGAACAAACGCGTCTTCCAAGAAACGGGCTTCTTTCTTCAGCGGGTGGACTGGGAGTAGCAACGCAGGGTCAACTTCAGCCCCAACAACAACGGCTGATGGGAAGCTTGCAACAGAGCCCGAAGTCCCTCCGTCGATAGAGATGTCCGCTCGACTTCCTCACCCTGCCATCATCACTTGCAACCAACCGATTCCACTTCGTCTCATTGCAAAGAAGCTTGCGGGATCGGACGCAGAGATCTTCCTAACAGCCATCCAGATCGACCTGATTGGCCAGACCGAGGTCAGATGTCACGACCTGATCAACACAGAGACTAGTCGCTGGGTGATTGTATCACGACAGGGACTCAGCATTCCCGTTTCGAGACTAGGAGACCCTGCAGGGACAGAAGTTGTCCTGCCCAACGACATCTGGTGCAACCAACCTTTACCAAACACCGTCATGCCGAGCTTTGTCACATGTAACCTCAGGTAATTTCTCCTTTCCTTCCGAGCATCCCTCCAGAACTCTACTGACTCCAACCTTCTTCACAAAGCCGTGAATACCAACTCGAAGTCAAACTCGGTCTCTCCTGGGGCAAACCCGTCGCCTCTATCTCCCACGCCACCACCGCCTCTTCCATTTTCGGCCGCAACAAGAACGAAGGCACCGATCTCGCCCAAGAAATCCACCTCCCACTGCACTTTTCTTCCGTAGAAGTCTACTCCGGCATCGCCCCGCCCGCCGCCCTCATCGAGGCCATGAAGCAAGGCAAGAACAAACGTACTCAGTCTCAGCGTCCACCATCGCAATCAGCGCGTCCTACCACCTCCTCCTCCTCTGCCGAAACCGGTCCTTCAACAGCGCCACAGCAACAGCCGCCAGCTCTACCCCCACGAACCAACACCGCTCAGCCACCCACTGCTGCAGGGACGGTTGCGGGAGTGGTGGTACCGCCACCCGCAGACCCCTTGTACCCACCGCAACTGGCGCCAGGAGAGATGGAGCCGCCGTATGACGACGCGCCGCCGAGCTACGACGAGGCAATGGCGGAGATTATGAGTGGGCCAGTGATTCCCGATGGGGTGCCCAGGCCGGCGTACAGTGGGGTGACGAATGAGAATGAGCCGAGTACGTTGCCTGCTGGTGGGAATGAGAAGAGTTAGTGAGGGAATGGGGTAGATGATCAGGTGTGATTTTACTGGAAGTGAGGGAGAGATATGACAGGGGGTGAGAGGGGATGGATGCGAGAGGATGAGGGCTAGAGAGAGGGTGGTCAGGAAGAAAGGTTGACGGGAAGGGAAAGAGGCGGGTGAAAATGGGAGGGGTTTTTTTCTATTTGATGGCATGATATCCAACTTTTTGTAATGGGCTTAGAGCGGTGAACATACGCAACGCGACTGATTCTGAGAGTGTAAATTTAGAGATATGGCACGTAATAAGATCTTGTAGCATATCACTCCAGGATTTGTTGCCCCATCGATGTCAGATGAAGTTCGTCCTAGCGCGCATACATATTTCGTGAACTTTGTCAAAAGCAATGAACAAGTGCAAGATACACATCGAGATAGTGAAAATGAATATCTGGTAATTTAATGACAACTTTCCTAAGGCTCTTTAACAATGCAAACAATGGTCAACAATGTCGTATTGTTCGACCGGAAATGCTGTTAGTATGTGCGGCCATTATTTGGCAGCATTGTACAGCAGGTATATAGGCATACCATCAAGCGCCAGCTTCCAACCAACTACGACAGCTGATCTAACAGTTGTACATCTTCCGTAGTATAGTGGTCAGTATGTGAGCTTGTCAAGCTTGAACATCACAGTTCGATTCGCTCGAGACCCGGGTTCAATTCCCGGCGGGAGAGACCATCTTTTTTTTGAAATTTCTTTTTGTCGTTTGTTTTCACATCCCCACCTACCAAAATTGTCTTTTCTTGTCTTGTCTTGTCGTGTCTTGCTTCCCAGGCTATGCACATCTATCGGGTTGTTTTCTTTACATTGCTTGTTAAAGTTGTGAATTGGTTTGGGTTACCTTCGGTTACAGAGAAAATTATGCATCGGTGTAGAGGAACGCTCTCAATTCTTTGGGAGAAAAGCAAAAAAAAAAAAACAATATCATCAATGTCAATCACCTACCGCTAGTGACTATCAAGAGAACCGTCAAGAGAACTGTTAGAAGAAAACTGTCCATAATGCATCTTTACCTGTCCCTACACTGTAGACTGCTTGCTGTACACATTTTAAATTTCCCCGCCTCTCCTCCTCCTCTCTTCTTTTCTCTGATGTTGTTTCATGCGACATCCCCCCCCTCCTTATGCCTCATCTCACTCTCGTCCTCCCCTTCCTCTCCTAAACATAGGTAAAAGGGACTTGATGTTATCCATCAGGCAGGTAGGTAGGCAGGCAGCCATATTGTCTAGGTGGACCCAAACCTTATCACCAGTCACTACCTAAGTAGCTATCTTCTTCACCTCTGAACAGTCCAGCGTCCAGTAGCCACTTTCATACATGTATTGTCTAATCAAAGAGTAGGCCTATGTTCATGTCCATGTCCTGACCTGCTCTGACCTATCCTGCGCTACTTGTCCTGCCCTGATCCATCCTGCCCTGATCCATCCTGCTCTCTCTGACCTACCTAGACACCCTACTTACTACATCTACAAATTCTCACACACACTCTCTCCCCTGTGTCCCCTCTCCGCATTTCCCCTTCCCCTTCCCCTTCCCCTTTCTATACCCTTTCCATCCCCATCCCCTACCTAATCACCACCACCACCATCCTTTGGCGGCACAACCCCAATCAACTTGCCCCAGAAGGCATTATACGCCTCTGTATTATTTCCATTATTCTCATTATTTTTATCATCATTATTCTTATCATCATCATTCTCCTTGCTTTTGTCGTCGTCGTCGGGTGCAACCCCAATCAACTTCCCCCAAAAGGCATTATACGCTTCTGTATTGTTATTGCTATTATTATTCTCCTTGCTTTTTTTGTCGTTGTCGGGTGTCGTCTTGCCGAGTGGAAGAAGTCTTTTGGACTGAGGTTTGGTCATGTCCGTTTTTGTCTCCAAAGCAGCAGCAGCGGGAGCGGGAGCGGAAGTGGAAGTGGAAGTAGTTTCCATTGGCTGGGTAGAAGCACGAGGGAAGGGGTGGTCCGGTTTGGAATCCTCTGCGTTGAGGGGTTGCGTGATGGGTTTGGTGGTTGTGGTGGCGGTGGGGTCCATTTGGATTGATGTTGCTGAGGGAGCTCCTCTGAGATGGTGGGGATTTGTATTTGTTTGTTGTTGGACGGTGGACGATGGGCAGTGGGCAGTGATGCCAGCGCCGGTGATATGGTGATGTTTGAGTCTTGGTGGTTTGAGACTGAGTTCGAGGAGGAGTGGTTCTGGTCCTGGGACTGGGAACTAGGAGGTACAGTTGGAAGGGAGGAAGGAGGGGTGAAAGAGCAGATGAAGAAGGATGGAAGGATGGAAGGATGGGCACTGGATATTCTTCCGAGTGAGCGCCCTGGGTTTGGCGTGGTATGATGGCCCGGGTTCGAAATATATCTTGGGGATATCTCGACGGGCAGGATTGACCTAGGCTGGCTGAGGGGAGAAGAAGTATGCAGAGACTGCGTATTTCAGCAAGCAAACGAGGATGACTGAATCGTGAGTATTGTTCGCCTTGATCACTACCAGCTACTCGTTGCTCGGAGTACGAGGGAATGAGAGCAAGGTGCTGGTGCAGAAAGCCATAAAAGGAGCGGAGGACCCGAGATAGATAAAAGGTTAAAAGCCTATTTATCGTACAATCATGGAAGGTCAGAGAGAACTCAACCAAAAAGAAAGAGTACCTACCTAGATGAGGAACTCTCGCACACATCCCGCGCACCAAATCCCCCAATTTCCACATGTCCAATATTCCCATAACATTCCTACGACATTCCTACCCATGTACACTTACACAACTGAATCCCACCACCATCCCGTGTCGTCCGTCCGTCCGTCCGTCCGTCTACCCCTTTTACCTTGCCCACAAAGCCACAAAGCCACAAAGCTCCTTTTAATCCTTGTAAAAAAAATCCCAGTCCGTATCCAAGCAAGTCAGCCCTGCCTGCCTGCCTGAATGATCCCCCCTCCCCCCTCCCGCTCCCGCTTCCTATGCTTCCCATGATCCATCCATCCCTCCCTCCCTCCCGCCCGCTTTCCATGTGCTATCCACGTGGCAACGCCATCCCCCCCTCCCCCCCTGGTTATGGCGTATCCCGGCACGTCCAGTCCAGGTCCTGCCGCTCTTCAATATTTACGCAGTATATATATGTGTCAAGGGAATGTGGAAGAAGCAAACATACATGACTTTGGGTAACACAAAAAGAGAAGAACCCTCGTCTCCAGCCTTCTTTGGGAGGGAGGGAGGGAGGGAGGAGGTATTTCTGTTCTTACTGTTTGCTCTCTGTTCTGAAGCCTGTACGGTTTTATTTGTAACTTTCTGTATTATCAGGCGTGTACCTGTTGTTGAGATATGGGTGGGTGTATGGATGGATATATGATGTATGCCCCGTTTACTCGTACCAGTATATAGAGCTAGTCGGCGCCGTTCGGCTTCGTAGGTCTGGTGAGCAAGTATGATAGGTATCGACTGAGCTTGTTGGGGAATATGCTTGCTTGCTGCCCGGTGTGGTTTTTGAAAAATCTCAGTTAGTGACTCGGTGGCTCAGTGACTTGGAGGTGAAGTGAGAAGTTATCACACAGCATCCATCATATCATTCAAAACACCCATTGGAGTCGAGGGGGAAAAGAAAAAAAAAGAAAGAAACTCGGTATAGAGCTAGATTGGAAGTGGCTCAATTCAATTCAATTCAGTTGCCTGTATTACGTCCTTGGCTCCATTTGTCTCTTTCGATAGTTCTCCGCAAGTGAGCTTTTACCTACCTACTCAATTGCCTGGGAAGGCGTATCCTCCTTACCCCCCCCCCCCCCCCCCCCCCGGCCCCGGCTTCCCACACATCGATGAATTCCCAATTTGTTTCGCCAGGTATTACCGTACCTCCAGTCTACTCTTCAGTCCGCCAAAGTAAGAAGAGATGAGATGATATCTGCCCATCTCACGGTTACTCCTTCCGCAGGTACATATTCTCATTCCTCTTTTTGTCTTGAACACCTGTACGGGTAATCCTCCTTCTTTTTTTTTTGTCCTTTCCGTGTGTGTCCCATTCCATTGGTTTCCCCCCCTCTCCGTCTTATCCCTAGTATTTTGTTCTCCACTTCTTGATTCCCGTCAAGTTCCTCCTCTTTATCTTTGTGTAGTTTCCTCGTTCATTCCCCTTCTAGGTAGTAATTTCCCTTACCTGCCGTCCCCAGCAGGCAAGCAAACCGGTCCCCGAATATAATCGAAAAAAAAACAAAAGACAGCGGAAAAAGGCCCCTGTGGTTGGTTTGGTCATCACTTTCCCAAGTTTACTCCGCTAGCAAATAGACAATTCATAACATCACCATCATCACCATCATCACCATCATCATCACCAACGCACAAAAACACGCTGAGAAACAAGATAAAAGAAATAACATACATACATACATACAGCCCGTATCACAGATGATGCCCCGATGCTATGCAGTTTGAACGACGCTCGGAGAGAAATATACAGGGAGGAAGTGATCATGACCTCAGGAGTTAAAAGAGGAAGGGTAAGGGTGCCTGCTTGCTTGCTTGCTTGCTTGCTTGCTTGCTTGCCTGCCTGTGCCTGCTTGCCTCAATAAAAATATTCCGACAAAGGAAAATGTGTAGCAACCTGCGTCGAGCAGCGGTGTAGTGTAAGTGTAGTGTATAGTGGGTATTGATTTTTGTTTATCAAAAAAACCAGTAAAAAAATATTCGTAAAGGAGTTCGTCTCGTGTCATGGTATTGTTCCTGTGTGCAGGGATGGGGACTTTGTTCTCTACCATGTTATCCCTCTCTTTCAGAAACTCATTGTTCAGAAACTCATTGGAAGGAAATAGAAACGTCATTGTCGTGGTCGTTATCATCACCTCCTGTTCTCCCACCGCTGCCTCCGCCGACATCCTCTATCGGCTTCGCCTCCTCCGGCGGCTTCCTTAAATCCCGATCATTGGCCGCATTCGCCTTGACCGTGGTCTTGCCCGAAATTGCAGCCGTTCTGACCCTCTGGCTCAGCGGCAGGGTATATTTTAGCACACCCTTGATGATGAGTTGGAAGTCATCTGCTATGATGCGCTCCCATCTCTCGGTTCCGCCCACTGTTACGTTGCCGGGGTTCTTGAGACGGACTTCACCCATGGACGTGGACAGGCCCTGGTGGAAGAAGGAGCCCTCAAAGGTAAGAGCGCTGTTGAAACCCGTGATGGTGCCGAGGCGCATATTGGGAGATGATTCCTCAGGCGGTTGGTCGTTCGGCGGGTCGTCTAGGATCTTGGCTAAATCTCCTGATCTGCTTATTCGTACCTCTTCCTTGTGGCTCTCCAGAGGCGGCATGTCACCAGGGTGAGTGCGATACCATTCCGAGTCGGTACCAGCATGCGGTGACTTGGCAAAGACCTCGATATCCGCCGCATCCACCACCACAACTACCACGTTGGGGTTCTTGGCCCTAATCGTCAGGTCGAGCATCAACTCCTGCTCGCTCGCGACCACATGATCCATCGATATCAGCTCGATATCGGTAAGCGGTTGTGACGTCGCAAACATGAACCCAATGGCTCCCGAAACGACAAGTAATAGCATCACTGTCAAGACCAGGCAACTGGCGAACCGATTCAAGAAGGACGGCGGTTGTCGATATGTACCCGATTCCATGGACCGTAGCGAGTGCAAGCCGTTCCTCCGACTTCGTGCTGATCTTGATGACCGTACTGTCCCAGACTGTATCAACGGCGTGGTTTCGTCATCGGCGCCAGTAGCATTGTCGTCGAGATCGTAACCAACCGATAGATGCGTTCCCCGACTGCTCTTAGCATGGGGGCCGCTCCGGCTCAAGTATCGAGGGCTATTAACACCTGATGACGGTCGTGAGTTGTTGTTTCCCGAGTTAGCTCCGCTGAAGGGTGATTGTTCGGCGAATAGCGACGCATGCCCGTTTCCTCCCCCATTACGGCCCCATCGGCCATAGTGATGATGTCGCCCAGATGTCCCCCTGGCTGACCCTGCTGTGCTCCTCCCGGTTGTGCTCTTGCCGTCGTCTTCGGCGCCAACGCTTTCATTAATGCTGGGGTTGTAAGAGTTCACAAACTTCATGCTTCGCTTTACCCCGATAGGCTGTTCAACGTTCATCATGGCAGAATGAATGGAGCGCATATCGGCACGGTTCATCTGGCTGACCATGGATGCCGCGCTCGGTGTCCTAGAGTGATAACGGGGTGGTCTGGGATGGTCGGGAGGGTTGGAGTCGTAGACGAATGTTTCGTCCGAATCTGACGAGTTAGTTTCCTCAATTGCGCTTGCTACCTTTGCCTCGAAGATGTCGGCCTTGGAGGATGCTGGACGATGTCTAGTCAGTAAGTTGCTCACTTGGTGAATTACAAAACTCTGGCTCCGTGGTTCGGGAGACCGAGAAGGAAATATGTGCCTGCTGGCGGCTTCATCAGGCGGCGGAGGACCATGGTAATACTTCGTTGGCGAAGTACACATCTCGGTAGCCGAGGAAACTGATCTCGTAGCTTGATGATGCCGAAGCCGTGGCTGCAAAATGAACAGAGTTGTCTCACCAGTGCCAGCTGTCATGTTGGGCTGCTTCCGTGCCGTCCTCTTCTTTTCTTTCTTGGGGGGCCGGATCGTCTCCGTGCTGGGTTTTGTGCGCAGACTGAGACTTGAAGGCTGCACTCCTCCTCCTGGCGCGAGGGCGACCTGGGGA
The DNA here is from genome assembly GCF_033458365.1 of Neurospora hispaniola. Classification (NCBI taxonomy): domain Eukaryota; kingdom Fungi; phylum Ascomycota; class Sordariomycetes; order Sordariales; family Sordariaceae; genus Neurospora; species Neurospora hispaniola. Next base: position 6,078,907 of record NW_026944406.1, on the reverse strand, counting down.
ATCGAGGTGACCGTTTCGGCTTCTACCGTCATGCTCTGTTGAGAAGCCTCGCCGGGCTTGCCCTTGGCAGGGGGTCGGACTGACAAGCTCGACTGCCTTGACGTCAGGGGCGGCGCACTGGTCGATCCGCTTCGGCGGACCGCCTCGATGGGGGTCGCATCTTCGGCTCCGCTTTCCGTCATGATTGAATTCGACCTTCCCGCTAGCTCTTTTTGGCGAAAGAAATCACCGGCTTCTGAGGGCACGGTCGCTTCGGACATGAGCCTGTGTCCCAGTCTTTCCTCCATTGACTGGTCAAAGACTCGCGGAGAACCAAAAGGACTGACTTCTTGGACAGTCTCAAGGACGGAGGTGCTCCCTCCCGCAGCACGAGCGGGAGTTCTGGCCCCGGGCTGGGTTGGAGTGAGGTCGTCCGCGTCTGTGTCCGACTGAGATTCCGAGGCGTAAAAGGACGATGTCTGTCGTGGAAGGGCGGTGGAAGGAGAGATGTCTGGAGTCTGATCCTGTCGTCTGGGCGGACCGAGGATGGGCGGCTTGGTGACGATGGGTGGAGGAGACCGCAGTCTGGAGGACACGGGCCACTTCAAAGGATCCTGGCCACCAGTCGGATGGGGATGAGCAGCAGACGAGTTGGCAGTTGGCGATTTGGACGGGGGTGCGGGCGCATTGACGTTCCGATCCGTCGCAGCGGGGAGGAAGGTGGGCGTCGTGGCCGACGACAGCGTTCTTGAGCCGGCCGTCGACAAGGATACGCTGCCTGGTTTCGTGGATCTCGAGGGATCCTGGAAGCTGTTCTTGCGCGATCGAGGTGCAGCACCGCCAGCAGCAGGACCGCGTGAGGGCGCTCGTGACGATGCAGCGGTGGGATTACGGGTGGTGGGGGCTCGGTTGGCAGGTCTCGTGGGAGAGGATTCGCGCGAGGCAAAGGGCGAGGGAGCTACGGACGAAGCACGGGAGACGGAGGAGGAGGATGGTGCTGCTGCTGCAGACGTGGCCGAGGTGGTCTGCGAAGTCAGCTTGTTGGAAGAAGGCCATGGATCGGACCTGGGATTGACGGTCGCCGCGGAGCTGGAAGTGGATTCGCGGGCCAGCGTGGGGAGTGGATTCGACGGTGTCTGTGCCTGCGCATGCGCCTGCTGGCCGGCGTGGGTCACGGTCCTTTGGGGATTAGTAGTCGGGATCTGGGAGCGCTTGGGAGGAGAGGGCGAAGAGGCCGACGCCGTTATATTTGGTGATTTGTCCATGTTTGCACTGACGGCGGGCAGCCGGCTGCTGCTGCTGCTGCTGCGAGGCAGAGGGAGACCGACGACGGAAGGGATGGGGACTGTTTTGGATCACACATGCCAAGCAAGCCAGGAACAGAGGCGGTCCGTTGTTTGATGAGTGTTCCGAGATGTGTGTGATATTGCTTAGCTACAATTGCTAGGGAGAAGGACGAGGCGTCATGTCCGGGTCAACAGAGGTGTGATTGAGTCGTGGTATCGATTTTGGGATTACCAGATGGCGGTGGTGGTGGTTGTGTGTGGTGTTGTTGTCGTTGTTGTCGTTGGGCAGGGCGGGAGAGAAGCAGCGAGGACAGTCCCGTCGCTCGGTTATCGATGATGCTGGGGGGGGAGTTAGCTGCTAGGGAGCTAGCGATGGTGCGTTGGATGGACCACCAGTAGGTGGAGGAACCGGGACCTCTGAACGGCCTTCCGCTTGTTGATGTAACCAAACGATCCAGGCAATGATGGGCGGCGCATGCACAAAGAACAAAAGAGTTTAAGCTCGGCGCAGATGAGAGAGAACCCAACAAGGTTTTTATTGATGTTATCGCTGACTGTTTTTTTCCCCTAGAGGTGTTGTTGTTATTGCTCAATTGGCATATGACAAGCGCACAGTCTGGATCCTGAACTCAACATGGGATGACTGACACTGGCAAGCAAAGGACTGGAAAGAGACAACTGCAGTGAACTTGAACAAGGTGACGCTCGGGAGACGGAGAAACTCGAGACGGGACTTGGTTGGAAAGAGCAGGTACACTACTGTATGTAGTAGGTATATGATGGCAAGAGCAGCTACCAGCAACCAGAGGACAGACACTCCGTCCGTCTCGCTGCGCAGGACTTCAGTTCGTCCACTTCAAACAAAGGTTACGATCGGCTAACTATTCCCGTCACTTACTCACTACCTTCCTACTGGCACTGTCCATCTACCTAGCCATTCCATTTCCCAGTCCATATCCGATTCACACAACTCAACTTAGTCTCGTCACCATCACGAATGAATTGTTGGGCTACCAGGCCGTGACCAGACAACTAATAACCAACACCCGTGACGGTGGCCCAGACCACAAAGCACTACACCACATACTACCTACGTCCCCAATTACCTAATAAATGTAGAGACCGCCACAATGTGTTGATAGCGACTGCATTGCCATGAGTTGTTTGCGGCCTTACCTTATGCGACAAATGAAACAAGCCAATCAGGGACGGCAAAGCACATCCTGCAAACGTCTTGTCCACGCACGCAACGCACCTCTGTTAGGCATTGCTAGGCAGCTCTTGGTTAGCGCTATCTAATGGTACAACCAACAGTAGGGCCGCTACCCTCTTCCAACCTGTTTGGTCGTGCGTCGTGGTGCATCATCCCCCTGCCCTGTTGGTCCATTCATTGTCAGTGAAAAAAATCTCTTTGATTCACATATCATTTTCAAGAGCGAATTCTTGGATGACTGATTTTGCCGAGTTTTTCACTCTTGTGAGTGTACTTGTAAGCTAAGGTAACTACTGCCAACGAGCATTGTGCTGCTTCTTTCACTTGACATGTGCACATGCACAAGAGTTATGCGGGGACCACTCCAGAATACATGCGCATAAGTAGATACTTATCCTTCCTGATTAATGGGACAGTGAAAGAGCAACAAATGTGTCATGTTCATGGCGACACAAAATATCAAACACATGAACGAGAATAGAATATGCGAGAAGCAAGCTAGGGGCGGGAATACCGCCAGCTCTTCCTTGTCTGGTCTTCGGACTAGTGCATGAAAAAAAAGGGAAAACTCAAAAAGATCTTTTGCGGCGTGTGCATGTTCAGGTCCCGCCGCCGCCGGAACGGATGGCAACTCCCGTCTGACGATGCCTCTGTCGTCTTTTTTTTTTTTTTTTTTTTTTTTTTTTTTTTTTTTTTTTTTTTTTTTTTTTTTTTTTTTCCTTTCCCTCTCAAGAGGTTGCCTTCGTTGCCACTTTCACTTTGGTGCCTGACTGGAGCTGATCTAATTCTCCGGATAAGCACAGCCAGATCGGATACCCATTTCCATCTACACAGTAAAGGTTACCTTCCAGAGTTGGCAAACCTTCCAGCCCATCTGGATTTCGATTTCCTTGATCTACCGCCATCACAAAAACCAGAAATATCGCAAATGCCTCCTTCCATCATAAATCGGAAACCGGTAACACCCGAGTGAAAAAAAAAAAAAAAAAAAAAAAAAAAAAAAGAGTGAAAAAAAAAATCTTTTCCAGATGGACCGAGTTTCCATTTCCACTCCTCCTTCGTTCTTTCCCAGCACTAGACTAACCAGGGCCTAGCAATGGAGCCAACTTAACCGTCCATTATCCGTCATCTAATGTATGTCAGATGTGCGTGCAGGACACGGTACATCCGGAGCGCGAGTGGGTACCGCGGGAGCCGGATAATTTTGTTGGATTCGCTGCTAGAAAGTGATGGCAGGAGCGGCGTGTCAGGTACCCACCAGCCTGCCACAGGTGACTGTACATAGGTAGCGATCCCCACCCACCTCATAAACAGGTGTCGATTATTACGCTTAGAACCCACTCACACCTGTAGGGACAGACACCCTTACTAGTCAGCTTTTCTTTCCTTGTCCTTGTGGCGGACTGTAGCTCGTACTATATATATATAACTCGAAATAGTTAAGGTTTACGCGTTCATTCTTTCCTCTTCTTAGTAGTATCTTGGACGCGAAGTTCGTGTTCGTGTTGTGAAAAAAAATTGGGGTAGGTAAGATAAGATGTAGATAAGGATATTGATAAGATAAGAGTGGTGATGAATGATAAGGATAAGATTTTGAGAAGATAAGAGGTGGAGTAGGTAAGATAAAATGTAGATAAGGATATTGATAAGATAAGAGTGGTGATGAATAATAAGGATAAGATTTTGAGAAGATAAGAGGTGGAGAGAGGTTGGTGAAGATGGTGAAAGAAGGGAGGTATATAGATAAGATAAGTGATAAAACTTTTCAATAGCTGTAGTATAGTAGTTAATATGCTGGCTATTTGGTGTTGAGGTTATGGGTTCGATTTACGTTATGGCTTTTTTTTTTATTCTTTTTTTTAAAATGTATTTAGATTTTTATTATTTTAGAGTTATATATAAGTATATTACAATTATATTCCTTTTTCGTATACTTTATTTTTTACTAAATTATATAAAATATTAAAAAAAAAGCTATATAAGTTTGTAATGTAAATTCTTTTAATAATAATAAACAATAGTTTAAAAAGTTTTAATAAATAAACTTTCTTCCTTATTTTTATATACTTCCAATCTATATTACTTACTTTTATATAAAAGTACTTAAAGAAGTTTATAATATTTTATATATTTATATAGCTATAGAAAAGCTCGCTAACTTGGCCGAGAGAAAGTGCCTTACCTACCCTATATTCAAATTAATTATTATACTACTTATATATATAAAGAAAGCTGGCCAACTTGGCCGAGAGAAAGTGCCTTACCTACCCTGCATTCAAATTAACTACTATACTACTTATATATATAAAGAAAGCTAGCCAACTTGGCCGGGAGAAAGTGCCTTACCTACCCTACATTCCCTACCCTATATTTAAATGAACTACTATACTACTTATATATATAAGAAAAGCTGGCCAACTTGGCCGAGAGAAAGTGCCTTACCTACCCTGCATTCCCTACCCTACATTTAAATGAACTACTATACTACTTATATATATAAAAAAAGCTAGCCAATTTAGCCGAAAGAAAGTGCCTTACCTACCCTATATTCAAATTAACTACTATACTACTTATATATATAAGAAAAGCTAGCCAACTTGGCCAAGAGAAAGTGCCTTACCTACCTTATATTCGAAATTAATATTTTATTTATTAGTAAAAATAGCTAATATAGCTAAAGAAATAGTCTTTTACTTACCCGGTACTTATTTCAAAAAGGTTCTATAGTAGAGTTAAGTTTAGTAGCTGTAAATTGATTTTTAAAATTTCCTATACTAAATAATTTCGCGGGAATTAAAAAGTCGCGACTTAGCTCGTTTACCCGTACCTTCCCTAAATCCGAGGTCGCAGGGTATATAAGAGAAAGCAAGAGCGACCGGTTAAAGTAAGAGCGATTAGCTAAAGTAAGAGCGATTAGTTAAGGTAGGCGCGACTGTGTATAGGGTTGCTTAGTAGGATTCTTATAGAGGGTTATACGCTTATGGCCGTTTGCGACCGTATATAGGGGGGTTCTTATAGAGGATTATGTGCCTGTAGCCGGGTTTGCGACTGTGTATAGGGTCGCTTAGTGGGATTCTTACAGAGGGTTATACGCCTGTAGCCGTCTGCGACTGTATATGGGGGGGTTTTTACAGAGGGTTATATACTTGTAGCCGGGTTTGCGACTATATATAGGGTCGCTTAGTGGGATTCTTATAGAGGGTTATACGCCTGTAGCCGTCTACGACTATATATAAGGGGGTTCTTATAGAGGGTTATATACCTATAGCCGGGTTTGCGACCGTGTATAGGGTCGTTTAGTAGGATTCTTACAAAGGGTTATACGCTTGTAGCCGTCTGTGACCGTATATGGGGGGGTTCTTATAGAGGGTTATGTGCTTGTAGTTAAGTATATAGTTGTATATAGAGTTAAAGTACTATTACGAAAGAGCTGTTTGGATTTTCCTAGATATTCTTTTATAGAATTTAAGTTGAATTTAAATAATATTAAGCTTATATACTAATAAATTCAAATTAATTCCACATTCTACTAGGGGGCTACTAAGGCTTTTGAGCCTAGGCACCCCTAAGTAGAATATTATCCTCGGTTTTAAATTTTGGGTGTAGCAATATATAGATTATTAAGACTTTAATTAGTACCCTATAATATACTAGGCGTAGGAGGAACGTTTATTTTAATATAAAAATTAATTTATACTATTGAATAATAATAATACTACGACTTCCTTTATTATTTTTAAATAATAGAGCGTCCCTATTAGATATCCCGATCTAATAATAGTAGGTTAGTTTATATAAGAGTATTATAATTTAATTTATTAATTAACCTGCGTAGGAATTTTTGGGGTTAACTTATTCAATACTATTTTTAATTGTAATTTAGGGATATTTAGGGGTATAAGTATTTAATAAATAGAAGTGAAAATTTAATTTATTAGAAACTAACTATTGTAAAAGTATTTACTAAGGATATTTTTATTAATTAAAAGTAGTAAACTATTATAAAAACATTTACTTAAGATATATTTATTAATAATTGGAACGATGGGAAATAGTCCAATGGGGAATATAAAGAGTATCCTACAAAGGAAATTTAATCTCATTTTTTAAAGTAATTTAGCGCGTAGTTACCCTACGGTCTACCGGGGTATTAACACTTTATACACTCAAACCCCCTTAACTTTAATTAAATTCTATTTAATTAATAATTTAAAAAGAATCGTTTTATACTAGGGAGTACCCTATAAGTATTAATAGTTAGCCTATCGACTTAGAATATAATTAACAACTATATTAGACCGTTATTAGAGACTATCGTAGTTAGCCTATCAACTTAGAATATAGTTAATAATTATATTAGACCGCTATTAGAGACCGTCGTAATTGGCCTATTGACTTAGAATATAGTTAATAACTATATTAGACCGCTATTGGATTTTTTAGGTAGGATAAAAACCGCTATTAAATAAAATAAATAGTTATTTTAGAGCTTACAATTCCAGTCTTATTAACGAATAGACTAGAATTGTAAAATCTAATTTAATTAGGGATTAACTTTTTAAAACCTAAATCTATCAACGGGTAGTAAAGGGTTTAAAAAAGTTAATCCCTTAATTTAACCTATTTCTACCTTATTACTTTAGGGGTACTTATATCCCTAGAATAAATTTCTAACTATTATTTTTATATATTTTACGCTACTGGGTTTTTATCCTGTTAGGGGTTCTCTCTAGTAGGGTTTTTTTCTAGATGTAAGTAGTTTTTTAATAAAAAGTGTATCCTAATTACTACGTTAGTACATTAAGAAATTTCGAACCTAGAAGGAGTAAAAAGGTAGTTCCCCTACGCTATTAAAATGATAGTTTGCGAGTTATTACTTGACGGCGCGGGGGGTTACTAACACCCCTATAAAAAATTAAATATTTATATTTATATAAGTTATTTTATCTTTACTTTATTATTATTTCTTTATAATTATACTTTTTACTTAAATTTTTTTTACTATTATATTTTTTTACTATAATTACTTCTTTTTATTATCGCTTCTTTATTATTATTTATTTCTATTTATAATTCTTTATTATTTCTTTATTATTATTTTCTTAATACTCTTTTATATTAAAATTTTTTTCAAATTGTATTTTCTTTTCTTTATTATTATTATTCTTACTTTCTCTTATTCAAAAGATTTTAATACTAACGTTTAATATCTATAAGTAACAAAAACACTATATGAAATTTTATTTTAAGTTGGGTAGGCGGGACTAGAAGTTTGGAGCTGGGGTTGGCCGGGTAGTAAGTAATGGAGCTACAGCCGGCCGGGTAGTAGGTCGCCGGTTTAAATCCGGTACGGGTCTTTCTTTTCTATGTTTTTTCTATTACTATCTTCTAATAATAGTTTTATACCTCCTAGAAACAGTTTAATATCTTCTAGAAACGGTAAAGAAGACGAGATTAAGAAACTTAAAAAAAAACTTAGTAAATTCAAAAATTAAGAAGCGAAAATATTGTAGCGGATTATAGGGAAGCTGTAAATAGCGTAATAATAACCCTATTAATAGCGATAATAATAGCGACGAATATAGTTCGAATTCCGAAGTGTCCGATTTAAGCAATAAAGAAAACTCTAACCCTAAAGCCGGCGAAGAGAAAAAACTATTAATAGTACTAACTATCGACGGAAAGGTATATTTTCTAGTACTTCGGGTCCTCGAGACTTTAATATAAAGTTTATTAAACCTATTTATACGCCATTAAATACTACTTAGGAACGAACCTTCCAGCGCCGTCTTCCTACAATAACATTCTAATAAACTTTACTAAATCTATTAAATTATTATTCGAAACCTTCTATAAAGAGGCAATAATTCGAATTTAATAATACGCAAACAATTACCACAAGATCAATATATTATATTAGTAATTCTAAACCTATTGCTAGAAGGTCTCTAAACTATTCAATATACTAAATACTATCGTTTAAAAATAATAAAGTACTAATAATAATGTAATTAACTTAACCGAAGCCTAAATTCGAATCTTATTAGAGTTTAACCCCCCTAAATTCCAATAATAACTAAGGGAGAATTCAACTAGAAATACGCCGAACCTATTAGTACGAATTTATATACTAATAGTATTAATGTATAAAAAAAGCTTGTTAAAGAATGTTTATAAATTTTTAAAGCTATTATTGTACTAAAAGTGAATAGGAAAGATATCCAAGTCCTAATTAACGAACTTCTATAAAAAAGGGAGTTCATCCTTACTATCTAAATAATTAAAGTCCAGCGAAATACTTACCGAAAATACTTAGAGACTATATAGCGGAATAAGGGAAATAATCTTTATTGTACCGTCTACGTTTAGGTTCGGCGTATTTTTAGTTGAACTCTCCCATACTACTTATATTATATAGAACTTTTACGGACTAAAAAATTCTAGTTCATAATAGAGTAATACTGAGAATTAAATAAGTAAATAATTTAAATTTTAATTTAGTTAAATTTAGAAAATTTTAAACGGATTACTTCGCCTATAGTTAAAACCCTCCCTTATTAATTTAAAGTACTAAATATTAATTTCCTCTATACGTATTAAACTAGCGTTATATAATTGAATAACTTATTATTAAAATTCGTAGAAGTAATTTAGTTCTACCTCTATAATTTTACGAACTACTTGCTTAGTATTTCGTATAAATTATAGTTCCTCGGGAATAACTAGTATCCTTTACCTCTCCCTTATTTCGTATATTTCGAAGCTAGCCAGCTGCTACTTATTTAACTACCGTATTAACCGGCCTATTAATAAAGTTCGACTATTATTAAAAAAATAGTAATATTAAAAATATTTATAAAGTAGCTACTACTAATAGTAAAACCTATACTTATATTCGGCTTCCTCCTAATTGTATATTCGTATACTATTTAGTAATTAGATAATAATAACCTTAAATAAATTAGAAAAGTTACGAACTAAATACTCTCCTATAATGTATAGCCGCTTATTATTACGAGCTTTAAGTAATAACAGCCTTTATACTGGCTTAGGGAAGCGGTTAAGGCCTAGAAAATTAGTAATAATATAAATAGAATAACGAAAATCGTTCTTCACCTTAGCTACCTTATTGAAATATCGGCTATTAACTACTACTACGTATTTAATAATACTAAGTAGTAAAAACTATTATAAAATAGGCTTATTTTAGTACTTTAAAGTAGAATAGTAGCCTTTAAGAGGGTTGGTTATTATTACTTATTATTTAAAAGAGGTTAGTAAAAGTATATATTAAAAAAGGCGCTTAAGGGTTAATATTACCTATAATAAGAGAGGCGAATACTTACGAGCGTAATTCGCCTATTACTTCTTATATAATACCTAATACTTATTAATATACCCTCGTACAGTATTAATTGTAGGTAAGCTAGTAAGAGCGGCATTTATTAATTTATTGCAAATCGCTTTAGATCGCCGATATTTAATAGTTTTAAGTATATATTATAGATAGGTTTTATATTTATTACTAGCCAATTTATACCTTAGTATCCATTCTACGTAGACGTAGTATAGAAGGTAATTAATTTTTAAGTTAGGAAAGGCTATTCTAATAGCCTTTTATTTAATAGCGGAGTTATTAATAAGAAAATAATAAAGTAGCTATGGACAATCCTCTCTATAATATTTAATTACCTATCTATATAGTATAGACAACGTAATAGCTACAATATTACCGTTAGACTTCGCTATTAAAAAGTGGCTATAAGGAAGCTAATAATTGTATTTATTTCTTATAAAAATTATATATAGAAGCTACCCAAATTAATTAATATAGTGCGTAGCGTCTATAAGTATAAGGTAGCTACACTAATAAAGTGTTTCGAATTAGCCTAAGGAGGTAAAAACGAAATTACAAAATATAATTTAATTAACCTTATAATTAACCTTAATTGTTTTATAGAACTAAGAGACGTCTTATCCCTCATTTACTATAATTATAGTCCTTTAAATTAAATGCTTTGAAACTTCGTTAACTTAATAGTTAAGTAAAAAAATAGTACCAACTCTCTATAAATTAGGGTACTACTACTAATATACTTTACTAACATTAATTATATTTTATTGAGTAAACTAACAACCGCCGGTAATATATACATCTCTCCCTATATTAATATTATAATTATTATTACTACGAAAAAACTGTAGAATTATTGCTAAAGGGTAACTTCGCGCAATCTTACTAATAGCTAATTGTATTAGCGCTTTAAACTTCTTTATTTAATTGCAAATATTAAAAGTATAAGAATAACGACGCCTAGGGTCTACAAACTTAAAAACAATAGTACTATTAGGGTGCTAAATGCGCTTTATTGTAACCGGATAATTATAATATTTATACGTCGATTTTATACGTATGTTCTTGGATTTGTACTTTTACTTTTGTAGTTTTAAAGGCTATAACCGATAGTGCAAATATTAATAAGAATCCCTGTTTAATTACCCAATAAAAGGGTTGCGATAGTAATATATAATGTTATTAGAAGTATAAATATTACTAAAGAAATTGTTATAGCGAGACTATAGATAAGTTTTGTCGAATATTATAATAATAGTAGTATTGAAGAAGAGGCGACGCTTTTTAGCTAAATCTGCTAGTACTAAGAAGAGGGCAGGCGCTGGTTCTTGCGCGTAGGGCTTAGTAGTAACGGGCTTAGTAGTAACGGGCTCAGTAGTACCGGGCTTAGTGGTAACGGGTTTAGCGGTAACGGGCTCAGCGGCAACGGGCTTAGTGGTAATAGGCTTAGCGGTACCGGGCTCAGCGGTACCAAGTTTAGCGGCACCGGGCTCAGCGGCACCGGGCTTAGCGGTACCGGGCTCAACGGCACCAAGCTTAGCGGCACCGGGCTTAGCGGCACCGGGCTCAGCGGCACCGGGCTTAGCGGCACCGGGCTTAGCGGCACCGGGCTTAGCGGCAACGGGCTTAACGGCAATGGGCTTAGCGGTAATGGGTTCGGCGGCAACGGACTTTATAGTAATAAGAATTTATTAGAACTAGTAAATTCGGAAAATAAAAGTCTATACCGTATTCAAATCCCAAGGCTTCTACAAACTCCTAAATATCTTCAATAACTACGTTAAACATATCTTCATTATCGACTTACACTTCGCCAAGAAGCGCATTACCTCCTCCTAATTTATATTCGAATAAGAGCTTATTGAAAAAATCATTATCGAAACCATCCTCCCAATTTAGTAGTACGAATTTAAAAAGCCGGTCGTAGTTATTATTAGTAATATTATTAGTAATATCGATAGTAAAATAACCATTATTAATAGGAACGTTATTAATACGGTTAATAATAAAACTTTGATCTTTTTATATAGGATCTATTGTAAATTAAAACGATATTAATACCAATAGGGATTATTATAGTTTATATTAGTATAATAGAATGCATCTTCGTATTGTAGTTAGTGAATTGGAGATAAAATTAAACGTATTTCTTGTATTGTAATAGAAATTAGTTAAATGCGTAGTGTCCGTGTTTATTGGTTTAAATAATTGTTTTTTTAGTATAGGTACACTATCGTTATTATTAGGCTAATTTGTGTGGCGTACACTTAATAAAAATAAGCGCTAGAATTTGTAATATCCGTAATTATACTAAACCTAAAGCAATTTAATTATATTCAATACTAATTATATAGTTTGAGTATCTTCTATTCGTAGTTAAATTTGTATTAATTTCTATAGTAGAATAGTAGTGCTATTGTATTGTATTTCTAGTAGCCGCAATATTCTGGTAGTACATTGCATTTTGGTGCGCGTCGCTAACACAGCGCATGTCATCTGACATTTTTTCGATTTTTTTCTTTCCCCTAGTCCAAGAGCCCCCTTGTCGGAACCCATGCGAGTGTGAGTGGGTTCTAAGCGTAATAAGCGATTCCCATGAACACCGACCCCAAGTTGCCCCTGGCCGTTTTTTTTCGTTCGGCTCTTCCGTCGACTTGACGATTGACGGCTCGCTCCTCCTTCGTTCCTCCCCTCCTTCCATCTTCTCTGCTTGCTTCCTTGCGCCCCTTCCTTCCTCTCTCGCCCGCCTGTTTCTTTTTGTCATCGCAGGCACGGACAGGCTTTTCCCTTCTTCGGCTGCCTTTTTTTTTATTTTTTTTTTTTTTTCGTTGCCTTCTTCCTCGGGTCGGTTGTTTTTCTTTCTCCCTTGGTTCGATCGATGACTCTTTATTTCTTCCCCCATCCATCCCTTCCGACAGGCCGGACTCCAGTGGGTTTGTCCTCCATTTGTTCCCTGCGACCTTGTGCCTGCCTGCTTTGCCCTGATTGATATTGGTGATTTTGGTGAGAGGGTGTCGTCGTTTCTTCGAAACTTGTTGCCAGCACGCTACCTTTAGGTCCGTCTGCCATAACATCCGGCACCACCCAACCTTCTTTTTATGATCGGATTTTCCATTTGCTGGTTTTCTCATCTTGGGAAACATGTCCCTCCCTGTTGTGCTCCCTCAAGCTGCTCACCGGAGACTTGACCGTTGATTTGGGCCAGATCGGATCAGGTTCCGCATTGGCCGAGGCACGATAGGTATTGTTGCTCAAATGCAGACACTCTTCCCTTCGCTTCCGATGCTGTGCCTCTGCGGGCGGCAACATGATTTTCTCTCTGGTCGGTCCACACAAACATTCGAACCCAAGCGGAATATCCTCTCCGGGGTTGTCACCTTCTCTGACAAACTAGGACGGATTCAGACACGACATCCCTTGAACTTGATCACGGACGGTTGACGCCGGCACTTCTTGTCTGTCAGTGCTGGGATGGGCAACACAAAGGGACAGGGCCAAGGCCGGGTGCCTGGCCTGGCGTGGTCTGACGATTGCTTGACGTCGAACCCAGTGTTGCGGTACGGGTAGGGTAAACTCGACGCAGTGTGCTGATCTCTTGAACCACGCGGGTTGATGCTGATGTCAAAGACATGAAGCGGCCGTTGCTTTCCCCGATCAACGCTCATCTGAGACCTGGTTACATCATCTTGAACGGCCATCGCAGCTTACAAGTCAAATCAGGGTCTTAAAGGGTTCTTGCACAACTACTCCCTGATCCAGTCCAGCTTCACCCAGCTTTGGGCACCGACAACACCATAGCACTACTTGCACCGTAAACTACCTAGCACCCGAGACAACACAAGACATCAATAACACTGCCAAGTACTCCCTTAGCACATCGGTAATGGTAGGCTGGTGTGTCTGGTGGTCCAGGAAACGCGGCGTAGAAGAAAGAGGTTAGCCTCTCACAGCCGGCCAAGTGGACGGTCGTACACCCTCTCGCGTTACTCTGCACGCCACCACCCCATTCCCTTGGGTTGCTTCCCCACGGGCCTATTTTCTTTTTTCTACATGGGACGGACTTTCTATTCGAGGGCTTTCGGCTTTTCCCCCCCTCGCGTTCCTTTGTTGGCTTGGCAAGGCTGTATAGTTCACGCCGCAAAGGATTGGCTCCTAGCCGGTCTGCGTTGAAGCTGACGACATATTCTCGCCGTGTAACGCCCTCGGTGGGTAACCAAGAGTCAAGAGTGAGATTTTAGAGGGCTCAGGCAGAAGGAATGGACCGCTCCGTACCTGAAACCGCCGCGTCCCCAAGTAAGCTGGACCAAGAAAACGAGTGGACAAAGGGCACACAACTGCAGTTCGTTCGCTTCAGACGTCACCTCTTGGTCGATGGCTAAGGGCACAGGTACTCAAGCATTTGTAAAATATCGTCTTTTGTCTGCAGTGATTAGTATCCCTTTTGCGGCTTTCTACGGCTCATTTCGGCGCTCTCTTTCTTTTTCCCCAACACGTAATCCTCAACTGCGAGCTTGCCGAGCGAGACGCTCTCTCTCTCTCCTTTGACGAGAGCCAAGACCGACCTTGCAGCGAACATCCAGACCACCTCCTCACCGTTTGAGGAAAGGAGCACATTTCTTTTTTCAGCTGCCGGATACATATCTAGAAATCTCAGAGAGAACTGAACCGAACCCCGCCTCTTTGAGTTCCATTCCTACGTAGTTTTGCCAACGGTTCTTTGACACGTGGTGAAAAAGGTGGTGGGAAGAGATTTTCACTTCAATGTCTCCTAATTTGCAACTTTTATTCAACAAGCGTTCGTGTCATGGGGTCCAGTCGACCCGCCGCCTTGTCATATGAACTTGATTGAACACTTGCACATTCGATAGGTTAGGTAGGTACTAGGGATCTCCCTACATACATATAACGACACTGCTTATGTCTATCCAATCCCGACCGATCCTGCCCAATCCCGTCCGTCGTCCAAAGGTTCGCCTCTAGTATAGCATTCCTGTTCCGTTCGTTTCCTCCACCCTCCCCCTCCTCCACTCACATACATATGTAACTGTTCCCCAAGGGAATGAACGCCTCCTATTGTTCGACGACGACGACGACGACGAACTGTGGAACCTCAACGCCTCCACGGCTGCTGCATATGTATGTATGTCCTGTCGGTCCACTGCTGCCCTTTTGGGGGGGGGGCTGCGTCTGCTGCGTCTGCTGCGGCGTCTGCTGCTCGTCATGTATGTACATATCAGCAGCAGCAGCAGAGTTACATACATATCTGTCTCTAACCACCGATTCGCCCTGCTTCTGCGATATAATCATATGCGCAGGAACCCGTCCTTTTCACTGGCTGTTGGGTCGTTCGTTCGTTTGAGAACTGGTGTGTGCTTGCTGATTCTGATTCTGAAGAAAACTTTAAGGGGGGGGTATCGGTTGGTAGATAGGCGAATATGCGTAATGCCCGCTGTCTAGTGTGATAGCTCCAGTGGGATGATATAGTTGCTGGTTTATTGAAGGCCGACCTTGATATAATTCCCCACGCATTTTCTTTGGTGGTCTATCTTGATTCAGGTCCGGGTGTTGAAATGGTTGCTATGGATATGTGTGATCGTCGGATGAGATATGAATTGAAGAGGTCGATTATTGAAGGCATGTGCTGTCCTCTATCTATTGTCAGAGCGTGGAAGATTGAGATCGGTACAGGTAGACGTGTAAGTTGCCGAGTTCTCAAATCAGTGTAAGAATGAAAAAAATGGGAAGGTTGAATTGGACGTTATGACCATGACCGTGGACTTTACTTAGACAGACGCCCATCCATCCGCTTGTCAACATGCTTGGAGACAAGTTAGATTCATGACGGATGTGTTGAGACACTCCCCGAAGATGGAATGCTACCTACGTATGTTGTAAAAGACAAAAAAAGAGTGACGAACAGAGAGAGACCAGTCAACTGACAGCGATGGTGTTCTTGTTTTCTGTTTTTAAAGAAAGAAAAAGAGTATAGTCCCACGTGACACTACATATCCTGAGCAAAGGTAACCAAGTTATCACAGAAAACCCTCAACGAACCTCTACGTTCAATGACCAGATATATCAGGTACTGTTATTGTAACGCATATCATCATAACATAAAGGTTCTCACCTACTTTTACATCATACCTCTAGTCCAGTTCATACTTGACATCCACGTAGGTAGGTAGGTAGGCAAAACACAGATTTTAACTCACAAGTCGAACTGACTGCCTCACGCTTCTACTCTTTACAAGAAAGCTTGCAAGCAAGGCGGGTAGGTAGTGAGCAGGAAGCACAAGTACCTAATAGATAAATGTCAAGTACCTAGGTATGTGCACACTCAATCCATCCATCCGCTGTCACCTCCAGTCTAATAACAATCTCAAGTCCTAAAGACACGACGTGCTGTTAACGCGGAACTCAATACCCAGAAAGCTACGGTAGCAAGTAAAAAGACCAAAAGGGAAACAACAAAAAAAAAAAAAAATAAGAGGACGGAGCTGGAGCTAGGACGAAATTTCCTTATGGACGACATTTTTTTATTGTTCAACACCTACCTACAAGCAGAACAAGTAAGTACTATGATTAGGTACCTATGAGAGCCACCACAGAGTTCTTAAGATACCTACCTACAGATAATAACGTTACCCATTATTAGCATAAAGGAAGGGATTATTGAAGAGGTAGGTACTAAACTAAGCAGACATAATGCATGTGTGTATGTATACTTTGGAAGATGGAGACTTCCATCGTTGACTTGTGTAGGTAGGTAGGTAGGTAGGTAGGTGTGCTAGGTAGGTAATTAATACCTGCTGAATTCACTATTATGAAGAAAAGAAAGAAAGAAAGAAAGAAAGAACGGGTATTCTTGGATCTGCTATAAAACTAAAAGTGCCAATTTTGCATACCTGCATACACTCAGGTAGGTAGGCTGAAGTGATTCTTACTTGCTATTTATTACTACCTAGTCCAAAGGTCGAGTGAGGTAAAGACTGGATTGTAGCTACTGTCGTTATATAGACGTATGAGCATGGTGAGTTCAAACTTGGCGTGGTATGATATTGAATGCGCTATATTACTTAGTTTTTGTTTATTTGGAGGTATGTAAGGTAGAAATGTAGGTAGGTAGGTAGGTAGGTAGGTAGGTAGGTAGGTAGGTAGATGCTGTTAAGGCTTCGACGTGGGAGAAACAAATTAATCTAGTTTAGTCTAGTCCTCAACGGCCCTTTTCGCCCCGTACACACACACACACACACACACACTGGTAGTTTATCATCTATCCATCCATCCATCCATTCAATATAATAGCAGTAGCATATAATGCCTAAAACACACAAAGTTTTCTATCTCAGTAGGATAATACTTGTGTACATCTTTCCTTTATAAAAGTTAGAATAGTTATAACCAACGTCATTAATCTTTCCCAGTTATCTTGATTCTTTTGATATCTTTCTCTTTCTCTTTCTCTTTCCCTTTCTCTTTTCTCTCTCTTGTCATTCCTTCTTCTCGTACATCCCACCCCATCCCCTTTCTACTATCCTGGAACCACCCTACTTAGACCAGCAACTCCCAAGTCCTAGTAATGATAAGGTTGTAGGTATAGTTAAGATAGAAAGGCATTCCCCGTCCCGTCCCGTCTCGTCTCCTACACTTTCAACACCAACACCAAGCTCTCACCCGACTGACGCTTGGAGGAAAAAAGCTCAAATCATAAATATCTAATCCAACTCGCATAAATCACAAGCCAGATAGATTCAAAAAAGAAGTCAAAATCGGGTCGTCTACTCCCTAATAACCTCCCCGCCCATGGCCCCCTCCACCGCCACACTATCCTTCCTTCCACCCGCACCTCCACCACCGCCAAACGCCCACCCGATCCAGCTCGTCCTCTTATTCTGCTGCGCCTGCTGCTGTCTCGCCGCCTCCTCCGCCGCTGCGTTTTCCTGCACCAGTCTGAGCGGGCGCGGCTTATTCCCCGCAAACGTCGTCGCGGGTTTCTCATGGTGGCTCCTCGGCGGGCTGTGGCTGGGCGTCGACATGTCCTCTCTCCCGTATCCCGTGATCGAAGACCGGATGGACTGCGTATCGGACGAGGTCTCGCTGTTACGGACGGTTCCCGGGAAGGTCGAGGTCGAAGAGCGGTTGGGGTTAGAGTTGAAGAAGGAGCCGCCCGAGGTGCGCATGGTGGGGGACAACGGGGAGGCGGCTTCGTCCCGCGAGTATTGACTGGCGGAGGAAGGGGCGACACCGGTGTTCTTGTTGTACATGGCGCTGGCGACGCTGGCACCGGGGCCGAATTGCTCGCTTAGCGGGCGGCCGCGACGAGAACCGGCTCCGCTGACGGAGCGGCCGAGACCGATGGGGATGGAGGGCGCCGTGTCCGGGTTGGTGGTGATGGGGCTAGGGGCGCCGAACCCTCCGCCGGCTTGGGGCATGAAGGACATGGGGCGAGGGCGGACTCGCGCGGCGACGGTAGAGCCAATGGGACCGCCGCCTGTGGCGGTGGACTTGGGGCGCTGGATGAGGTTGCCGCTGGCGCCACCGGCGGGGGCAGGGGGCAGCTCCTTGTTGGTGTTGGGTTTCGCCGCGGAAGATGGTGACTTGAAGTCGTTGGACTGGTCGAGGATGTGCTCAAATTCCTGGTGCGACAGGAGACGCTCGATGATCTTGTTGATGTACAAGGTCAGAGCCTTATTCTGGTCCTTGACGGTCTTGAGCTCGCCTTCGAGACGCTTCTGGGCTTCGTTGTCGACTTCTTGAATGGGCTCGTGATCGACGGCATCCGAGAGCTCATCGGCCAGGCTGGTGGGGCCGGTGGTTGTTGACCTGCCCTCGAGAGCGGCAAGGGCGTCCTGGTTCGCGGTGCTGCCCATGTAGCTGAAGTCGCTGGTGCCGAAGTCGCCCTTCAGTGTCCTCTCCTGGAGGAGGAGCTGGTAACTTTCGTTGTCTTCCATCAGCCGAGCGTTGGCCATGCGCGCTTCCATTAGTTGCCTTTCAACCTCGCGCAGACGCCCTCCCCCTTGGTTTTCGGACTCGACAAGTTTGATCTGTGCCTCGGCCAATTCGAGCCTGAGCGATTCAATCAGCTTATCTTTCTGGAGCAACAGCTTCGAGTTGTTTTGTGAATTGCTGCGGTGGATCGAGGAAGGCGGCGCAAAGCTTCCGTTGTCGAGGTTCTGCGAACTACTTGTGGTAGCGATTGCTGGAGCAAAATAAGTTAGCGGATACGGTTCAGATGCAGAAAGGGGTAATGTTTGCAAACTTACAAGGTCGCCTCGCGTGCCTCACGCCCTCTTCATCCCTCTGCGCCAGACTGTCCTTGAGTCTCTGGATAACGGTCTGCATCTCCTCCTCGCGGTTGGCCATCTCGTCCTTCTCCTTCATCATGGCGCTACGCTCAGCCTCGTAGATGCTCTCCATCTCGCGCATCTGACGGGAGATCTCGCGCTTCTCGTTCTTGAGTGCCTCGATCTGCTCCTCGTTTTCGTGCACCTTCTCCTCCAGCTTGGCCTGTTCCCTGGTCGCGTCGTCTAACCTGCTCTGCAGGATGTCCATCTGGCGCTTGTGGGATTCTGACGAGGCCTCGGCCTTGGATAGCCTCTCCTTGAGATCTTCTATGATGGCCAGGGTTTCGGCGCGGGCGGCCTCCTCGCGCTCGAGGTCTGCCGATGACGGCTCCTTGGTGATATTGTTGGTGCCATTGCCGAGAAGGGACTCGCGTCTTGACGAGACGGCAGCGCGGGCTGAGACTAGGGTTCCTGATCGTATGGAGCGTGTGCGCGCGGCGCTGGAGGCAGTGGGAGCAGACGAGGGCGTAGAGGCTCTGGCGGCTGGGCGCGTGGATCCCGTTGGTGTTTCCCGGCCTGATGACGCTGGCGGCTTCTTGACGACGGTTGCCATTTTGTGCTAGTGTAGGTTGTGGTGAAAGTGTTGTTCCCGGTAGACGGGAGTAACTGCGATTTCGAGGGTATAGATGTGGTGGTATTCTAGCAGGTAGGTAGGTAGGCAACGGGTTGTAAAGAGCGTTCAGGTTTGTGTGTACAGGTTGAGTTTCGGAGTCAACCTAGGTTTGGATGTGGTAACAAAAAGGAACGATGGCCGTTGGAACGAAAGGGCGATCGAACTGGCGGTGGGGGCCCTTGCTCCCTTCGGTTGTTGATGGGGGGAATTGATTGCCGTCGTTAATGCCTTTGGAGAGGTAAAAGAGTGGTCCCCTGTTTAACTGGTTCTTGGGTGGTATTCTGCGCCTGCAGTAGCATGAATGCGTGCTGCGCGCTTGCAGTGCTTGGCCCCTTTCTTCAACTTGTTGTGTTTTCTGTAAAGATTGGGCCTTGGGTGCAGTGCAGTGCTTTGCAGCCGGTACACTAGAGGTATGTGTATGTAGCGCTTGCAGCGGTTGGAGAGAATTCTTTGAGAGGAGGGGAGTTGACAGTTTCCAAATACAGAAACTACGTCTAAGACAAAAAGAAGGACATGTCAGGAGACAACTGAACACAACGTGACTCGAGGTCGACAATGGAACTGAAGGTTCCTTATTTCAGATTCAGAGTAGAAACGGCACAGTGAGTGAGTGGCGTCTTACATCCTCATTCATCCTCTCCCCTCCCAAAAAAAAAAAAGGGTCGAGAAAAGGGTGCTGTGGTGGATGGGATGGGCAGGCACAGGCACCTAGTGAGTGAATGGGCCCGACGGATGGATCACAGGCTCCAGAAAGGTCTCCAGCAACTTGAAGCGGGCCGGGCGAAAAAAGGGATTGGTTCATAAATCAGCCCTGTTCCCTGGCGTGGTGCCCAGGTACAAGATAAGTCAAGTCCACTAACAAGCTCCCCTGCAAAACACACATGCCGCAGGCGGAGCAACCGTCAGGTCCCGTTAGTGCCTACTTGTAGAAAAGCGGGTACCATTTCGGTCCATGTCCGAAGGGACTTGACGTGGGAACGTGAGGCATCCATCCCTCCCTCGTCTCTATCATTGGTTTCGTTGTCGGTTGTACAAGAAGCCGCCTCCTGAGGGACGGATGGATGGATGGATCGGTGGATGGCAAGCAAAACCACACGGTCAGCCCCGATCCGAGGCGGACACTTGTGAGATTTGTGTCGACTTTGCCGTCTTACAAACTACGTAAAGTAGCTAAAGATGGTAGGGCGCAGCGCAGCACTTCTGGTGTGACACATTCTTTGTCTACGTATCTATCTTTGGGTATACCGGTAGACGTGTTGCCCGAAAAGAACTATCATCCGAATTCTTTCCTGACTTGACCCAATCAATCTATTGATGGATTCCATCATGGCACTTGTTACGCCGTATCCGTGTCAATGGGTCAGTCAACTCGAAAGACACTGCTTCCCTGTTCAGAGGCAACTCGTGTTTGGTTTCGAGTTTCGTCTTTTGTGTCTGATCGCAGTCGTATAGGTACTCGGATTTGTATCGAGTATGGTACACCCCAAAGAACTGGAATGCGATATCTGAACGGCAAACAACATCCCATCGTTCATGCATATCCCCAGGGGGTAGGAGCTCAGTCAGTCGACTCACTGCGCAACAGATACTTACGTCCCGGTCACGTTGTGGTGCATCATGCATACTTGGAAATTAGATGGTCATGGCTTCATCGTTAGTCCAGTTGAGCAGGAACAAAGTTTTGAAACCCTGAGAAACCATTTCCTTGTAGGGACCTACCTACGCTTGCAAGAAGAATCCCGTCCAGTTATATCGGCTCGATCCATTCCAGTGGAGAACAGAGCGGCCGACTTGTTCCAGAAGCCCTGGCGTCTGTCCATTGCACATTGAATATTTTGTACAGCAATAGGAGATCTAATGTTTGTCCTTCTCATTCCTGCACACATCTCCTAGCCTCGTTCAGAACAAGGTGATGACGATTGTCAACCGTATTCGAGTGGATCTAAACAAATGTCCAACACACTTCTCTCCTTGCACCACTTATAGGTAGGTGTCTTTAGGTTCATGGGGAGGAGGCTAGCTGTGCTGAGAGTGTGACCCTCAGAACCCGTGCCGTTGACGTAGTAGGCTAGTAGCTGTAGCGCAGTCTACCTAGCTTCGTTCCGAGACATTTCAACACATTTGACATTTCGATATCCTTCTTGGCCGTTGACATTCCTTCGGACGTTTCCGCCTCTACGGTTGCCATAACCCGTCCGTAGTCCCTTCCCTACTAACAAGAATAGCAGGTGTACAGCATACAAGGAAGATAGCGCGGGCCATCATTATCACCAAGCGAGCAAGCAAAGCAAGCAAGGGGGCCGGCGGCTGACTAACTTGCCCAAGATGAATTGTATGTAGTATGTAGAACCCATAACCCCTATCCCAAAAATCTCCGGCTCGGCTCGTTGCTAGAACATCCTTTGATCTGCCGTTACGATGATCGCTTATAGTGGTTAATGTGTTTTTACAGTAGTTTAGTTCGCTTCAGTGTTTCAAGGCTTGAACGAGGGCCTTCCGTCTCCAGTGAATCAAAAACTGCCCCCTTTTGTTTTTCAACGTCTTAGGGTTGACGGCTCCGGATCTTCCCCAGACGGGAGGACCGGCTATGGACAGCCCTTTGTGGATGTTAATTTCGCGTTCAATGCAGCCAACCGTCAGGGCTGTTAGTTCCGGACTTATGCTAACTAGGTGATTCAGAGCATGACTACAGGCCGTTGACAATGGATGGGGTTATGGTATGGGTTACATATCAACATCTTTGGTTTCTTGATTGCGGCGTTGCCGATTTGGTGATTACCATACCATCCTCCTCCACATGTCTGGAACCTCCACTTGTCTGAACAGAGTGTTGACGGATCATAAGGCCGTATCCCGACCGGATGTCGGATTTCCTTGGCCTAAGATCAGGCGAACTTGGTATGAGCATCATACACCTATCATAACTTGGATGTGCTTTGCTGCCGCCACCAGAAGCGCAGCGACACGAGAAGCCGTCACGCTGGAGGCCGGCTTGGAACATAATGTTCTGTCAAGGAGCTGGGTGGAAGAGCGTCAAGCGGCTTCCACTTCACGTGTCCCTGGTCATGACCACGGATAGGACGTTGTTTGCTCCACAAACTGTCTCAAGATGACAGGAACCATTCACTGTGCTCCTTTCTCCATCACGCATGTCGTCCATACCAAACGTTCAAGGTCAAAGTCGCTTTGTCGAAAACCGCAGTCGGATCACGCTGATGAAACAGATCGGACAATGTTGGACAACAATGGGTATCTTGATAGACTCGTCTTCTATTTTAAGGACTAGCCTATTGAGAGTTGCCCTGGGGCGAGACCTCTGCCCATTCAGGCACAGCGGTGGAAAACCGCCGCAGATTCGGTTCATCAAGCCGTCATGCCATTTTTCCATGATTTTCAAAGCCTGAACGCCGTATCCCTATGCCGAACGAGAAGATGATACTCGACGCAGCATTTACTGCTGCTGGTCGGCGAGGATGTCGGAGTCACCGGCATCAAGGATGGCCATGGTGGAGCAGCGGAAGAGCTTACCGCAGGCGGTACCGAGCTCAATCTGTAGTGGGAGGTTGTGTGTAAGCCACGGAACAGGTACCCTCCAAAGCCTGAAGACAGACTTCTTCTCTGGGTGGACCCGAAGATGCCGCCGAGGGCATCTTCAGGCCGGGAACAGAGAGAACAGCAGACAAAGATCTTGCAATCTTTGCCGTGCCACTACAAGGAGATATCAGGCTGAACTTACGTTGGTGCCAGTGTAGTGGTGGACGGCAGTCTTGGACATCATGGAGTAGTACTCAAGCTCAGACTTGCGGAGGGGAGGAGTGTTGGCAGAGATGAGGATGAGCTTGGCCTTGCCGGAGCGGAGGGCCTTGAGGGTGCTGCGGTAGCCGAGGACGACCTTGCCGGACTTGATGACAAGGGCGAGCTGTTCGCAAAGACATCGTCGTCAGCATTCTGGTGTTTTGCGATTTTGCAGATTTCGCGCACAGCGATCGAATTGGAACGTACCTTGGCACCAATGCTCTGGGCGTCAGACTTGGACTTCTTGGGGGCCATTGCGAATGATTTTGTCGGTGAACTGAACCGTGGAAATGGGCAAGGTCTCGCTGGTGGTGAGGTCTCAAGTCGTCGTTCGCTGGCTTCAAGAAGGATTCAGCAAAAAAAAGACCATCACGAATATTTCAGATCCCCCTCCCATTGCGGCAGTGGAGGCCGTGCACACTTCACCTGCCAGCCAATCACCTGCGAGCAGCTGGGCAACTGGCACAAAGCCCTAACGCCCCACATTTTCGGACCTGGCGCGCACCTGACCACGCAGATCGGCCTGCCTGCCTCCCACCCACTCCGGCGCTGGATTGGTAATCGCCCGCCAAAATCGCCTCCCCTTGATCTTAAAGTTAGAGGATTTCACTTTGTCGTCGTCGCCCTCTCAACCCACGAACAACCACCTACGACCTCGTACGTGACATCATCAAAAATCAGTCAAAATGGCCCGCCGTCCTGCGAGATGCTACCGGTACTGCAAGAACAAGGTGAGCAGCCTTCATGCCCGGATTTTTGCGACGCCAAAATAGCCATCGAGAGACCGATTTTTTCGCATTGTGTGGGGCGGGAAGCCATCGATGGTGATGGTTGCGGATGGGAGGAAGGAAGGACTTGGACATGGAGGAACATCAAGGTGGATGATGCACATGGGCAACGATGATGACATGGACATCGCAAGAGGAGGAAATGATTGATGGAAAGGGAAGCGAAAGGATTAAGGATGATAGCGATGCGACAACTCGATGTTCTCTCGATGGCTATGAAGGGAGTTACCGTCGGTCGGTCGGTCGGTCGGACTTGGTCGTCAATCAAGATCATCACCGACCGCCATGTCAACCACCTCACATCACCACAACACAAACAGTTTGCTAACTATGTCCCTCTTTCTAGCCGTACCCTAAGTCGCGCTTCAACCGTGGTGTCCCCGACCCCAAGATTCGCATCTTCGATCTTGGCCGCAAGCGCGCTACCGTCGATGACTTCCCTCTCTGCATCCACATGGTCTCCAACGAGTATGAGCAGCTGAGCTCTGAGGCCCTTGAGGCCGCCCGTATTTGCGCCAACAAGTACCTCGTCAAGACCGCCGGTAAGGAGGGTTTCCACCTCCGTGTCCGTGTCCACCCTTACCACGTCGTCCGTATCAACAAGATGTTGTCTTGCGCTGGTGCCGATAGACTTCAGACTGGTATGCGTGGTGCCTGGGGTAAGCCCAACGGCACTGTCGCCCGTGTCAACATCGGCCAGATCATCATGTCTGTCCGTACTCGTGACTCCAGTACGTTCTACTCTTTGTCCCCTCTACACGCCGCTACTGTGATACTAACCCACGCTACAGACAAGGCTTTCGCCCTTGAGGCCCTCCGCCGCTCCCAGTACAAGTTCCCCGGTCGCCAAAAGATCATCATCTCCAAGAACTGGGGTTTCACTCCTCTCCGCCGCGAGGAGTACCTCGAGAAGAAGGCTGCTGGCAAGCTCCTCATCGATGGTGCCTACGTCCAGTTCCTCGGCAACCGTGGCTCTCTCGAGCGCAACATGAAGCGTTTCCCCGACGCTTTCGCCACCGAGGCTTAAATGTCGTTGGTCGCTGGGACAAAGAGTTGTTTCTGGGTTTAGGGTGGCGTCAACGGTCTTTTTTAGGGCTGAAATGAGGACATGTTAGTAGCATCATGGTCTTGTTGGCACAGTCAATACACCATTCATCCAGATGGGTTTTAGATGATACCTAATACCGCGGTTTCCTTCCTACGCCCTTTCCCAGTATTCTTTGTCGGTGACTAGTGATGGACATTCGTTTGTTTGTTGATGGGGGCTGCTATGGGATTGGCTCGTTTGTGAGACCAAGGGGCGATCGCAGGCGTTGATTTCAAATCAGCGACCCGACTGTTGGAACACGACAAGCGGTTGGTTCGGAAGCATCGGTCAGCACATCAGCCACGGCTCTCATGGCGCTATTCCATAGGGGTACAGGCTTATGCTAGCAATCCGCAGCGGTTCCATACACATCGAATTCTAGACCTATGTAAACAACATTGCGCATTCCAGGCGAATCTCTTCAGTGACATCATCGTAAACAGTGGCTGGCCATGTCCGTCCAGCATCCTGGGTCTAAGAAAGATAAGTTGCTGATAAGCCCATCAAGGTTACCTATCGTCTCTGGACGCCATGCTCCATTTCTCCGCTTATGATGGAAAATAGATCAGATAATAACTCACAATTCCTCAACATGCTCGGCGGTTCCCCGGACTGCACATCAGCCACGCAAATGGTGAGTGAAGTCATGACTACAGTGTTGATCATGAATGGGGCTAGAAGGGTAGAAAAAGTCCTCAAATCTGGGGCGACGTCTCTGACACGCCTTTGTTCCGGCAACCAGGGATCGGTTTATGCCCAAAGGATAGCCGGTAGGAGCAATCAACAGCATCATGATCAGTGATGATCTACACTACTGGTGGCCCTCCTCAAGAACCCCCCCTCAAGGTGAAACTGACCCAACTGAAGCCAAGCCAATGTTTTTCGACTGTTGATTGAGATCTGTAACCCGTCTAGGTTGTTGCCCGTCTCGCCGGTTCGGTCCTGTCTCCGGCCGTGCTTCGGTGGTTTCCATCGATGGAGATTGTCCCGTTCCCATTAAAAGGGAAAGGGTGTGGTAGGTAGTGGGTGGGGCTTTATCGCCAAACTAACTTATCGCAGACTGATTGATTTCCTGTTCCTCTCTCATGATCGCGTGCGGTCATGCAAGCCGATAACCCAAAATACACTTTACACAGTGACATTACATCCTACCGTAGCATGGGATCCGTACATATGGACATGAAGAAGGAATGCTTTTGGGCTGTTCAGCTGAGATATTCCTTCTCAGATGCCAAAATCTGTGTTCAAGGATCCTGTCTTGAAAAGACGGCTGACGCCTCATCTTGAGCAAGCCATATGTCCGTTTCCTTATCTATCTATACAAAATGGACTTCTTTAGGTTGCCAATCATGATCTAGTCAAGTGAAGAGGAGAGAGATAACAGCGAGTTCGAAATGGGTGGGGGGTTCTGACTCTGACTCTGACTCTAATTCGCAAGGCAAAACGGGGACGGTTAAAACCCGACGGGGAGAGCACAGCAAGTCGAAAGATAATTGGGACGAATTTCACAATGGTATGGCATGATGAGGTCAGAAGCTCGGCGGGGCTCAGGCAAGACGGGAGGAAGATGGGGGAGGGGGGAACAGAGGGGGGATACGGGGAACAAAATCTCAAGCGACAAAACTGAGCTGAACTGCTGCACTGTAAGTTTAGCGGGTGAGACAATGAGAAGAAGAGGGGGGTCAAGGGGGGGCAAGGGGACCTCATGGAATACCCTACCCGTCACCAATTGAGCTTTCACTGGTGAGACTTGGGGGTCCTTTGAACCTGACGACGGGAGGAGGTAGTGTAGTGTACATGGCATTTTCGTTGGGGTTGCTTGTTTGTTTGGCGTGCAACCACCACGTAGTGTAGTAGGGACAAGCTACCACCATGATCAACCATACACCGTGTGACCCTTTGGCTTGGGAGGCAATCCCACAGAGTGATGACATCCCGTGCTTCTGTTTCTGTGTCGATGCCGTAGGGTAGTGTAGTAGACACGGATCTGTTACGGACGGCATGGCTTTGATCGACCTCCAGCCTCTGTTGATTTCGTCAGTACCCGCCGTTAGTTTTTTTTTTTTTTTTTGCCCCGATAGGTATGCTTCCGTTGCACCCTTCTCTTTGCCAAAAAACCAAAGTCTCGGGTTGAATTTCCATCGTTGCCGCGGATAAGGGAAGTTGGACTAGTTTCCAGACTATCAAGAGGAAATCAAGAAGAAACAACAGGGGGGTCACACGAAAAGGGGGCGCAACTTGAGTGGACGCAACGCAGTCAGCCAATATCCAATGCCTATCTATCTCTCGACTCTGCACGACTGGCGTACAATAGACAGCTGTTTGGAGGAGACTACTAACAGCATAGGCACAGTGGGAAGATCCAATATCAGAAACCTGTGAGATTCCGCATTCCACCACGGCTTTGTACACGGTGCTATCGACGGCAGTACCGTGCTACGGAAGCTTGTCAACTGGAAGCAGCAGAACACTCCAAAAGGCAACGTCAGCAACAGAAGCAGACAAGCTGAAGAGGAAACAAACATTAAGGCGGGATCCCGAGAAAGTGGAAGGAAATAAAAGTTGGGTAACGGACCGACCTCGAAAAAGTGACGCTGACAACGAGGGAACAAGGGGGTCAAGATATTAGTTGTTAGTCAAAGGAATGCTTCGACGGGACTTGGGAACCCCACGGCCACGCCATTTTGGCCCTAAAACATTGGATCCAATCTTCCATTTGCTCTCTTCAGGACGGGCAAGCTCCTCTAAACGGGCACCAGCGGGTACCCCGTCACCGCCTCCGTCCCCAACAAGAGAAAGCTCAGTAACTAAAAAGAAGCGCAAAAGCGGGCGCACATTTCCCTTCGTTGGCGACTTACAACAAAAGGTACCTACACTACCTAGCTGTACCGGTGATACCGTGCAGTAGCAAGCGTCAAGATCAGCAGCGGCAAGCAGCATTAGCACGTAGGTACACCTGTTGTCGATACAACGCTAGGAGATACCGCTGCGACAGGCTATTACGGGGCTCTAGGGGCGATCCATCCGTGGATGCTACCTAGAGGTACATAGCGTACTGTGCCTACACTAGGTAGCCTCCAACTGAAGTATCATCAATCTAAGGATGTTGTCGTTTCTCTTGGCTACCTCTACCTACGTATCGACCACGGCTGGGCGACAATAGCGAATCACGACAAAACAACTTCCCAACTCCCCGCGGCGATACCTTTGGACACACAGCGAGCGAGTAACGAGTTGCGGAGCCCTTCTTCCACGGGAAGCGCCGTCCTAGACGAGACCCCAGAAAAGCAGACCCCGGGCACCTGGCGCTTCATTCTTTCTTGTTCCACCTTACGCCATCCACTCATCCATCCATCGATATCTTCCTTCTCCTGTCCTTCCTCCAGTCAGCTACATACCTACCCTTCCATCTTATCTCTCTTTGTTCACCTCTCCCGTCTTTCATTCCAGCTGTACTAGGAATCTATCTACCTCTATACCCATACCCGTACGCCATACTTTTTCCTCAAGTCCCTTAATTCTTGCGCCAAGCAAACAAACACCAAAAAAAGTTCAACTGGACGACGTCAAGGATAGGGGTTACTTAGCGCGAAACCGCCTATCATGGCCTTCCACCAACCGGCCCGTCAGCTCCAGCAACAACGAAATCGCCTTCTCTCGAGCGATGGCTCTTCAGCTGTCTTCTCGCCGCAACCGCCAGGTCTGGGCGAGTCGCAGACATGGGTTCTCTTCACGCCCGGCACCGACGCCGGCACAACAGCTTCCTACCTCAGCGACTCTCTCCATGATGACCACCAGCAGGTGACACCCGGCCGGTCGCAGGTTAGCGACCTCGGTAGCTTCGACACCGCGGCCCGATCCGACCTTAACTCGCAAAACCACAATTCGGCACTGCCCTCGGATTTTCTTGAGGAAAGCGTCGCGGAGGAAGAGGACGAGGAAGAGGAGGATCCCGAGTTCGACAGTCTTGACAGCCATCTTCCAGACTTTCGAACGCCCCTCGGGCAGTCGCCGCAAAATTCGTATGCGATGCCTGTTTTCCCCAGCCATGACGGCATGGGTTCGTTTCAGTTCAAGCCTCCGGGTATGAGCAGCGACATCCAAGACAGACTATACCAGTTCGAGCTACTCAACCCCAACCGCATTCAGCGCCGTAATGATGCGCTCGAACAGATTCATATGGAATACGGTGGCCAAGAGGTGGAAGATAACGAGCGCAACCGGAGGATAGAGGCATGGCGGCTAGAGCAGAGCAAGCTGCTGCTTGAGAGAATCAGGAAGGAGACAAGGAGAAGGCAATCGCAGAATTCGCTACGCACCGCAAACTCCGCCATGAGCGTGGGCGATAAGGCCGCGAGCGTGTTGGACCAGCTCGAGCAAGACGATACGGCAAGCCTCGCAAGCGATGACTGGCATGATCACGATGACGAATACAAGGCCCAGTCCGCCAGCACAGAAACACTCAAAAAAGAGGCAACCAACGAGGAGCCAAGCGAAGGGATAATAGGCCGCACAAGAGAGGCAATCTGCAACCTGATAGGAGTCGACGACAGGCTACTCGCAATTCTCCTAGGCGAAGCCCTCCCTGACGAGGAAGAGCTGTCCACTACGCCTACGGCATCCACGACTATGAATGTCGACTCACAGGTGAAGACGTCCGAGGATTCGACATGGCAGTTGCGCATGCTAAACCGGATAGCGAAAGAACTCGGGATGCTGATTCACCAACTATCAACCTCTCCCCACCCCGGCGCGTTTTCCACCTACACCCGGGTCCAGCAAATGCCCCTCCCATACGCCGGCCTACCAGTTATACCCGAGACCTCGGCCGTTACCAACAACGATTCTTCGTCCAAGGATAGTCTCCGCACAGGCAGTAACGTGGTGTCCAACATGCCCCAGTTTCAACCGACCATCACCCAGCCCGTCACAACCCCTACCGACTCCGAACAAGGACAGGCTTCCGCTGCCATCCCCGCTCCTTCAGAACTTACATCCTCCAAACTTACCACGTCCACCGGGCCGGCCCCGTCCGACGTGACCTCCACAACAGGGGGAGCACTACCCACCACCGCCTCTTCTCTTCCCCAACAACAACAACAACAACAACTAACCTTCACCCAAGACGAATGGGAACAAGAGCTCGACATCGGTCTCATATTCCGCTACCTCCGCTCGCGCTTCTCCCCTTCCTCCCGGTCCCCCTCACCCACCTCCTTCTCCGGACCAACCCTCACCCCTCCCTCCTCTTCCATCTTTGCCACCGCTTCTACCGCCGACCTAGCAGCCAAAGCCGCTCGCGTAAGACAACACCATCCTCTGATGTCCCACCATCGTCGCCCTCACCACGCCCCCGCTACGCGCAGCTTCAAAGTCAGCACTCCTTCCGGCCCCAGCAACATGACTTCCCCCACCAACGCGGCGGCAGCGGCGGCGGCGGCCGTGGTGTCGGTGATGAGGCAGAGGGCAGGGAGCTGTGCTAGTCAGAGTACGCAGCGGAGCGCTACTAGGACGACGGGGCGAGGGAGTGTGAAGAGGAGGAATAGCGGGGCGTCGACGGCCACGGGGAGGGTGAGTCATGGAAGTAGGCATTATTGGGATCTCTCCAAGGGGCCGGGGAGTGTAAAGGGCGGGAGTGTGGTTGCGGGAGCAGGAGGGGGGATGGGGAGTTGGGGGGAGGTTTGAAGTGGGATTGGGAGTGGTAATTAATGAATGTGCATTGTTGGGAGGGGGCAGATAAGCTGGGTATTCCTTTTTTTTTGGTTATCATTGGGGTCGATACTGTATAATAGAAAGTAATATGGGTCAGCGGGGAGTTTTTGGTTGAGGTTTATGGCCTAGGCAGGGCGGCCTACGGGGAGAAGATGAGGCGAAACGGGGCGGCTTGGGAAGAGGTACATTGCGTTTTTGCATATTGGCATCACATCACATCACATTACATCGTCACATTACATTGCATTGCACTATATCATGTATCGCGGGTATCTGTCTGTCTGTCTGTCTGGCTTCATTTCTTTGTTGTTATAGTCTTGTTTCTTGGGCATGCCCTGGGAGAATAGAGCCTATCCAAAACCTTGCATGAGGCTGTGTTATTGTTATTTTGAACATGTACTTCTGCCTCGCGAGGGGCATGAGACGTAATAAATCCTGGTGTTACGAGGCGACGCGGAAGGATAGGCAAGTGCTTCCGTCCAGTTGCTGGTCCATGTGTAGATGAACTGGAGGCCAGGGCAGAGCTTCTGCCGGATGGGTTTCTATTTTTTGCGGAGCTACTACCGAGCTAGGTACTGTACGGACGGGAGCTACGGGCGGGAGCTACCTACTCTCACATTAAATACCTACCTTGGGTACCTTGGTTGAACTAAGCTTTGAGCTTTTTAGTTATTGCGACAGGAGTTCTATATACCTAGGAAGGCAGTCTCTCTAACCTTACTTAGCTCCTTAAGTACAGTTTGACCTGGGCTGTTGTCCCACTCATGGGAACTTGAGAGAGATGTTTTGATGCTATGTTGGTTCCAGTTCAAGTCAAGCCGTGAAACAGAGTCCTTTAAAGTGGAAAGTTTTATCTCATGCCATCACGAATCCACACCCCGCCCGCCTTAGCTATGGGGACGAGGGGATCCACTCCAGTCAATCATGCACTCCGACTTTGACCCCTGTTACCCCATCAGCAGCCCAGAACTAAGCAACTGAAAGTTCTGGCGTTTAGACTAGTGAAGGCGTGCAAGCATGTCCCCATCAACGTCCATCATTTGCTTCCACTTTCGCTTTTCCCATTGCGCCTCACTTTTCCCCTTCCATCGGCTTTCTCGACATCCTCGGTATATCCTCGACCTCGTCGTCGTACCGGTGATCGCAATTCCCTCGTCTACGTGCGTCTCCGCCTAGTTGATCAGTTTCGAAAAAAATAAATTGTTTGTTTCCCCCGAGCGAGTTTGATCATCTCTCGTCCCGTCTTCCCTCCCCGCTTCTTGTTTGGGACGCGCTGCTTAGGCGGCTTCTGCCTGGGCGGCCACCATTCAACAGCTTCGGATTCCCAACCATTGCATTGTCGTTGATCAAACCATCTTTAGCTTTACTTATACTAACTGAAGACAGCAACATGAACTAGACTTCCAAACGAACTCTTGTTGCGATCCGGCTTGGTCTGGCGTTGAGTCGCATCAAAGTAGGAAAGAAGGGAGCTCCGTTCCACCGCCATCACGACGCGCCGACCTCGATTGCCCAAGTCCACCCATTCGCGACTCGACATTTTCCCGATTCCTCGTCCTCTTTTCCTGTCCGACTCAAACCGACCGACCCAAATACAGCCGACGTATCCAGGCTGGAAGCAACGCGCCTCGTTCAACTACCACACAATCAGGAGATGGTGACCCAGAATCCCAATGGACGCAAATCCTTTCGACGCCCCTGGGCCCCTCCCCAGCTTTTACGATGATGGACAAGCCATGTGGAATGCGGCCTTCCCCGTGCTGCCGCGGGGTCCTTGCAACTACACAGATCCCTCTCTGCCGCGCTGTGGCTGCCGCCGCTTCTGGAGCAAGCTGAATGCTGCGCCTGATTCCGCCGAACTCTGCCAGTGTTCCCATCATGCCTGTTTCCATGACGATTTCCCAGCTCCTTCACAGCTCCCGCCCACTCCTTCCCTTGCATTTGCCGGCCTGCCCCCCACTAATGATCAGGACAAGCCGAACTCGGGCATGAGCAGTCAACGTACAAGGGGGCTCCCAAGTCCGATGGAGGAAATGCACCCGTCTTTTGCTGCGCCTGCCGTGTCTTCCCATTTTGGAGTCTCTAGAGATTTCGGCCTTATGAATTTCTACGCTTCCAGCTTCAACCAGCGTGTAATGGCTTCTCAACCTCTACAGATCGAACCCGCCCATATTCAGGATCCACCACGCCAGTCTATGGAGAAGCAGGCTACCATTCCGGATACCGCTCCTGTCGCCGCTTGGGTAAATGGGAATCAAACTCAAGAGACTGAGATTTACGGTGAAACACAGCCGTTGAGCCCGGGTTATTTACACATGCAGTCCCAGGCCCCCTCAACTACATATTCTAGCCAGATGAGATACATGGCGCCATTTTCCGGAAAGGGACTGAATACCATAAAACGCCCATCTGCACCCAGGAATGAAGCCTCGGTTCCGGAGAAGGGGGCAGAGCATGTTGAGGAACAAGCACAAGCTAACGCCCAGGATGTATGCGGCCCTATGGACTTGATGGCACCACCAGAGTACAGGCGAGACATGACACCTAGACCTGGGTCAGCACACAATCAATCTTTCCTCGCTGTCAAGGATGATGTGAAACAGTTGTCGGTTGTTGTCAACCTCCAGGAAGAAAGGATAGACAGGCTTGAGAACACCTCCTTCTCAGTCATCGGTCACGACGAGTGCTATGACAAACACGAACACACAGACCTCCGAGTTACGGAGCTTGAGTCTCGTGTCGACGAGGTGGAGAAGATTCTGAATGACAATGCCAGTGCCGCCGGCGCAAGCGTGTCCTCGGCGGCATCTAATAGCACAGTTCGCTCTTCGCAAAAGGTTACTCTTAGCCAGTTTCAGGCCCTACAAGCACAGATTAGTGAGCTTCAGGCTACATCTCTCCCAACATATAACAAGCCTTGGGATCTGGAGGTTGTGTTTCTACCGTTTCCTCTCAAGGGTATCTGGGTGGATGCCCGCAAAATCTTTGATCGGCGACAGTCAATGGGCCCCGACGAAGATGGGATACAATCATTTAACACTTTGAGCAGAGCTACGCCGGATCCCCAGGACCCGGGTTTCTCGGAATGGCCAGGACAATGTCCCGATTCTGGCTGGCTGCTCCCCAAAGCCTTTGCGAATGGACGGATGATTGACCAGAGACTTAGGAGCCGCGGCTTCATCAAGACAGTCCAAGTGAGGGGACCGGATGCCCGTGATGTTCAGCTGGCGATCCACAAAGCTTTTAGTAATATCCTCCAGCCTTCTTCCCACCTGATCTACCACAGCGAGGCTACACCCGAGTCACCACTGAATGAGTTCCTTGGCTTGCGCCAGGACTGGGTGCCTTTGCGCAAAATTCACCGAGATAACCGTCTACGGTTTCTCGCCCCGGCCGAAATGGCAACGCCAGCGCTTTGGGGTTTCACCTTTTTGATGTCCAGCGTCGTCATGAAGGCCCCCAAAACCATTGGGACGCACCGTTTGTACATCACACAGCCAGAGGCGTATATTCAAGATTATATCATGGGTAATCGCGCCCTCATGCCGGGTTGGACATGGCAAAGGATACGCGAGCTCAGTCGGGTATACCCTGAAGACTATGATCCTGAGGAGACAAGTAGCGATCACACCCCGGAGGCAGATGCTTTTGAAGAATGTTGGACTAGGAGCGACGTTCTTGACGAGCTGCCCTTTACAGACGCTACGATTACAAACCGACAGAACAGCCATGTGCACTTATCGTCCGAACGTTCTGAGACCAGTTCGTTCTACACGGCTTCATCATCCCTTAAAGCAAACGGAATGCGAGCAGAATCGCCGCGGGCAATACTAGGGAAAGAGCACAAGGCATCCTTGACGCCCTTTTCGCGGTCCCGTTCATTCTCGCCGGCTGGCCCTTCTGGCGTCTCATCGACCGGGAGTCGTCACAAACAGCTGTCCTCCACCCGCCATGCGATGAAACCATACGAACGACCTTATGATCGGCGATCCTCTCCCCTTGTGCACGAGCGCAGCCCTTTTGTTCCAGCGGAGCAATACCGAAGACGACGCAGACAGGGTCTGGCAAAACTTGACTATCCCCGCCAAACCACGCCTCAAGATGATTATGATCGCAATCGTGATCGGGTTATGAGCCGCTCGCCTTCCCTAGCGCCACCTAACCGGAGCGATAGGAAGTCTACGCCTGGTTGGTATGCCACGCCTCACAGCGAACACCCTTCGTCTGAGATCGGCTTCCATCGCGGTAGCAGCCGCGGGCCTTCGCTTCTCACGGACGATCATGCCCAGGACAGCGATCAAGAGATGACAGGACTATCCAGCGGCAGCGATGACGACAGCAATGAGGATGACGAGATGACGGACTGTCCGATCGACGGTGGGGCCACCCCAAGACGCTCCAAGTCCGTGCAAGTACCGCTTGCCATTCCCGAATCTAGTTCCAGTTCGTCTGAAAGCGGCAGCGACTTTTTCGATGCTGACGTGGACAACCTCGACCAGGACGACGAGCTAGATGGGGCTAAGACGGACGGCGAAGGTCAGGGTCAGGTCCACGGTCAGGCAAGACCGTTGAAGTCTCAGGATATTCCGAGAGAGGGCATCGAAACGGATGACCAAAACCTGGGTCCTTTCAGTCAACACAGCCAGAGTCTATTCAACGACACGCAGGAGGACTTGGATATTGACTTTGATGAAGGGGCCCAAGAAAATGGCAACTACGACGACGATGGTGATGGTAATCAATCCGATGAGTCAGAAGCACCAAGCGAGTATCCTAGCAAGAATATCTCTTCTGTTCTGTCGCCGGAGACTACGAAACTACCTAGCCCGTTGATTGCCTCCGGAAGCGGAAGCCAGCAGCAACAGCAACAGGGTCATCAACAGCAGTATCCATACCCACGGGCGCTCACTAATAGCCAGAACCTGGTTTTGAAGATTGAGGATCTGATTCGGCCCAAGGGACATTTACAGCCAGAGCCACAGTCATTACCACTGCCACAACATCAGAGCCAGGCATCGACTGAGGCGGGCAGTCAGGAGCTAGGTGAGATCTACATGCCAGTATCTTCCTGGACGGCTTCCACCACCACCACCGTGGCCATGGATGTAGCTGCCACCACAGCTACCGCCATGCCTACGGCTATGGCAACGGGGAAAGAAACGGAGATAAAGGCGACGACGGAGATTAAGGCAGGAACACCACCTACGACTTTGGCGGCGGAGATAGGACCGTCATGGGTAACGTGGGCAGACACCGCAACGGGGAAGTGGCCGGGTTTTGAGTTTAAGATTCATGAAGATGAGACGAGGACTGAGTAGACTGGCAGATTTGGAGACGTCAATGTGAAGAAAGCTAGCAAACGAATTAGGGAACCAAAGCGGGAGATCGTAAAAAAAACTCATCGTATGGTCCCTCTCTTTGGGGGGAGTTTCCTCTGTATGCGGAGGCAATGGTTAGCTATAGTTATAGTTATGAAGGGGTTAAGATAATGAATATGAGTGGGTAACATGGATATATGGAGTTTGTTGCTGATTTCTTTGGGGGCTTCAAAGGTTTCAAACTAAGTACGTAGCGGGCGTTCTTGTGTAGTAAGAAAAGAGGAAATATTGGGCGTTCAATTTCACTTGATTTGATGTGATGTTCGGTTAGATATGGATGGATTCAGGCGCAAGTTAGTATGTACAACGGAATGGATCGAATGTATGCGAAGCGTTATCTAGTATCTGGCACCGGGTAAGTACCTAGGTGCTGAGTCTTTCGTCTGATCACTGCGTTATTACTACCATTGTTATTACTTTGTCTTATGGTTCATTTCTATCGATTGATATCACTTCTGCGGTTGGGAGATCAGGTTCTTTCTACTATCTTTATATATAAACCTATCATCTTGTCTTGTCTTGTCTTGTCTTGTCTTGTCTTGGGGTGGAGGTGGGAGAGACGGCGTAGAACCAGGCTAGGGAGGTATATAAAGTCTGCTTGGTTGGCCGCCATGGGTTGTTGGAGCATGCATGGATTTGTTTGTTCACATAACCACACGCTGAGAGAGAGAAAGACCGGTTGGTCGGTATAATGCAATGGACGTTTGTTACTTATTCTTTCCATCTAAAACAGAAACCCATTTTCCTCCCCACAACTCTCCTACCATACCTGCCTGGACGTGATCGTGTTTGTGGGTGGATTACTGGAGACAGTGCCTGGTGTTGATAGGTGACGACACTGTGAGTGAGTGAGTGACATTGAGAACAAAAGAAAAAAAGAGAAAAAAAAAGGAGAAAAGAAAAGAAAGAAGGGAAAAGAACACTCGGTAATATATGCAGATATCTGCAGGTGTCGTGAGAATACCTACCTACCTACCTACCTACCTACCTACCTAACTTTGTTGGTACAAAACGGTAACGTAGGTAGGTAGGTAGGCAGGTACGTTAGTGAGTGAAATTTGTCTACTCCTTTGATGCGCAAACTCCCGTCCGTTTCATTCAGCCTTAAGTACAGGCTAGGTAGTGGTATTGGTATTCTAGGGGCACAGATTTAGGTTCGCAAGCACGCTTTGTTTGTAAATTTTTTTTTTCACCTTCTTTATGCTGCTACTAGACTAGACTAGACAATAATGGGATTTAGTTTGATTTGGGCTGGGGTTGGTTTGGTTTACTTTGAATTGTCAGTTGTGAGTTGAGACGTAGACGTAACGTATCTTGACTCGTCCTTGGCCGTTGTAAGGGAGAGTACTTTGAATGATGGGATGGGGACTATCATACCATAGGCATCGATCGATTGGAATCTGTTGGTTCGTTAGATCAAAACGTAGGTAGTGACATATAATTTCCGACAGATAGACATGTATATAGATAGTGAGCTAACAATGATCACCTGTTTGATTTATCGCAAGTTGAACATGTGAACGCAAAATTCATCCATATGAGAGCTTCGTTAAGGTTGGTGCGTCGAGCCGGACAAGACAGGGACATCAGGATTGGGGCTGTAGCCAATCAGTCAGTCACTTGGCCTTTCCAACACCAAGATCCATGTAGGCTTAATTTGTCCCAAATTCATCAGTCAGCCAAAAGGCGACATAGCAGCTGTATTGATTGCCGTTGCCGTTGCCGTTGTCCTGGCTGCGAAGTGAAATGTGAAAAGAGATTTGGGTCTTGCTGACTGTATGCAGATGTTGTGGAAAATAGGTATGAAGGACCAAACATGCCTCCAACGAGGGAGAAGCATATTGAGTTGTGTACGGTACGGTCTACTATGTAGAGATGAGTCGGTAAACATGCATCATGGACAAGTCTCTTGATGGTTCTCTTAACTGTGGTTTGGCGGTTAACTTGATAATTTCAGCCCAGTCATTCTTGGGCGAATCAGGCGCGTTTCTCTATATCTATACATAAACATCTCTGTTAAAGTGGAATGGATATCTAGGAAGAGTTGACGAAAAACATACTTTTGATAAGCCCGCAGTGTGGTCGAGTGTCCTGAGTGATGGTGCTTGAAGCTTCCGTTCCGTTATTAACTTTCCCTTATCTTATCAAGTATATGAACCCACATCTGCAGTAGACACGGCAGAAGACGTTCCAGCTAGGCTTTAACAAAGTTATATCGCAGGATCGTCGTAAAGCAAGACGAGAGACGACATAGTCGACGATATTGATTTGGCCGCTTACGCTGAGAGCCATTATCCGTGTTGACATAAGGCTGTACTCTTTGGGTCTGGTCCCCTTATCTTATCGCCAGGAACGCTGTTGACATTCGATAAGATCTACGTCTGGGATCAGTGGAATACGAATCTGGAGATTGGCATGGGAATGGAGTCATGGCCAGCAAGGTACAAACGAGGCTGTGCGAAATCAAAGTGAACGCGACTTGAGCGCGTCGCAAACGGAGATTGTGTTGACAACTCGGGGTGATGTTTGGGTTTCAAGAAACGCAGGTCAAGATGACGTCGTATCATGACAAAGTAAACAAACACGAGTCGTAAACACTAGCGCAAGTTGGAATCAGTAACAGGTAATTTGTCTTATCTGCCTTTTCTTGAGTTGTACCAGCTCGTCTTCCAAAACGGTGAGCAGGAACCTCAGGTCCGGGTATCAATCGACCATCAAGATCCGGGCGCGCTCTCGGTCGTAGAGTCGGATGTCTACTACGGTGGAAATCCGTCGCTTCAACAAGTGGAGAGCAAGCTTCCAAGTGTTTTTACTTCTTTTGCTCAAAAGCGCATCTTCATTGTCCGTGTAAAGCTACGCCGATGAACCGAACCCCTGATATCATAAGCCTCCCATAACCGAAGTCGTATGTGCGAGAAACCGTCGCAGACCCATGCAAGCTTTGGAAGAACAAATTGGAAACGAGAGGTCATGACCAAACCAGAAGAAAGCCCCCTTTCTTCGCTTAGTCGAAGAGACCGAAGCCCATATCCTCGTCGGACTCCTCCTTCTCTGTAAAGTGCAGAACGCAGGTTAGTAACTGGCAGCAGCAGCAGCAGCAGCAACAGCCCCGGGAAAGAGCTTGGGAGTAGATGATTCCACATACCCTCAACCTTCTCCTCAGCCTTGGCCTCCTCGGCGGCACCACCAGCGGCAGCGGCGCCAGCGGCAGCGGGGGCAGCGGCGGCACCACCGGAGCCGACGTTGGAAAGGAGGTCCTTCACATCCTTGCCCTCAAGAGCCTATTTTCGCAAAAGAGACTCCAGTCAGTTTATCGTGTTCGCGTTTCTCTCAAGATATCGTTTCTTTTTTTTCGGATTGTCGTCGTCGGTGGTTTCATCGTACCTTGGCGAAGAGGGAAGCCCAGATAGGCTCGACATCCTCGATCTTGGCAGCCTTGATGATGGTCTGGATCTTGTCGGCCTATATCATGCGAAAACGGGTTTGGTCAG
Source organism: Neurospora hispaniola (assembly GCF_033458365.1). Lineage (NCBI taxonomy): Eukaryota > Fungi > Ascomycota > Sordariomycetes > Sordariales > Sordariaceae > Neurospora > Neurospora hispaniola. The sequence continues at coordinate 6,038,867 of NW_026944406.1, read as the reverse complement.
TCAACATTGTTCCCCCCAATGTGCTTGTTCATATCACTCATTGTCCTCCACTCGGTTTGCCCCTCGTCCCATGTTTCGTCATTTGTCCCGGTCGTTGAAAGCGCATGTCGAGCAATAACCGCGTGTACATGGCGCGCCTGAATATGTCCCCAATTCCCGAATCCACCCAAATCTCGCCAAAAAGATCATGTGCATTGGTCGCAAACTCACAGTGATCTCAACGCCGTCATCGGCGAGGATGAGCGCCGCGTAGGAGGTAGCCAGCTCAGCAGTAGACATTTTGATGGTGTTGATTGTCGAGGCGCAAAGATGCTGAGTCTCGGGAGGGCTGTTCGATCGTGGGATGATGTCCTAGCTAGAAATTCGCGGGAAGTGAAATTTAATTAGTTGTGGGCAATCCAAAAAATGCCCTGGGACCCTACAAAGGCGGGCAGCTGGCAAGCGACTGGCAGCGGCTTGGAAGCCAAGACTTTTTTCGAGCTGCTTTCTGCTTTGTGCCTGGTCTGTGCACGCTGGGAGGAACAGCCCCACGATGTCACGGTCCAAACCACCTAGCGGTTCAGTTCGCAACCCGAACCCGAGGGTTGGTGGTAGGACTGGGTGCAGTGCTGTCGCACTTGTACCGGATCGGGACGACTGATGTTCCCCCACCAGTTGACCTGGAATTTGGGGAAGCACCTCGTCGATTCAGGTCAGTTTGGCGCCCAGCCTTGCCAAGACGAGTGCCCTGGTCCGACAAGCTTTCCGCCAGGCCTCGACCCTTGTCGCAACGAAGAACCCCACCATTCCTTTGGCACCACCATGGAGCTCCTTCGCCCCGCCGGGCGCTATTCATGCATCCACTGACGTCGCCGCTGTGGATTCGGGGCGCCATAGGCCTCTTCTCCTGCCGTAGCGGAGTGCCTGCCGACACGCCAGCCCGTCCCGTCGGGTGTCTCTGAGAAGCATCCATCTGCACCTATTTCAGCACTCACTCCAGCAATTCCGCAAGAACCAACAAGAGTGAGATCAACAAGGGAAAGCGCACGAATCAGGAGGCAGCGTTCATCACTATTGTCAACTCCTCCGTTGGAAAGGGGAAATAGAGATACTTGGAGAAAGGCCATCAACAACTGGACTTCCAACCCGCACTCTTTGCCATTGTTGAGGCGCATTACATTACATACTCGTCGGATCAAAGAAAGCTTGACTTGGACAAGGAATCGCCCGTTTCCAACATTCATTCCCTTGCTCCGGCAACACCACCATCCTTTTCCCAATTGCTTGGCTGCGTCTTTCCCTTCTCAACAATCCTTTCGCGCCTTTTCTTTTCCTTCAACCAACATCGACCCTCGAACGGCATCCAAGCAACGAAAACGAGCCAACTCTCGGACATCGCAACCGACTTCACCGACTTTTACCCATAAACACCCAACACAAAACAACACATCACAACAAACACATAGCGACAATGGAGACTCCGGCGATGCCCATGCCGAAAGATGAGCGGGAACAAGCCATTCTCGACAAGCTCTCAGCCATCCGCGATCAGCTGCTGCTCCTCAAGAGAGACCGAACAAAATACATCCGCACTCAGGATGTGATTGTACACTATGATCAGGTTGTCGAGCAGGTCAAGGAACTCAACGAGATTAGGAAAGGGGAAAAGGTGACCGAGACCAGAGGTACGCCCATCCTCCATAACAAGCTGCCAATTGAACAAGGAAAATCTAACACAACCCCCCATAGTCGACAGAGTCCTTGAGAGCTGCCTACAGCTCCTCTCCCTCTTCTTCATGACCATCGGCCGCACACAAGAAGCCCCTGCCGCCTATGCTTTGACCTCGACCATCAAGCGATTACTCGACCACCTGACCGAGGCCGACCTCTACTCAGCCAAAGACCTGAACAGCATAGCCCACACCCTCTCGCAGCTCGACAAGATCATGACAGCCTCGGACCCCTCCGCCCACTCGCCCTACATTGTCGAGCTTTTGGCCAACCGGCTGGAGCTCTGCCACAGCTCGCTGGATAACCTGAAGAAGAGGGTGGACGAGCTGCAGGACCCGCTACAGAGCATGCATGAGAGGCTGATCTCCATACTACGGTCCATGTCACTTGCGAACACCAAGGCCAAGGTAAGGACGCACAAGGGCGGACGGATACGAGAATGGTAAGCTAACAGGTTACACAGTTTTCAGCATCCGAGGTCCAGAGGCTACAAGCGCAGGTCAAGGAGATTGACGAGTCGAGGGTGGATGGCAACTTTGTCGGGCCAGACGGCCAGGTTCTTCGCGGTAGCGAGAGGGTATCGCGCCTGGTGGATGTCTGCCTCAGGTGGTCTGACATCGTTCTTGAGAGGTACGTACAACTATCCCACATACCATTGCCAGCCAGTTTCTGACCCCCACCTAGGAAAGGAGTTATCCCCGAGGCCTTCAAGGCTAGGCACGAGCAGCTTGTCAGCATCCGCAATGAGCTCGAGAAGCTGTCCATCACCCAGGCCTGGTCACTGCGCGAGACGGATCTGTACGACTACCAGCGCAAGCTCGACAAGATAGATGAGAGCCGAGTGGATGGCAACTGGCTGGACGACGAAGGAAAACCCGCCGAGCTGTACGTCCAGCGTACGCTGCTGTACCTCATCAGGAGGAGCTATGGCTACATTTACTACCTGATGATCTCGTCGGAGCCGGTATCGGAGGCCCTACTGCCCATCTATAACCAGCTCCAGACGCTGAAGCGGTGCCTGATCGAGGTGAAGGACTCGGGCGGTGTCAGCTCGGTCAGGGAGCTGTATCCCTACAGCATGAAGGTATGTTTGTCATTCTTTACCCCATGGACACTGGACATTGATTAACATTGGCTTATAGCTCAACTCCATTGACAACATGCGCGTCGATGGCAAGTTCATGGTCGGCGGCGATATACCCGAGGGCCAAGGGAGCGTCAGCGCCTTGCTGGCTGAGTGCTACGATCTTTCCTACGAGTTGAAGGTCATGGCTGAAGAGATGGAGGAGAAGGAGAAGGATAGCTCCTCGTAATCGATCGACCCTGAGCGAAAGTTTCGATATCATAGACTTGAGGGCTTTACGGCATTTTGTACTGAATAGTTGTGGTTTCCTTTTTTTTCTCATCCAGCGGCGTCTGCTTTTACTTATACACATTATGGGATGTTGAAGCGAAAGGACTCTTCACCACCAGATACGCTGCATCATTTCTCTATTGTTGGCTGACAAGCTAGCAGCTAAAACTTGACTTTTTCTGTGTTTGTCTGGCGACGAGATCGTTACGGCTGCTCTCTCCCCTAGGAGCATGAAAAGGCGCGTGAAGGCTTGGTGCGATCACGGTCACGGCTTCTGTTTGTCAAGTGCTTGTTGTTTTGTCAAAGAAGGTTCCATCTAACACATCTCACGTCTTCAATTGTCCGTTTAGTCCACGTTCATGATATCTCTGGGGTCTCTGCTGTTTCTCCAACGACAATCGCTTCCGTATTGCATACATATCCATTGAGCGAGCCGCACCCCCTCGCTTCTTGCTTGCTACCAAGTCTTTTCTATCTCGTTTTGACCTCCCATTCATCACTGCTGCAGAGGAAAAATCAAACCAATGGAAAAAAAAAAAAAAAAAAAAAAAAAAAAAAAAAAAAAAAAAAAAAAAAAAAAAACGAAGGGAAGAGGAGAGAACGAAAGAAGAAAATTAAAAGGATAGTGTCAGTAGCAGAGCACAACTATACATGCGCCTCGGGAAAACCCCCACGTGTCAGTTGGTATTCTGCAACCCCATCCATCCCCGCGTCTTTGCTCTTACTCTTGCTCAAAAGAGAATTCTTATGTGTGACCGTACCGTGACATTGGCAAACCGAATAAGTGAGGGAATGAGTAGAAACACGGGAAGGGGAAGACGGACGGATCTCTTTCGTTGACGGGGAATATGGAAGGTGGCACGGTGACGGTGATATTGAACGGTCTAACACGTGGATGATTTCACTGAGGCAGGCGGGGGGAAAAGAAAGAAAGATGTAGTCATGTAGTTAAGAGCAGGATGGTGCATGGGCAACGGCAAGGGGGTATAACTACTATGCTTGATGGATGAAAGATGTTGACTTAAGGTTCGAGAAATTGAGGTTATCGACATGTGTCTGTCTATGGTTTATCTGTAATTTACATATCGTCATTGACGCAACTGCATGCATGAATATGGTGTAGTAGATTTTATTTCAAAGCAAGTAATATTGGTATCAAGCTATATCGACTAACTGACGTGAACATCAATCATCAAAAGGAGAGACAAAGACAAAATTCATTACACCCACCACCACCATCTTTGACATCAACACACAACATGTCAAACATGAAGCCATAGAAAAAAGCATAACGTCGTATCTAAGTATCAGGTGACCAAAAGGTAAAATCATAAAGAAGAGTATCCAAAGCAAGAAACTGAAAGAAAAGAAAGACATGACAATGTAAGAAAAGGATCATTAATCATCATTAGTCATCATCCTGTCCCATCCCATCGGTGACCATCATCTTCGTCCATCGTCATCATCATCCCCGCCCATCATCAACACCATACTTAGAAGCCAACATCAACTCGTCAGACATTCAACACCATCATCACCACCACCACATCACCAACAGCAACCTCAACTCATCGCACCCACCCACCCCCTTAATCAAACCCCAAGTTTCGCCATCCCCATCCCCATCCTCCTCCTGCTCCTCCTCTTCGGCCTCGTACTTTCAACCTCCCTTCCCCTTCCCACTCCCACCTCACTACCCTCCATCAACCGTCCACTCAACAACCCCATAACCAACCCCGTCCAACTTCCTTTACCCTCCAACACCCCCTCCACCTTCCTCACGATCCTGTCTACCGCCTGCGCGTCCGTCCCGCTGACTCCCCATTGTCCCGTACCAGCTATTTGCTTGAGTCCGTTCCCGTGGTGATCATGGTAGATGAACTCGCCTCTTCTAGAGGAGTAGAGTTTACCATTGCGGGGATCACGAGAATCCAACGGTTGGCCGTCGGGTGTGAATCGGTCTGGGAGGATTTCGAGGGTTGCGTCGCTGTCGGAGTTGGAGTCGTCCTTGTGACGGGTTGAAGGAGGGCGGTCACGGCGAGATAAAGCGTTGGAGGAGGAAGATTCATGAGCAGGGACAGGGGTAGAAGAGGAGCGGTATTTAGCGGGCACCAAAGCGTTGAGTTCTCTGTCTAGACGGTCTTCAAAGTCCGAGACGTCCGAGGTATCTTCATCGGGGTCGACGCCCGAGCCCGAGGTGATGCGCTTGGCGGTTTCTTTGGCCATTTGCTCTTCGTGGTGGCGCTGGAGGGTCTGAGAGGATTTGGGGGAGAGGGGGATGAAGGTTACGGATTTGGAGTTGTTGTTGTCTTTGGGGGTAATTGGTGTGTGAGAAGGGGAGTCGGTCTCTGAGAAAGAAGAGGAAAAGGAAGAGTCGGTTGGTGTGGGAGGGTGGAGAGTGGTGGTTAGACTTAGACCATCTGTGAGAAAAGGGCTGTTAGTATCGTTGTCTAAGAGCGGTCATATTTGGGTAGAACAGGGCGAGGAGTGAAAGGGGCAGAAAAGGAAGGGGCAGCACGAAACAAGCAACTCAAAAACAATAGCCAAGGAAAAGTGATCAAGAAAACGCACCCTTCTCTCTTATCATGCCACTGCCACTGCCGCTGCCACTATCGGCACCGACATCAACGACACCAGCACCTCTCGACCGCCTAGGCCTTGACCTAGACATGTGCATCGAGCGGTGGCGGCGGCGTTCTTCTCGGTCTTCCCTCCTGCTCCTCTCATCACCCAAACCCGTAGTAGGGGACCTTGGCATATCTCTAGAAGATCTGATACTCACATCTTCAGGACGGTTCCTCCCAATCACCGACTGCGACTGCGACTGCGAAAGATGCGATGGCGCACCCACCATCAGCGAAGCGGGTACCCCTTGAGGAGCCCTCAGTGCTGGGGGAACTTCTTGCGGGGGAGGAACTCCCTGGGGAGCAGAAGCGGGAGGTGGTTGTGCTGCAGCAGCTGAAGCGCCTTTGCCCGGGACAAGTACCGATGGTACTTCGGGACCTGGAGGGGGAGGATAGCTAGCAACGTATTCTCGTGGATTGTACGGTTGGTATTGCTGCTGTAGTTGCTGGACCGGTTGTTGTCGAACTGGTGCTGGTCCCCGTACAGGCATCGGCATCGTCTCCGGCCCCATCGGGTATGGTGTTTGGATATTATTCAGGTCAGTGAAGTTGATGTTCGGAAGTTGCGTGAACCCATTTGACAAGCGATGCGGCTGTAGTTGTGGTGGTGTAGCTGTCGGAACAGAAGCGGCAGCAGAGGCGATAGCAGGAGGAGTTGGAGGTACTGGGGGATATCCGCCTGACGCGTGAGGAGGCGAGGGTTGCCGCTGCTTGTAGTAAGGGTCGGATGGAGCGGTTTGTTCCTCGTAGCCTGTGTTCTCGTTAGGATCGATGATTCCAAGAAGAACCCCACAGAAAGACTGATGATAAGCAGAAACATCACTCACGTCGACGTTCGCGTTCCCTCTCCCGTTGTCTTTCCATCCTCTCTCTATCGCTATCCCTACTGCTTCGTCTCTCCTCCAGCCCAATCTCCCTCTCCTCTCTCTCTATCTCCCTATCCCTTCTCTTCTCCCTTTCTCTCTCTTTCTCCCTTTCCTTTTCTTTTTCTTTCTTATCGATATTATTCTCACCCAACTTCTTAATCCCAATAGCTGCTGCCCCCGCGGCGGCGGCGCCAGCAGCCAGCCTTCCTAACCGACTCTTACTCCTCGCCGGCTTCTTCTCTGGACTCCTGCTCTCCTTCCTTTCCCTCTCTCTCCTCGAGTCCCTACTCTTCGCCCTGCGTCTTCTCATCCTCTCCGCTTCGCTATCCTCACTATCAGAGTAATAACCAACTTCCTCCTCCACCTCCTCTCTCGCTCTCGGGACCAACAGCGCACCACCTCTCTCCTCATCTCTCTCCCTCTCTCGCTGTCTCCTCCTCATACTCCTCTCGCGACGGCGTTCTTCCTTTCTCGCTCTCTGCTCCTCCGCCGCCGACTCGTACCCCGTGGCAATCCCGTTATCATCGTAGTCTTCAACAGCAGATAGTAACTGTGGCGTCGGCGGTGGTTCCTTGTCGCGTTTATGTCTTTCATGTTTTGCCGCTGCCGTAGCCGCAGCAAGCGCTGCCTTTCTCTTACTATGCGGCTGCTGTTGTTCATTCTGAACGGGCACGGGGTTCGTTCCGTACTCAACCAAACCTAAGAATTCAGGATCATCAGCGACGGTCCTCTCGAATTGGGCATGGTTATTCTTATTAGAAGAGGAAGAGGGTAATGCGGACCGGACTTGGCTTCTGCTCCTACTTCTGGACCTATAAACGCGTTCGCGGCGAGCGTATTTGTGGTCGAGGTCGTCGTCGTCGTCATAGTACTCACGGTCACGGGAGTCGTCGGGGACGTGGCGCGAGCGCGAGCGCGAGTGCTCCTTCTTTTCCTTGTGCTTGTCGTACATCTTCTTGGCTGCGGCACCGGCTACGCCAGCGGCGACAATCTCGGCTCCGGTCTTCAGCTTCGAGTGGTGTCCGCTGCGATCGCTGCTGGAGCTGCGGGATCGCGAGCCATGGCGGGACTTGCTGCGTTTGTGGCGGTAGTGCTGCACAACACCGACGGCGGCGGCGGTACCGAGGGCCGCCTTGGCTACAGAACCAGCGCGGGACTTGGACCGCTTGCGGCTGGGCGAACGGGAGTAGTCACTCTCGCTGTAGCGACGGGCAGGGCGACCGCGCTCCGCCTCCTCCTTTTCGACCTTCTTGGATTCGTAGTACTTGGCGGCACCAGCAGCGGCCAAAGCCACAGCGGCGATGCCCAAGCCCGTCTTGATGCGGGAGTGCGAATTAGAGCGCGAGCGAGAGCGGTGGCGGTGCTCGTCGTCCGAGTCATCGTGGCGTTCCTTGTAGGCGCTGTGGGCGCGGCGGACGGCTTCGGTGCCCAGGGCGCCTAGAGCAGCGCCGGCGACGATCTTGCGCCCGCGGTGCTTGTCTACCTCACCTGTTTCCTTGTCGCGCCGCGAGGCGATCAGAGCAGAGACGCCGGCACCGGCGAGAGCGCCCTCGGCAATGTGGCGCTTGCGGTGGGGGCTGGCGGAGGAGGAGCGGCTACGGCTGCGACGCTCGTCGCGGCGGGAAACACGGGTGTAGTATTCGTCATCTTCGTGGCGGTGATGAGAGCGCGAGTGGGAGTGGTGGTGACCGTCACGGTGGCGGCTGTGGCTGTGGCTGTGACTGTGACTGTGACTGTGGGGGTGGTCGTCGATGTGCTCGACGATGTACTCCTCCTTGGTCTCCTCGACGACGTAGGGAGCAAAATCATCGCGACGCTCACGGAGGACCACCGTGGGAGGAGCAGCCTCTTGAACAATGATCCTTTGCTCGGCGGGACGTTGACGGATGACGATGGGCGGCTGTGGTGCAGGCTCGTAGTACTCGGTTTCCTTGCGGTAGATCTCGACGTCGGCACCGTGGTCGTGATCGATGTGTTCACGAATCCGGCGCTCCAGGATGACCTCGGAGCCGTCCTCACGGCGCTCTACCTTTCTCTCCACACGCACCTCCGCATCTCTCTCGGCATCGTAGTAGGAACGGCGCTCCCATCCGTCGTTGTCCCTGGTTCGGCTGGAATCGTGACGATAGTGGTAGTCATCGTCGTCGCGGGTAACCAGACGCTTCTCGACCACAGTGCGCTCGCGATCCGGGATGTTGTCGCCATCCCAGTCCTCCGTCTCTCGGTACCGGCGCTCGACGTAGGTACTGCCCTGGCCGGCGGTCGATCGTGGCCGGTCAGGATAGAGACGGTCGTCTCTACGATCAAGAACAAGCTCGCCGCCGGTGGGACGGCCAAAGAAGCGGCCGTCTAGACGGGCACCCTGGCGGTCATCGTCGATAACGTCAATCTCGCGCTCATAAACTCTCTCGTGGCTGTGGCTCGGCGCATGCTTGTAACGGCGGGAGCTTGACCTTCTGTAGCCCTCGTCGCCCGAAGGAGAAGAATCCCGGGAGTACCGGGCTTCGCGGTAGACCTGGGCCATGTTTCTCTTGTATCTGAATTCCGATGAACGGGTGGTCTGAGCTCTTGTGTAATCCGGGGATGGTCAAAGTAGGGAAATATCCACTATAGCTGTTAGAGCGTGTGAGTGTTTGTTTAGTACGTTCAGGGGTTAGAGATCGATGTTTACCACGAAAACAACAACAACAACAAAACTCCAAAGAATTCAAAGTTTGGGTATCTGGTTAAGTCGCAAAGTAAGAAAAGATATGGGAAGAGTCGATATTTAGAGCAAAGTCAAGCAAGAAAAGAGAAGTGGGATAGGCAGAGCGGCTGAGTCCTTGGTATAAGAGCAAGAGCCGGGGGGTCAAGTGGGCAAGGAGGGGTGCTATACGGGACCGAGTGGGAATGGTGGAAAGGGTGGGAATGGGGATGGCTGGGTGGGGCTCCGTTACGTCGAACGACGGTGAGCAGGTCTTGGTATGTGAGACCGTATTCTCTCTGGCTGGGATAGTCATACATACTACGTAGGTTTATGCCTCGAGATGGTCAAAGTTTGATCAGGCAACCTGTTTCTTGTTCGTGGTCCCCTGGCCGGCTGCAAGCCAAGGTACAAGTATCTTTGTGTGGGCACATGTCGGTACTCTTTTTGCGTCTCTTCGTAGGGCCGACGGCAGTTCCAGTCATTCCATGCTTGTGGAAACCAACCAGAAGATACGATGATCTGAACGAAGCTGTTGGACACAGAAACGTTGAAAAGTTGGCCCACGTTTTCATGGCGGCGCAAGTGTACCTGCGTGGAAAATCGCCAAATCATGGCTTTCACATGGCTTTTACAAGGCTGGCCAGCTCGAGCGTTCTGGAATCTTTTGTGTTGGCCCATAGGCAGTTGAAAGCTTGTGAGGGTCTCATCAAAGGGTTCGACAGTCTGAGTCTAGATGACGTTCGCATCCGTTTGTTGAGAAAGGGAGGTATGAGACGAGTCACTTTGACAGGCGGACATCAACCCGTCTTACACATGTGATTCATACCAACAGTCTAAACCCTTCAGCTGGCTGGTTAGGCAACGTCGAGATGTGCTCTTGTCTTGTCTGACAAAAGGCCCAACAGCAAAAAGGCCCTGCATTTTCCGTGACATGAAGCCGTCCTGCTAGCGGCCGGAAGAGACCCTTTCTGCATACATAGTTGAGTGATCAGTGGGTATACGTAGGTACTTGTCTCACGGTGGATATTCTTCCCAGGAAGCAGATCAGGAGATGGCGGCGTCCAGAAAGCCTTGGAAGTGTGACTGCTACACACAGATACGGTGCTTATTGAGAAGATGATACTCTCTTGTCGCTGTAGGTTCTCGAACACAACAGGAGGCAACTCTAATGCTTTCTGTAGGGTACCGAGAGAGGGTAAGGTGTTCTCTGTAGGTATCCGTGTCTCTTGGAGTCCTGGCAAGGCTACCTTTTGGAGAGATGTCGTGGTGTGGTACCAATAGTAAGTACCCACCTATATGTCCTTTACTACAGTTCGGGACTTGTAAAACCGGGAGAAACTTTTTGTTTCACCTGAGACGGACCCTGTCTTTTTCCTGAACAGTCTTGTGACCCGATCAGCACGAGGATGTGTGTACAGAAACGAGTCCAGTGGTTTGTTTGTTCGAGTCCTCTGTGAGAGGAAAACGGTGACTCCTCCATCCATGCCTCCCTTGGACGAGAACGAAGTCTCAAGCAGGCCGCGGCGGCGGATGACCCTCGACGGTGACTTGATGTGCAGGGCACCTGACGAGATGTTTTTTGGTTGGATGTTGCTCAGGTCTGCCCCTCCCCCGCTTCTGTTGTTGCCGTCATCACTCATTCTTCAGTCTTCTGAATCCCTTCGTAATCCTTCGTTTCTTGATTCCCTAATTCTACCGAGGGCGTCGATGGAAGTTATCCATATCCGGCGCATAATGCATCTTGCATTTCTCTTCGGATCGCATGGAGCTTGTTCGGGCCTTCGGGTTGAAATGGAGAGACGAATGTGGACAAGTGATGCGCTGAAAATGACTTGCAGCAGGGGACTCTCCGTCTCACACACACACAAACAAGCCCGCCCAGGCACCTGGCAGCAAGGCCCACTTTTCTTGGCCTGCCGACGCTTGTGCCCAAGAGGGGGGGCATTTCGTCATCGGTCAACAGGCCAAGGAAACCATTCCATGCGAAGTCCCGTCCTGGTCTTTGGTCTTCCATTCTTTACCACCTTTCAGTTTCATGGCCACAACCAAGAATTCAACCTTCCAGTTTGTTGACAAGATCGTGTCTCGGAATATTCTTTACTAGCACCTTCTTCTGCGCTCGAAGGGGGAAGGACATCCAGCCGATCAGGGCCTTACCCTTCGATGATCTTTCACCTCGCTCCGTTTCATCCTTCCTCTCCCCCGTCCACCCAACATCATTCCGTTTCTTCTCCATCGTGTGGATTCCGCTGACGGGAGATCACCACCACAACTCTTTAAATGACCCCTGCCCCGTTTCGTTGTCCACCAACAAGTGGCTGAGGCATTGTTGAGCGAACTCAGCCTCTCTGGGGCTTCTACATAGTGTACACCACAATGTGCTCAGCCCGACCTCAACTACGTACAACCACTGACATGCCGATGTTTTGTGAAACTTGCCAAACCACATGGACATGCCGACATTCCCGCCGCGTGAGCGCCCACGAGCACGAGCCGAGCTACGAGCGAGCGAGCGAGCGAGCAGCGGCTTGAGCGGCATCGATGTTTCTTGGCAGATCACTGGAAGCGAAAGCCCAAGAGTGACGAAACGGAGGGGACTTGGCGAAACTTCCAGAGTTGAAAAGCTCCGAAAGAACGGCCTTAAAATCCCCGAAGCCGCTGACATGCCCCTGGACCTCTTCACCCAGAAAAAGTGGGGAAAAGCTCATTAGTACGTTGACATTCTCAGTCTACACTATACCTGTTGTCTTTGTCGACCACAGCACAACCACACAGAGAGAGAGAGAGAGAGACCTGAATGATGTGCAATGTCAACGTTTCCTATTACCTGATCGTGGAAGAAACATCATCCGCGAATGAAGTTATAAGCTCTAGAATTTCTGACAATCAGTCCTCTCTCTTTATTCACAACAACCTGTTGCCCTCCCCATGTCATGAAACAACCTTGATGAGAACAATCGTCTTTTTTTGCTAACCACAAGCCTTGTCTGCCTATCTAAGGTACCATCCAAACGGACAGCTACCAAATCGCCAGATAAGTTGTGTTTTTCCTTCTTTCCTTCTCTCCATGTCATATATTGCTGACGCTTCCTTCCCTCCAATACTTATCTGCAAGCACTACCTATCTCTGGGTGGCACTCTTCATCAAAAGCAGCTGCTTCATCAAGGGAACAGAGCTGAAAGGAGGTGAAACCTTGACTCCAAGCTACACGGCTGTATACTTACTTCCGTTCCCTGACGGCTGATCCCGAAAACTCTCAATCGTCAATACAAACCCATTGTCACAACCACGGCATCTTCCTTACTGCGGTACCTGTTCTGTACTAGATGATGACGGCATGTGCCTGACTGATTGACTGACTTCCCGTCTCCCCTCGTAATCTAATCATTGGGTGGCGCTGGTGTCGGGCTCTTTGTCTGGAGACCGTTAGGTATCAATCAATCTTTGATGATGACACACAATAGGGTTGTGTAACTATAAGCGGAAACTGGCTGAAGTGCTACTGAAGAAAAGAGACAATAGACTAGGTAGCTGACCATGTAGAGGGCAAATACACTCAGAGTAGAGAATAAAACGAAGATTTGACTAGATAGCTTTCTGAGCCTCTGTCATAGCTTAATGAAATAATAACAAGTGGATGAAAGGATCTGGATAGATGAGGACTGTATTCAGAGAATTCTGGATACCGATAAAGATACCTCCACGCATTCACTGGCCTACAAATCTGGATATCCTTGCATATTATCAAGTATTGGTATTTCCATCCTACAGTCCTACAGTCCTACTGGCCTCCTAGCATAGCATAGCCTAGCCTAACATAGCATAGCATAGCATAGCATAGCATAGCATAGCATAGCATAGCATAGCCCGCTCGTTATACCCGGAGCAATTTGCAGAACCGGTTGTAATGAACACACCACAAAGAGACCCGCATCAGCTCGTCCACCTCACCTCACCTCACCTCACCTCACCTCACCTCACCTCACCTCCTCCCCTACGAGCAAGACAAAACCGAACCCCGAACCCACGCGTGTTTGTTCTCTTGTCTTCTTCCTCTTCCTGCGCTGCCTACTTCAGATCCTAGAATACACCCCTGGGCCTGCCACTCTATCCACTACCCCCGACGACAAAGGGAATAAAGACAAAGTTTTTAGTAGTGAGTGAAACGATATATGAAAACCGAGAAACGAAAAGAGAAAAAAGGACAGGAAAGGATTACGTTGTTGTATTGTGTGAAACCCCAGGCGTACTGGAGGAGCAGCAGCCTTCGCGATGACAAGAAAAAAAATGGAACCGGGTGTTTCGTTGCAGCACTAGAAGAAGATATAGGCCAGCAGGAAGCTAACCAAGCAGAGGACCGCCGCAATCTGGACTGGCACTCCCTCAGTGCCTTGCCTCGCTGATTGCGCGAGGTCCTGAGCGGTCGCCTGTACGTTCGACGCCTGCTCGCCCACCGCGTCAGCCACAGCCGCCTTCCTCTGTCTCAGGCCGCTGGCGGCGTCGTTCTGGAGAGATGCGATGGTCGCCTGGGCCTTGGCCAACTGTTCCTTCAACTGCTCGTACGTCTCGGAAGCGGTATGCTGTGCTGTCGATGCGACGGCGGCAACAGTCGACTGGAAGTTGTCGGCGACGTCGGGCTCTTGTTTAATATCGCGGGTGTCGACCGTCGAAGACCGGGTCTCGCTGGGCGATGTGAAAGGAGCAGGGGTCTCCTCGGCCTGCGCATGTGAAGGTTAATTTTATTTTCTTGATGGTCCGTTGCCAGGGGGGTATGTAGGCGAAAGGTAAACGTACCCGGCTCGAGGTCGAGGGGCGGATAGGGGTGGCAGCCACGGGGGAGGTTGTCTCCTCTCCAAAGGGTGGCAGCCAGAGCACGCGAATCTTCTTCTCCTGAACCTGGGACTTGTCGACACCATCCCACTGTATGACGTATTTGTCAGCACTCATTTTCGTCCTCCTCTGTTTGAGTTATACGCACAATCTGGGCAACGTTGGTGAACTCCTTGTCACCGGTGATGGCGACGGATTGGACAAGGAACTTGTCACGGCATCGGGCGTCCGAGGGGGGCTCCTGCTTCATGGCCTGGAGGAGGACTGAAAGGGAAGTTAGTCACGAGACCATAGGTTTGGACATGGTGTCGGCGGTTCGTGGACTGACCGGAAACTTCGACATCGTGACCGGGCTCAATGCGACCCGAGTTGGGGCGGACGCAGTATCTGAAGAGGGAGTTGGTAAGTGTCTGTATCCTTGGACCGGTGATTCGTTTGCGCTACGGCGCATTGCTGAGGAAGGGACGTAGACGTACTGCTTGGGGGCGGTGGTTTTGACCTGTATGAGGGCAAGTTAACACATGTGTCGAGCGACCCTCAACCACCACGACCAAACGCGTGTTGATGTCCACACATACCTTGAAAGCAACCGGAGAGGTATTGGGATTCCTGATCCTGAGGATCTGCGAAACCTCCACAGTAAAGGGCCCTAATTTCTGGTCAGACGATGGGAGATTCTAGAGAGAATCTGGGCCGATGGTGCTGTTTGCGAAGGGACGACGTACTGCGGAAACCCAGCTCGAGGGGATCGATTTCGACGGACATGTTGGCGATCGGTTGGGCTCTACGTGGTTTGGTGGTTTTGGGAAAATCTAGAGCGACTTGGATTTCGCGATGGGATGACGGGAAATGTTGCCGGGGGATTATTGGCCGTCCCTAGTATGCCCGGTGGGGGGGAAATAAAGGGATGGGGGATGGAGTTTGACGTATTAGACAGGTTCGCGAAATATGCCAGACAAGGGCAATGTGAATCTGATTTATCGGGCCAGACAGCGAGACCGCGGAGAGTTCAGTAGTCGTCGTCACAAGAAAAAGTTAGGTAGCAGCCCAGGGTGTAGAATGGACGGTATTGTGAGGTGTGGTAAAATACAAGAAGAAGAAGCTGGAACCTGGAGTGATAATATTACGAAGACGAGAGAGGGAGATGATGTGTTACGACATTCAACAGTGACGGCGGTCCGACGCGCGCTGGACAGACCAACCTAGTGTACCTAGCCTAGGTAGGTGTTTCCAGGAGGGCGCCAGCCAGGCGACGAGACTGCAAAAATGCCCGGATTCAAGCCAAGACCCAACCGAGCCAAGAGCATAAAGGTAGGTACCTATCT
This sequence comes from Neurospora hispaniola, assembly GCF_033458365.1. Classification (NCBI taxonomy): domain Eukaryota; kingdom Fungi; phylum Ascomycota; class Sordariomycetes; order Sordariales; family Sordariaceae; genus Neurospora; species Neurospora hispaniola. The sequence goes on along the minus strand of NW_026944406.1, from coordinate 6,023,471 downwards.
GGGTCCGTGCTGATCTCATACTGGACCCCAACCCCGGCAGAGGAATGAACTGGACCTTTAGAATCTCAAAAGCTCCCACAGCAGCTCTTTCCCGACCCGAATGCTATGTCCTCTGCCTGGCCGGGCGAGCCTTCGGTTGGATAGGTAGACGGGGTAGGTTGTCGCGTGGGGTCCACGTATCTCTACTGAAATTAAGGGTCAGAGTCTCCCGGAGAAACAGGTGATGCCGACTGTCATTTGGCCACAAATTGGGCAATTGTCAGTTTGTCACTGGCCATTTCCAGCTGCCGGCAACGCTGGCACCACTGTCAAAGCAACCCACCCAACGGACAAGGGTGTTGTGTTGTGTTGTGTTGTGAATGACGTGCCCCGGGCAGCCTGGCCATATCGCGAAGCGTTCACTTTATTGATGACGACGGCGACGACAATAACAATAACAACAACAACATTCAGGTGGACAGTCTGAACATTGTTGGAAGAGCAAGACGATATCCTCAAGTTGGGCTTATAAAAAAAAGGTCAAATTGTTCGTCTGTTGAAACCTGGCAGCGTTTTAGTGCAGGGAATCGCTACTACCCGTCCGTCTGCTTCTATCCGAACTGTTGACAGCTTCGCATCTTTTGATTGAACCCCTCCTTATGGTAGTGTACTTGACTGCACCACTTCCAAGTTGCCACTATTTCATCCCCAGCAACAATCTACTATAACATCCAGGACCTATCCCGTCCACTCCATTTGAACACCTAATCTATAGTAGCAACCATATCTTTCTCGTCAACCAACCAAATCAAAAATCATTAAAATGGGCCAAACAGATCTCGAGGTTCTGATCGACATGGGCTTTGAGCGCGCCCGCGCCGAGCTCGCCGTCAAGAAGTCCGGTGGCTGTTAGTCCTCCCAAACGCTTACCTTTGTGACGCGAATGTGATGTTGACAAGTAGCAGTGCAAGGAGCCCTCAACTGGCTCGAGGAGAGCCAGGACAAGTCCTTGGAGGAGCTGCAAGCCAGCGCTGCCTCTGCCGCCACTGCCAAGGCCGACGACGACGAAGAGGATGATGGCTCCCCCATTCCCGAGGGCGCCAAGTCCCTTGTTTGCAACGATTGCGGCAAGAGGTTCAAGAACGGAGATCTTGCCGCCTTCCATGCTTCCAAGACGTCAGTCTCTTTACCAATGTGTCCGTGTTTGTGGCACCAAGCTAACTCTACCATAGTCAGCACACCGACTTCTCCGAATCTACCGAAGAAATTGCTCCTCTAACGGAGGAAGAGAAGAAGCAAAGGCTGGAGGAGCTCCGCCAAAAGCTCGCGGAGAAGCGGGAGAGGCAGGCACTTGTTGACAAGGAGGAGCAGAAGCGCAATGAGGTACGGTCAGACCATTCCCAGTTCGCATTTAAAACATGCTAACAAACATGCATAGCAAATCAAGCGCAAGGCTACCAAGGAATCACAAGACATGAAGGAGGAGCTCGCGCGTAAAGAGCAAATGAAGGAGGCTGCTCGCAAGCGCCAAGAGAAGCTCGACGACATCGAGGCTAAGAAACGCATCAAGGCCAAAATCGAAGCCGACAAGGCCGAGAGGAAGCGCAAGGAGGAGGAAGCGAAGGCGCTTCGCGAGGGTAGAGCTCCGGCCGCTCCTTCAACCGCCCCTGCTGCCGCCGCCGCTGCGCCGGCTGCTTCGAAGCCGGCTGCCTCCCACAATGAAGCTCGTCTGAGGTTGCAGACTGCCAAGGGAAACGTTATGAAGACACTGGCCGCGGATGCCACACTGTTTGAGCTTGCTCAGCAGTTGGAGTCGGAGAACGGAGTCCCGGTTGCGAGCTTCTCTACGACGTTCCCCCGGAAGACGTGGCAAGCTGGAGTAGACTTTGGCCAGACGCTGAAGGAGGCTGGGTTGGTTCCCAGTGCGGTGCTCATTGTCAATTAGGGTGGACGAGTACCTACTAAGTGCTTGAAAGTAAACTGGGGTGGGGGGGGGGGGTGGTCATAGTATGATCTCAAGCGGAGTTGAAACGCCAGAGCGGGAAAAAGAACGGATACGTCTAGAAGCTGCTTTACGAATGATGAAAAAGAAGTCAAAGTGCCAGTCAAACAATCTTCTGTGTAATTGTTATGCCAACTGTGATTTCTAGACATGTCGTTCGTAGTGCAGATAGGTATGTACCTCTACGGCCACATTAAACCCACGCTACGCTAGACCCACCATCTCCGGATTACCCCGGAGGATACAGTTCAATGCTGGTTTGACTGTTAGCTCGAGACCTAGTATCAACATCCTTAGACGTACTATATTTAGTTGATTCGTGGCATTACTCGGCGAAAGTGGAATTGGATACGAATATGCTTTTTTTCAGATAAAATATAACACATTACACCTTGTTGATTGGTTTGAGACAATACAGATCGGATCTCATCCAATTTCGCAGAAATATCCCTGGGTAACGAGCTAACAAATACACTAGCACCAGATTGTACTCCGTGGCAGTGCAACTAGCAACCAAAGTAAACAAAAGCCAACCTCTTCGGCTTCCTTCGTTGAGACGCTGTAACATTTAGCTCGGGTATTATCCCGTATACCTACCTAGCTAGTACAGTAACCCCTCCTTTTTTTTTCTCGCAACGCACGCAACTTTTGTACCGAACGTATCCGTCCTTGATTCCAGTACTGACTTATCTCTATAAGTCAGACCACAACAACCATGGCCTCCTCCTCCTCCTCCCGATCTCGCACCCTCCAACTCGGACAAGCTCTCCACAGCAGCTTGAACAGCCGCTTTAGCCGCCGCCCATCATCATCTTTCTTTCTCTCCTCCACGTTATCATTCTTCAACCCTTCAACCACCGTTACGAACCCCAATTCATCATCACCCCGCATCTCCAACAACTTCTTCTTTAGTCAGAGACATCATCATATCCGAACAATGGCTACCTCTACTACTACCACCGCCGGAAAGAAGATTGAGTGGCTTGTTGTCGTCCCGGACTTTGAGGGCGTTGGCGAGAAGAGGTTGGAGGTTCGCCCGTGAGTTTGCACCCATCTGTCTGATTACAGTACCTAGAGAATGGATGCGAGGAGGTTACTGACTGAATGTGGTGGGAATATGTAGTGATCACTTTGCCGGTCTCGGCAAGAACGTCGATAATGGGTGTTTCCAGATGGGCGGTAGGTCTTTTTTTTTTTTTTTTTTTTTTTTAATTATACTTCACATCACTTCACTCCATTTTCGTTCACTTTCACTTCACCTTAGAATACCTTCAGCGTATACCTCTCCTGGGCTCCATGGAGTCTGACAACTTCACACCTGCTTGATCTCATACATGTGCTCTCGTCTTACACACACATGAACCCTTCCCTCGTATTTAATGGAGACGAGTGCTAACAGACCAAAAAAAAAAAAAAAAAGGCGCCGTTCTCTCCGAGCCCCCACCTCCGACGACCCCAAGACCTTCAAGTTCGCCGGCAGCACCATCGTCCTAGTCGCCGAGAGCCGCGAGGAGGTGATCAAGATCCTCAAGGACGATGTGTATGCCCAAAAGGGCGTTTGGGATGTTGACAACGTAAGCTTTGTTCCCCTTTCTTCAGTTCAGTCTGTCGCATGTTAGAAAGCTACGTAGTAGAAGTCTTGACAATCTTGGGGGAACGTGATGCGTCAAAGGTTTAGATGTGGATGCTAATGCGAATTGTAAATGATATGATATAGGCTCAGATGTGGCCCTTCAAGTGCGCCTTCCGCTTCCCTGTCCCTGGTCAGCAGTACCAGCAGAAGCAGTAGGTGTGGAAGGAAGAGTCAAATAGAGATTATCAGTACATAAGATACAGGTTTAGTGATTTTCGGTAGCACTCTTTGTCTGCGCGTGATCAAGCTGAGTGCTCGGAATACATCTCTCGAATGTCCACAACGCAGGACAGAACGATCTACACCATGAACTTTGCAATGAGGTGCAACATAGACCAGTGGTTTGTACACTCAGCATCAAAATCAAACCTCATTATATTTGCCCTGAACTACCTAGGTAGGCTCGGTCGGTAACCATGTGAAATCCAAGATCATTACCACAATTTTTACAATTCACTGACCAGACGCATAGTAACAAGAAGCAACAAACACACAATCTGCTCTATTTAGCTATCATCACTACCATTTTCAAAGCAAGTATATACCCAACCCCAACACCTCCCTACTCTCCCTACTCTCCCTACTCTCCTCCCATATCTCCATATCTCCATTCATTCCATCCCACCTTCATCCTGCCATCAGATCATGTCAGATGAGATCCTATCATAGGTATCAGATATCATTTCCTGGTTCCCGTCCTTTTCCATGTCTATCTTTCTTTTTTTTTTCTTTTTTCTTTGTCTTTCTTTCCCTCCCACTCAATACCCGCGATCCACGTGCAATCGGAATCAGCCTCAGACCGACCCGTCCCATAATCCGCCACAGAGCCGTCCCTTCCTTGACTGTGGGACTTCAGTCTAATTATGGTCATGGTCGTGGTCGTGGTTGTGATGCTCCCGAGGTTGGGATTGTTCGGGCTGCTGCTGTTGTACCCCTGGGTAGTGTCCATGGTGCCCCAAATGATGGTGTTGACGAAGTCGGCAACACAGGTGATGGGAACGTCGCTACTACCGCAAAGACTCGGGGGGGCATTGATTTTCAATTTTTCCTGGGAAATCCGGCATGGTTAGACATTCATTCACATGTGCATTTTATGCCTTCAGAAAATACATATAGTGGGGGAGACATGTTGTTACCACCCCAGAGTACTCACTGTGAATTCGATTCCTCTGGTACCTCTGTCTTGTCTTTTCCTACCTACCTACGTATCTCTTCTTCATGAGCGCTGGAGGGTGGGGACATTCAAATCACCGGCGGTCTTGCACACACAACTTCTGGCTGGCGGCATGAACGTTACCTACACTATGCTTAGCTACAGACTACCTATGCCAGATTTCCTCCTGGAAGTCGAAAATACGAAAATCGATGCCCCGAGTCTTTGCGGTACTGCTGTTGCCTCTATTACTACCAGATTCCCCCTAATGCTGCCACTGCTAACTCCTGCTACTGCTCCCTCTGGCGACTTTGCCTGACTTCCCTAGCCCGACAAGCCTCTTGCAACTCGGCGCGGAGACGGGCACGGTACTCCCATACTAAGCGCATAGTTTCCGCATTTGACACCGTGGCTATTGACGCCCGCCGTATGATCTCTGCTGCGCCTGGTTCGGGTTCGGCGTTTGATCCCTGATGTCCTTGTCTTTGCCTTTGTCTTTGGTAGAAACAGTCCTGTTGTCTAGCATGATAGGCATCGCGTATCTCGACAAGTAGGCTGGCGTGCAGCTTGGCCATGGAGAGGAGGGTCCTCCAGGGTAATGGCATGACGTGGATTCTCAGGTCCAAGTCTAGGATGACATTGCGGATGTGACGCTCGTAGTCGGAGAGGTGGTCATCATCATCGGTGATGTAGTCGTCATCATCGTGTTCCAAGTCATCATAGAAGAAGAAATCCTCCGAGTTCGAGACAAAGTCCCAGTCGTCCTCTTCCTCGTCCTCTTCCTCGTCCTCTTCCTCGTCCTCTTCCTCGTCCTCTTCCTCGTCCTCTTCCTCGTCCTCTTCCTCGTCCTCTTCCTCGTCTTCTTCCTCGTCTTCTCCAAGGTCTTCAAGGTCGTCTTCAAGGTCGTCTTCAAGGTCTTCGTCTTCAAAGTCCCACCCTTCTTCCTCATCCTCGTCATCCTCTTCTTCGTCCTTTTCGTTCTTGAGGTCTTCGTACTCTTCAAGGTCCTTTTCATCCTCTGCTTCCTCGAGTCCTTGACCTTCTTCCTCTCTCTCAACAATCCCAAAGTAATCCATGACAAACTCTCTAAAATCGTCGAGGTCTCTTCTCTTCTTCCATCTATTCAAGAGGCGCCGGTTATTGATCTCCTCCTCCATACCCATATAAACATCATCAGGTCCCTTCACGTTGGGGAGGGGTGAGTTGCCTTCTTCACGTATCTTTCTGTAGTAGCAGATTATCTCCTCCGCTTCAGCGGGCCAGACTGTGGGTATCATTGTCGGAAGAGGATATGCGGTGGCGGCGGGGGCTGGTTGTTCTTGCGGGGGGCTAGAGGAAGTCGTGGGGGTGTCGGTGGAAGGGAGGAGGGCTTGGGAAAAGTACGAGGAGCGTGCGTGTGACATTGTGGTGGTAGTTGACTTTGACTGGTTGGATTATTGTCTTTGGCCGAGCGAGCGGATGATTCGAGGTCGGAGCGGATTCTCCGAGTGGACAATAGATTGAGGTATGTGGACGATGGTCGTGGGTTTGTGGACCGTGGGTGTACGGACCGTAGGTGTAGGTCGTAGATGGATAGACTATGGGATTATGATCGGAGGTATTAAGCCGTGGGGGCTTGGACCGTAGGAGTATGGAGCAGTGGCTGTATGTAGTGTAGGTATATAGACCGTACTTGTGTAGGCCTTAGAGCGTAGACCGTGAGGATGTAGAGCCGAACAGTCACGTGGATGGTGTGAAAAGAGAGCTGGGGAAGACGGAGAATGACTCTCTCCCTCTCTGGAAGAAAGCGACTTGATAGACAAGTATCAGTATCTGAAGGATCCTGAAGTAAAGAAGAGCCGTTGATGTATTGAATCATGTGGAAAAATGACCATAGGAGTGAGGAACCGAGTACGTAGACGGATGACGAGGAAAATGGAGGAAATTAATTCGAGTGGAAAGAGAATGGATGGGCAAGTTTAAGTATCTGCCAGACTCCCAGTGCAGGGAGATGTATTTTCCAGGGAAATATATTTCTGCGCGCAGATCAAGTCCGACATATCAGCATCGGATGTCCGCAGCGGAGGCCCCGATTCCTGCTTATATACGATATCATTACGTGATGCTGTACTGCACTCGTCTAGATCCTCAAGTTCGATGGCAGCCCAGCAAGAAAAAGCGACACATCTTGTCCCTTCACCCCATCTAACCATGCCCGTCGAAGCCTCTGCCAGCGTCAAAAGCTGCTGAGTCCGGCACATCCGCAAAACCTCGTTATAGGGAGTACCAAAATATGCACGAGTTCATGGGTACAAATGTGACTCTTCAGTTGACACATATGCAACGCACGATGTTGTATTGTCGAAACGCATTCTGGTCGGCCAGGTTGAACCAGAGACAGTCGAGAGGTATTTGAACGAGTATTGCATTGGACCGGCAACATGATACATTACTAACCGCGTCTTTTTATTTTCTTCATTTTTTACTCTTCGGCTTCTAAGGCAGATGCAAAGACAAGCCCATATCTTCGAGCTTGTAATGGTCGGCCATGATGGTGGCAAGGTGATCTCGTGTTTGGGGGCCACTGTGAAATTGTTAGTGTTGGGGTTCTTCAGTGATCGAAATTATAGGTTCAGGGCTTACAGGTTTGTTAGGTATACATCGACGTATTGGGGTGGCAGGTACTCGCCCACGATGTTCTCTACCTCGAGGGCATCGACTGCCTCACCGTCGGCATAGTCGACATACGTCGAAGAATCGCCCTGCTCGAACTCGGTCCCATCGTCCGACGGATCTACGGGGCAGAACTTGTAAACACCGCTTAGAACGATAACAGGCTTGGAGTACTCCTGCGCCGCCCTGGCAGCAGTACTGCACCCACTCTCTGTGGAAATACCGCCGTTCGCATATACGGCCTTGGCGCTGATAACAACCTTGTTCACCCTAGGCATGTAGGCCATCAGGCCGTTGCTAGCCAGGCTGATGGTGTTGACCCCGAGACCGTTGAGCTTCTTCCGTAGGGCAGCGTGGGGCACCTCGCCGGGTTTTTGACGCTCAGCGCTGGCGAGGAAAACGGTAAATCTCCTCTTTGCTGCGGCTTTGAGGAGGAATCTCTCGACTGTCGGGGAGGGGAGGTAGGCGAGCACGTAATCGCCGGGGTGAATCTGGATGTCCGCGAAACCCGCGATCTGGTCGTCCGCCTGGCTGATCTCGTCCATAATCTCTTCGATGCCATCGATAACTTCGGACCGTAGGGCATGCATGTTGGCAGATGCGCCCTGGGACATGGGGGTGGATGCGCCGGTGACTGGTGACTGTACGGTCTCTGAGACGCAGAGAAGGTTGAACATCGACTTGGACATGGGGAGAGTCGCGGCGCGGAGGGGCGTGGGGCCTGGCCTTGTGGAAATGGTGGGCGTTGTGGGCAGCTGGGAGAGGTCGGATACTGAGTCGCCCATCTCGTCGGCATTTCTGTCCTCGGAAGCCTCATCACGAATAAGACCCATTACTCGGCGGACGACATTGCCAATAACTTGCTCGGTGGGAGCAGCTTGGGCGAGTCTGTGGCCGGTGTTGGAGACCTTTGCGAGCAGCTGGTCGACGTTCTGCCACTTAGACTTGGCGACGACCTGGAGCAGCATATGGGCTGTGGCATTGGCGACATCATCGCCCTTGACTTGGCGACGTTTTAGGAGGCTGCCCAACCAGGTTAGGATCTGATATAAGATGATGGATATGAAGCAGGCGTAGGCGTACTAGATAAGAGCCTCGATAGAAGCCTCCAAGGGCTGAGTGTTTAGAGACTTGAGGAGCTTGCCCAACGTGGGGGCATAGCTCATTTGCGACGGCGCCATGGTGATGAGCTGTGTACTTTGCTACTGAGATATTGCGGCGGTGATGTCGAAGTGAGAATGCGACTGTTCCCTGCTCGAGGCTGTATGGTCTTTACAAATGGTACTGGACGGATATCTATGAAATCGATATAGGCGGGGAATGACAAGGCTGGCTGCTGGTCGCAAAAAAGGTCTCCAACAATAGCTTCCAGAATTGGGCCAATATCGCTTGGGATTGTGGACTTTTTGCCAGTGAATTGTCGAGGTGAGTCAATGGCTCACACTGAATGCGCTTGGAGGTATCACAAGCTCTAGAAATTTAGTGGGGCAGGCAAGCAACCGGGCTTCAAGGACAAAGCACTGCTGTATGCCAGTTTGCGGCAGGCTAGAAGCAGGCCTTATTCACTAATTCCTGTCGTACTAAATGGAGAAGCCCCACCGAGCAGAAGGTGGAAGTTTAAGATATTTCTTATCGCGTGCTTATCCAAAAAATGGTTTCTCTTATCGCACCCAAATCCAGACACCCACCTGCATTATCGGCGCCCGGGCGGAACGGCTTTACAATTGGCCTACAAATTTTTGGTCGCGTCGCTCTGCTCTGATTGACCGGGTCACTTGATGGACCCAGTAAAATCTGCGTTGAAGAAAGAATCCGTTTCTGCGATCAACCCCATCACGACGGATACCAAATACCTTGACGCCCCAACCCAGTAACTTTTTTTTCTCTTTACTGCAGTGGTTGTCTGTATAACACTATTCCCCCCCCATTCTTTAATTCCTGTTTGATACCCCCATCCCCTCAATCACCAACCATATCTACACACACACCCAACCACCACCAATAACAAACACACATTTAATCCGATAAGATGGGTGCCACCGACAAGATCAAGGAGAAGAAGGACAAGTCCGAGAAGAAGGACAAGAAGGAGAAGAAGATGAGCGAGGAGGCCGGTGTCAAGAAGGAGAAGAAGGACAAGAAGGAGAAGAAGGAGAAGACCGAGAAGCTCGCCAAGGCCGTCGAGGCGCACCTCGAGAAGGAGGGTTCCGTTGACCCTGAGGATGTTGTCAAGACCGCCGAGGACCTTGTCCCCTTTGCCCTTCCCCTCGCCGACGACAAGACCCACAAGAAGACTTACAAGTTGATCAAGAAGGGTACGTTTTGTTCCTCTCCAATTGCATTCATTGCCAAGTCCAATCGCAACCCACGACTTGTACTGAACCCAAGCTAACTTTTGATAAAAAAAAAAAACAGGCGCCAAGCTCAAGTCCATCCACCGCGGTGTAAAAGAGTGCGAGAAGGCCATCAAGAAGTGCCCCCTCCGGACCGCCGCCTCCCCTCCCGCCGACGCTCCCGGCCTCGTCATCATCGCCGGCGACATCTCGCCCATGGACGTGATCATGCACTTCCCCATTCTGTGCGAGGAGCACGGCGTTCCCTACTTGTACATCCGCTCGCGCGCCGACCTCGGCGTGGCCGCCTGCACCAAGCGCGCCACCTCGGTGGTGATGCTCAAGCCCGAGGGCAAGAAGTCTTCTTCTTCTGGCAAGGAGGAGGCCGGCGACGACAAGAAGGTCGACCCTGCCGAGTACCTTGAGGCCTACAAGGAGCTGGTCAAGACGGCGCAAAAACAGTGGAACGTCCAGGTCGAGCCCTGGGTCAAGGGTACTCACCCGCTCCAGATCGAGGCCAAGGTCAAGGGCACTGCCTAAATTGGCGGGAGCAACGACACGAGCGAAACAAACACACAAAAAATGAAAGACTGCAACGACACGATGGCGACAGCGGGGGCACATGAGACCATGACACCACTGTTGGTGTCGGTGTGATTGTGCGTCTGCTTGTTGCAAGAGTGTTCGTGTGCGTATGTGCTTTTTGCTCAGACAATCGGACTGTCTTACCGTTGAGAGAGAAGAAAACAGGCGACCGATCATCTTGGAGATTGGACGCTGGCGGGGAGCGCAAAGACTGTTCTTGGATGGACTTGTTGTGCCTGGGCTTGGGGAACAGATGAAGGAGGAGCAAGTTTGTGACGCTCTCATCACAACCTCTGTCACTCTTTTCTTCCCTCCATGTCGATTTCTGTCTCCGCTTCGGGCTCCTCCCACCTCTCGCTCTCATCACGAAAAGATTGTCGGATATCGGTCATCATCTCTTCCGCATTGACCACATCCGGTCAGCCCCCATGGGTTGACTTGGTTGTTCTGGGCTTTTATCTAAGCTATAGATAGAGAGCATTGATGGGTTGACGGATTTAGTCTATCCTGGTTTCGGTTATGGATTTATGGCGCTGGCTACTTGCTGTCATTAAAATATGGAAGGCGTTGTGGGGTAAACACTTGTATTTTGCACGGTATATATGAGAAAGGAATACCAAGTTCATCAGTTCTCATTTTCCAGTTCGTATGTGTTATGGCACAACACACATCACAACACCGTCATGGCCAACTACCGACGCAACACTCATATCAGACGTAAGACAACTACAGGTCACCAGCAAACAACAAGCACACGAGCCAAACAGTGAGGTATCGCCAGCGTCTTCCATTCATCTCAGGAATGCTGATCCTATGCTAATAGCTTGATACAACACAGAGGGTACCAAGAAAAAAAAACAGGAAATGCCCAGGGACACGCCCACACTCCAAATTGTAGGTGCGATACTCAAGTTCCCATTATCATTAACTTCATTAAACCGTCCCAGAGTTCTCCTTACTTAAAAGACCCATTTACTCGGCGCGCCAGCTTGACCGGCCGAGAGCAGGGGAGCCGGAGGTAGCAGAGGCGCTGTTTCAACCATGTCAGCAGACTGTTCCCACAGGATATACCGAAGTATAGTAAATAGGTTCTTTTACAATAGGGTGACCCACTACTCAAAAGGGTTGGTGCGCGTTCCCCACCAGGTAAGGAAGACGGAAAGGCCGACAGTCTCAAACAGCTTAGCGAGGACGTTGATGCCGACAGTCTCAAAGGCGCGCTTCTCAACGAACAACTCAGAGATGAAACCGGGAGCAGAGGTGGCAGCAAAGATGAGACCGCCGAGGTAGGCGGCACCGCGGTAGCTGAGGGTGCCGGTGGCGTTGATGAGAGCGCCAATGCCGTACGACTGCAGGGCAGAGCCGACGAGGGAAGAGCCCCAGGCCATGACGGCCGAGGTGGCCTCGCGCGACTTGATGAACTCCTCCTTGCTGTTGGAGATCTTGGCGCGCTGGTAGGTCTGGCCGAAGAGGGGGGTCATGATGGCCAGCTCGGTGGCATGGTTGAAGATGGTGCCGAGGGCAATGGCCGAGGGCTTGACGGGGGGGAGATCTGGAGGGAGTGAGTTAGTATCATTGTTTGGTTATGCTTGTGGAGACTCATGTAAATGGCTGTTGATGGTGGTGGTAATGCTTGTGCGTTGTGCTGCGGTGGTTCATCTTTGGTTCATCCCAAATTCGCAGTGTTTGTTGCTGTGTCGGTGTTGTTTGACGTGCATCCCGTGGTGCGCCCCGCTCGCATCCCCTACGTCATAGGCTGCCGTCCGCGATTTCTCATAGCAAAGCAACCACACACCCGAAACGCGATGCTTTTGAGCAGAGCCGGTGTCGAGAAGAATGAAACATTGGGGGGAACTCGAGATGCTAGTCATCATGTTGGGATATTCGATTGTGTCGTTGTGTTGTTGGAGATGATGCCCGGAAATGAACCACCTGACGCGGATGCAAGGTGAGAGTGACAGGAGGGGAAAGAGGGGGCTACTAACAGTGAAGAGACATGATGGCGGTTGGTATTGTGTAGTAGATTTATGAAATAGTTGTTCGTTTGGGTATCGTCGTCGATGAATTCTCGTTTGGAGAAGTCGTTGGTTTTCACTGGTTTGGAATGAAGCAAGCAAAAGGGAGATGGAGGGGAGGGAGGACGTGGCGGTTATAAAGTACTACAGAGGACGGACGGAAGGAATGGATTCTGGGCAAGGCCGGGCCTGCTGCCAGGGCGAGATCACTCATTACTACCTAGGTTCTTCTTTGTGCGTCACGATTTCAGTCAACCGAGCAACCAGGCAGGAAAGCATCCATGAGCCCAGCCCAGCAGGGAGAGGAGCCAGTCAACTACTAGGCCGAACAGGCAACGAACAGCGACGGGGAGCAAGGACGGATGGAAAGAGACCTGGGACAATCACGATTGAACGCTCCCGGTGTCTTTCTCTCTTCCTCGCAACGAGATTCCACGGCTCTAATTGGTCGTCATTCAGAAAATCCTCTGTAAATTGCCCTGGTTACAGAAGGAATCACATCATCGCCTCTGTCGAGCTTCCCCGGACTGCATCTTATGCAAGATGATGTCACTCACTCATTCCACGCTTTCCCCAATGCGGAATGGTCAGTAACATCCCATCCACGGGCACCCGCCCTGTAACAGGACCTCGATTCAACAGGGCAAATTTCACAACGAATCTTCTGTCTGCTCTTAGAGGTATTGTTGGGTTCAGTTGGTGAGCGAGGGGTCAGTCCAGCTGTTCATCAGTCGGACAGACAGGCAGTTAGACTTTAAAAGTCGTGGATGGTATCGAAATAGTGTGAAACAAAGCGAGGGGTTACCGTATTTGCATGATTCCCCTCCAGCCGGTAGGAAATCAGAAAGTCAGGTCGTTTCTAATTTGCTTTTTCCGTCCTGTGCTATGCCGAATTACAATTCTCGTTAAGCCGTCGCTGCCCCTCTCTTCCATGACAATTGTTTACTTCCGGTGGCCCATGTAAAACCTGTCTTACTGTCTTTGATTCCACACCATCCGAAGCTGAACCTCTCTCTCTCCACTCTCACCATGACCTTCTGGGCCTAGAATTGCGAAATTGCACGCTTCTGACGCTTCAAAGTGGACTTTTTTTTTGAGGTTCAACCAAGCTGAAGTTGGGGCAGTGTAGTCGCTCTTCTTCCAAGGCCAAGGCCGAGCTTGAACAGTCAAGGTAATTGACATCGTAATCGAGTTTCAGTCCGGAAGTAATGGAGCGGATACTTGGCTTTTGCGGCTGTTCGGTGGCTCCGTAAGTGGAATGGGCAAATCACTAACAGGACTGACTGGCTGTAATTCTCTCCAAAAACTCTTAGTGAATTGGCTCTGTACACCCCAATTCCGGAATCACCTAACTGCGTACCAAACATAAGTGGAATGAAACTGCCCCTCTTCTTCCTCGTTCAAATCCATGGAGCAAAAAGTTCCCACAGTGACGTTTGCCCTCCGAGGGCATCCATCCAGTTGGGATAGGTAAGCGAGCTAAGGTACCTTGCTCAATAGTGTACACTACTAGTTATGTTCCTGAAAGTTGACTGTCCTGTCCGGGAGGTCCAACATCTTGTCACCTACACCAACGGTCCACAGCCGCCGGCCAGCTTCCTTTGAGCTGCCAGGAATAGTTACACCATCACCATCACCATCACCAGCGACGATATGATGAGCTTGGTCCTCTTGGTCCTCTGAGATCCCTGGATCTAGAAGTCCGGATCGTGAAATCAACAAATAACCACCGAGTGGGACCGTTGAGTCCAAACTCTCGTGCTTCCCATCTTAGTCTTTTTATTATCCTGCGCAATGGGATTATTGGGAATGCAGTCTGAAGGGTTTCACAGAAGCTAAGGTATCATGTGTCAGCTTAAAAGGAGATCCTCGACCCGTTCATGCAGAGAACTCTTCGAGAACGGGCAGGCGGCGATCTTTGGAGCGGAGTGAACGAGTGGGAGGGAAGAAGGATCTCAGAGTTGTCCTGCAAAGCCCAGATGTGGGTAACATGCTCGTTGGCTTTTCAAAATCATGCAAGTTGCCAGCGATAAGCGGGAGATATAACAGCCCTAGGCAGAGGAAAAAGGAAACCAGGCCATGATTACACTACTTCGCTGTTCCTCATCTCTAATAGTCCCGTCGTGTAATAATACTGTCGACATATAGTATATATCTTGCTTTCTCGTCCCCTCTCTCTCGCTCATGCTCCCTTTCTCTCCTTTCTTGATACTAGTGATCTCCCCACTTTCATACAGTTCGCAAAGGCAACCAAATAAAAAACAAACAAGCAAGCAGAAAGTCAAAGATAAACTCAATTAAGCCGTATGCTGCCCATCCTCTCCGTCTCTCAGAGCCAACAGGGCTCTCACGTCCGACACGTACTGCAGACCTTCGAGGAACGGTATCAAGTACATCAAGTCGAGGTCTGTCGGGTCGCTGATCCAGCCTTGTATGGGTATCGCATTGTCTGTGTTTTGCGTTATTCCCTCTTGTCAGCACTTGTTTCCCTTCCAGCAAGTTGTACACGAGCATACAACAGAACAGAAACAGAAACAAAACTTACCCTGATGAAACATATAACTCAACGGGCTATTATCCAATATCATGACCTTGCTCAGATCCGGCTCCACCGAGCTCAGATCCTTGATAAACGCCCCATGCCTAAACGTGCAATGCTGCCGATAATACCTGGCCGAGAAGTACTTGCGGTCGCTCTCCAGCCAGTCGATCACGGGGTCCGCATACTCCTGCACCGACGCCGTGAACACCACCAGGTTGTACCATTTGCTGACGCGTCGTAAGAACTCGTCGCAATGGGGGCGCTTGTGCACGTAGTAGAGGATGGGATGCTGCGGCCCGATGGTCTGTTGCCCGCCCACGCCCACATAAGTCGTGTTCAGTCGCACTTCAACCATGTGGCCCGAGGACATGCGGCCGCCTTTGGACATGGAGTGAATTAGGGTCTCGTCGAGGTCGAGGATGAGCGTCTTTTGGTGCTTGAGGTTGGCTGGATCGACGGCGCTGATCTTGTACGAGGGCTGGCGCTTGGGGATCAGAGGCCTTGGGGGCGCCGGCGTCTTGGGGTACTTGGTCAGGGCACCGACGGGCGATGTGGGTGACTTGAGCTGGGCCGAGATGTCGTTGCCGGGGACGCTAAGGTTTTGCTGACCGGACCCGCCGTTGCCGTCGCTATTAGTGGTAGATCGGCCGGAGGCGGAGGAGCGGTCCTTTCGCTGTTTGCGCTGTCGTAGGGAGTCGGCGTCCGAGTGAAGCTTAATTCTTATGGAGCGTCGTGCCGGTGCGATTTCTTCAGAGTCCTGGGATGATTTCGACTTAAGACGTCGTCCGCTGCTGCTACTACCTGTCCGGCTTTCCACCTCCGATTCGGACTCGGACGAGAGTCCTGACGATGAGGAGCCGCTAGAACGGAGGCGAGACTTTCGTGACTTGCGAATGCTTCCTCCGCCACCTGCCCCGTCCAGGTTGGCGTCAGACAGGGCAGCCGCCTCGTGGTAATCCATTGCCATTTCCTTGGCGTTTCCTCCATATCGACCAAAGAGTTTCCGTAATTGTTTGGTAGGCGCAAAGTTGCCCTCGGCATCGTAGAACAAAGCGACCAAGTAGAGGCCAGGCGCAGCAATCGTCATGAGCAGCCAGCGTATAGACTCGACAATGGCAAACGCGAAGCGCTTCGGGAGGGATGCCCATGTGGTCGGCGACTTGGGCTGATCTTGGGCTAGCAGAGGGGTCTTCTCGTCGGCATCGTAGTGCTGTCCATCGTATCCCCCTTGTGCAGCCGTCTCCTTGTCCTCGGGCTCTTCTGACAGTGTGTTGTTTTTGTTGGCTAGACCCAACAGCTCATCGTTGCTGCGCGACCCATGATGATCGTCCTCCTCTTTGCTGCTAAGATGGTGGGCCAGACTGAGTGCGCTTATAGAGTTCGATCGAGACGGGGTCGGGCTGGACGTTGGTGATACTCGGGCCGAGATGATGTTTAGGGAGTTCATCTTGCCAGCGCGGGGAAAGCCATGAAGGACGCCAATGCGAACCGCGCCCAGTGGCAGTTGCAAACTGTGTGACGGCGACAGCGGGGACGGTGGGTTTATTCGAGCAAAGATCGATCGATGATGTATGGTAGTCAATTCCGTGCGGCCCCCTACTGTAGAACAAAAATCGTCGGACGTGGGATTGGGTTTGGGCTTGGGGTGGCCTGCAGGGTACGGGAGGGGCGTTTGTTGCCCGGCCGAGGTTTGGTGTTGCGCGGCGACCGAAAGCTGTTCGGTTGCTCTGTGACGGGGAACTATTGCGGATGGCGAGGATGGTTGAACTGAAAGCCGCAAAAAAGAGAGCGGGCGCTGGAGAAACGAACGGTTACGTGGATATGGCTTGTTTCCCGTTAGGTTAGGTTTGTATGATTTGTTGGCCGAGATCCGGTTGGGGAACTTTTTGGGGAAGATCGAGAAGCAGCGAGCTACATACACTAGGGCCGGAGTCTGGAGACGGGCAACGATCCAATGTTGGGGTCAGAGCCTGGAGGTCTGGAGACTGGAGACTATGGTACTGGAGACTCGGGGGGGTCGCGCGAAGAAGGGGCCAATGTCGTCAACCGCACGCAGTGTAATAACCTTTTCTGTGGTTTCCAGAAACAATCGGTTACATACTCTTTCTTTTCTTTTTGAAGTTGTTTCCAAAAAGAGTTGCAAGTTCCATTCAGGTTGCAAAAACTTAATGTTGCCTGTCGAACTTCGAACAGCGCAAGTGGTGAGATGGGATGTCCGAGGCCCGCCCAGATCTGCTTTGTCTGGACTTGGTTGGCTACTTATCAAAAAATACGAACATGACACCCTTTTTAGGCAATCGATAGGGATCGGAGTAAGAAAAAAGAAAAAGAAAAAGAAGGGTGGTGACCGCCCAGTTCCAAAGATCGACCTCACAGGCAAGATACAAACAATGTTAACAACCCCGGTTTATTACAACTTCACGAAGCCCGGCAAGTGCAATTAAGCACTTATATTTCCCGGTCATGATATGTACATGCACCGCCTTCATATCGGGGTTTCAGTTGGTGATGCCGTCGTGGTGGTGAAGAGCTTCCGTCCTGGATGTTTTTCACTCTTCTCCAATTATCGAGTGGCGCCCAGCGATCACAAACAACGACTTTACTCCAGTCCAGTCCGGTCGCCAACACAACGGGACGCTAGCCGAACAGCACGGGGATGGCAACGACTAACGAGACAACAACGGCGGCGGCGGCTCAGTGGTTGTTCTCAGCAAACTGATGATGGATCTTACACTAAAAAACGGGCATCTCGACGGGGTTTCCAGGGGTGCTCAACAAATGCCATTTCATCCACTGAATCCATTCACGTGTTCCTCCCGACTGACTTGACAACGAGCGGCCGAGCGAGCGGGAAACCCGATCGACCTGCCTAGGCCCCTCCGTCGTCCGGCCATCTCGATGAATGAATGGATGGGCCATGGCGGGGTGGGGGTTCCACATCCACAATTCACAGCGCGAGGTGCTGCTGTCAGTCAACAACAACAACAACACTGCAGGCAACAAACTGACCTAACCACTCAACATCAGCGCCGACACAACATGGGACCTCCTTGGTTGGATTTCTTTCTTTTTGTCTGGAGGGGGATTAGCGACGCCAACCGATGGAACGTGAACCTCTTTTTTGGTGTTTGTATCCTCTCGGTCAGTCTCCCGACTATGTTCAGTTTGGTCTTAGAAACAGTCCGTGCAAAATCTAATAACACGGGACACAATTTCACATGTTCGTCTTTTCCCTCTCTTCAAAACATACCCATGCTCCATTGTAACCGACCAATTGATACTACTATAATAACCTCTTTCCAAAAGCGAACAAATGGCGAGACCCTGACAACCAATGCAACTCAAGCGAAAGAGAAAATTATGTCTTCAAAACATATGAAGAATGACAACCGAGGTTGTGGAAAAAGGGGTTGCCCGTTCCTGCATTTGTTTAGTTTTCTTTTACCCCTGAATGCCGCGTTGGTTGGGCTGATGGATGTATGGCCGGATTTCTTCACCGATCTGCTCTTTCTTCCACGAGCGTTTCTGGAAAATTGCACTGCAGCTAATGACATGACTAGGCACGATACCAATAGTAGTTGAGAACTAACATGTACTTATGCCTACTTTGGAATGTTACCCTGGAAATGCGGTCTGGAAGTTGGGGCTTTAGTGCAGTGCAAGTTTTAGTTTTGGATTTGAATATAAAGTGGCTTTGAGTCTACCTCCTGTCATTGTTTGTTGAATAGCTGTCGAAATCTACGGTGGTGAGATATGTTCGGGAGACCTGAGTATGCATTTGCATGTGTCTTTTCTCAGTTAAAAGGGCAGTGGATCTGGATGGCAGGCTTGGGATGATTTGTTCCCCTCCCAGATTGGTTGTTAGACCTTGAGCTGATGACCAGAAGGAGGATGAGGTTGAAGGTGAAATGTTTACAGTCCTACTCGTGGAGGTGAGAATGCTGAGCAGGGCTGAAGAGAAATTGTATATGAACTAGGACATTTGGCTTGACAGGCGTGGTGATACGTCATAAGGCGAGGCGCGGCTACAATTTGAGCCTTCCAGCGTCTAACAGGTTTCCAGAGGTGAGAAACAGAACCCAACTTCATGAAGGCAACCGGTTCATCACCTTATGGTTCTCCTCGCAAGAGCTAGTGTAGCCAAGCGAGCGAACAACAGTCATTCCAGAGACTAGCTTCCGGACCGGCAAAATGCTCAACAATCATACCCAAAAGACAAGAGAGCTGGAGCTGGCCAAGGGAACGTCCGGATATGCGTGGATAGAATGGGATCCTGACAAGGCTGGAAATCACATGCGATCTGTTGAGCCGACCGTGAACAAGGCTTCAGGTGTCGTGTGAGATCCAAAACCAGCACATGCGGATACTCATAGAGGAGGTCCATGTCTTGTCTATGCCAACTCCAATTCGAACCGTGTGGGAAGAAAGATGGTGATATGCAGGTTAGTCTATTGAGTACTAGTTCTCTCTCTCGGGAACTGCACCCTGGTTCCGTGCCCAAGTATCGTAAAGTCCATCGCTTACTCCTCCTGGCCAGCGAACTCAGCACGACCGGCCTTCGAGTTGAGGTAGTGGTTCCTAACCAGCAGAATCCCCTGTTAGAATATGGCACTCTCTTGAACGACGACAACAACGGTCCCTCCTTTGCCACCCCGTGATCGAAATCCCTCGGGGCTGTGGGTGGTGGTGATGCAACGTACCGCTCGACAGCCCAGTTCATGATGTAGTAGCCGGCAACAAGGGAGGGGGCCCAGTAGAGGAACTGGGAGCTGACACGTCTGAAGGTGTTGAAAACGGCGTCGTGGGCAGTGCCGGCGAGGGGGTTCTGGCGGTTAGGGCTGATACCGTAGGAGATGATGCCCCTCTGCTTCAAGCCACCTATTCGTCGGGAAGAGAAACAACATGGGTTAGATGGTCTTGTTCTGTCTCTGGGGTCGTCTCATCGGTTCGTCAAGGGTTCGGCGTGCGGGCGAGTAGGCGGGCGGTCATCAAGGTTCTTTGTCCTCTGGCTCGGCCATCTCTCGTGCCCTCATATTCCCATTCCCTCCCATCCCGGTATTTCCCGTTGTTGAAGAATTGCCGTGTGTTTGGTGTTTGGTGCATCGTCAATTGCAAAGGTTCCTACTCACCAAAGTTACCCCAGCCACCAAGGTAGCTATACCAACATACACGTTAGCTAACGTTCAGAGCTGGATCGGAGGGGGAGCCGGCGCAAAGGGAAAAGGGCGCATCGCCAGTAGCTAGTGCCATAAAGTCCCGGGCTCTTCCAAATCACAAGTGGGAAGACTGACTGGTTGTACTTGCCGATGGGGGCGCCGCCGCCGCCACCGAGCATGGTCTGAGTAGGACGCATCTTGAAATATGTGTTGTCACAAAACGCGCTATGGGGGGTATCAATCGGGTCGTGGTGAGGACGCAGTCGTCGTAAAGGTTCGGGAAGAGCTTCGCGCGGCCTTGGACCGGGTTTGACGAAGTTCGAACTGAAATCGGTCGACAGTGAGTGGCTGGCACTTCAGTTGCCAAGTGCCATGGAGCCGTCACTGGCAGTCAGAAACCCGAGTGCTGGAGGCTCAAAAGGGATTAGCATGGAAAGGTACAAGCTGCAAGTACCTTTACAGCATCATTCTCTTTCAGCCTCCTTCCGACCTGCCCGCGTGTTGAACTATGTGCACGGACCATCAGGACACCCTCTGATGGGAATCTCACTGAACGCAAGCACTGAAAGACATCCCCGGGCCATGCGGGGAGCTTGAGAGAGCTGGGCCTGGTCCGGGCGACATGGCACTCCACTTTTTGCAGAAGCTCCATCCATCCATCGCAGAGGAACGACTGCTGCTTACTGCTGCAACTGGGGAAGCACCACCACCACCACCACGATCCACGGTCCACGACGTAGTCCAGTGTGTAGTGCGATAATCTTACAGCCCACCTTCAGGTATCCCCGGAAACGACGTCCACGAATACTCTCGAGTCAGATCCCTCACCACCACATCAACCGAGTTCGATCCCCAAATCTTAATACAAACCGATATTCACAATGGCGGCAAGAGGGTTGGACATGATCACCAAGTTCGCCATCCCGGCAACTGTTGGTGTGGCTCTTCTCCAGAACTCCATCTACGACGTCAGAGGTGGTTCGCGGGCGGTTATCTTCGACAGAGTTGCTGGTGTGAAGGACACGGTCGTCAACGAGGGCACCCACTTCCTCATCCCATGGCTGCAGAAGGCCATCATCTTCGATGTTCGCACCAAGCCTCGCATCATCCCTACCACCACCGGCTCCAAGGATTTGCAGATGGTCAGCTTGACGCTCAGAGTGCTGCACCGTCCTGAGGTGCAGGCTCTGCCCAAGATCTACCAGGTGCGTTTACAAGAACTTGCCCCTTCGGACGGCTACGACGGATCACAACGAACTTATACTAACTGGAATCCCCACAGAACCTCGGCCCAGACTACGACGAGCGTGTTCTCCCCTCCATCGGCAACGAAGTACTCAAGTCCATCGTCGCCCAGTTTGACGCCGCCGAGCTCATCACGCAGCGTGAGGCCGTCTCGCAGCGCATCCGCGCCGACCTCGTCAAGCGCGCCGCCGAGTTCAACATTGCGCTCGAGGATGTTTCCATCACCCACATGACCTTTGGCAAGGAGTTCACCAAGGCCGTCGAGCAGAAGCAGATTGCGCAGCAGGATGCCGAGCGTGCGCGCTTCATCGTCGAGCGTGCCGAGCAGGAGCGCCAGGCCAACGTCATCCGCGCCGAGGGTGAAGCCGAGAGTGCAGAGACCATCAGCAAGTCTATTGCCAAGGCTGGCGATGGTTTGATCCAGATCAGAAAGATTGAGGCGTCGAGGGAGATTGCCCAGGTGTTGGCTGCCAACCCTAACGTGGCGTACCTGCCCGGAGGTGGCAAGGGGACAAATCTGTTGATGAACGTTGGCAGGGCATAAACGGGAGCAATCAGTAAGGGAAAGAGACGAAGATGGTTCTGCAGAAAGGGGACCAGAATACCTAGGCTACGGAGGTAAAGGGAGGTAATGACCAAAATGGGACTGTATTATTATGATATGAGCATTGTGTATCTTCCCCGCTTAGGCACTTGTTACAATAGGAGCATGTTTTTTGAACTTGACTTGTCTTTTGTCACTCGAGATGACATCCGAGTGAATACCTTGACGGACGTGGTTATGGTGAAGGAATAGTGGCCACTCTTTTCCTGAGGCTCCCAGTTCTGGCAAGGAAAAGTCACAACCATCCGATATAGGATTCCTGAGACGTGAGATGCCTTACTAAGTGTATATTATGAAAGGTGAAAACGTTAGATACCCCAGACAGACCTCACAACGCCAGGGACGCATGGATCCCGTAACGCTTAGCGGCGGTTCGGTGGACCAATGACCGAACGCAGGGGCCTCAGCTACCCGCCTCACGGGCATGTTTCCCGTTTCTTGGCTTAACCTCGAATTGTCATCAGCTTCATCTCAACAACACACTGAAAACACTCACAAGACATCAAAAACGAGGAGTTGAGAGGCCGGGCATCTCTAGACTATCGCTTGGCCTGTACTTGTCAGATATACTTTGTAGTATACGGTGCTCACCGCTGGCGTATGTGTTGCCCTCTGCTGGCTTTTGCATTTCATCCCTGCCTCTGCTGCCCATCTCAACTGCTGCAACCTAACCGGGCAACCTTTCAAAGACTCGGTTCATGCTGTCATCCCAAAGGTTTAAACTTTGCCGTTGGTCACACTCAAGGTTGACTTAACGAGAAGAGCTGGAATATAGACCCACAACCTTTACCTGCTTCTTTACGTGATTGCGCCAAAGTCCACAAGCTGACGTTCTGTAGCCTCTTTGGATCCCACGATTATCTCGGCGCTCCCTCTTTTATATATAACACATTCTGCGTCAAAGTTCGTTGCTTCAAAGACAAGACGAAATCAATACCACGCTGCGTATTACGGCTTTCAGGTGGATATTCGGTCTGACTACGCTGAGACTATAAAGTGAAGCAGCGAGTGAGTGCTGTGAACCGAGCCTTCCTTGTTTGCCCAATTCGTCAGCAAGTCGGTTTCACCATTTGATATCTTCGATTCACAACCTGGAAGCTCCTACCCCTTCTTGACAACGACATACAACAACATACCTTACCATATATCGATCTTATTCAGCATCTCACCGGGGCCAACTGACAAGAGTCTCCCATCCAAGTCGGCTTCTCCCAAGTGGACATTTACTTCATCAACTTCCAGAGTTGCCTACCATAGCACGTTTTCCAAGCTTCACGCGCGAGGTCGCTAATAGACTTTCAAGATCCCGTCATCTTGTGGTTCTATTGCCCTCAAGACCGCCCTTTCGCTCCATTAGCAACACGTCTATCCAGCGCCGGGACGACTCGCAGGAAGCAAACCCGTTGGCAAACCGTGACCCCTGGCCAACCCGCGCTCAAACAATGGACACCGTTTTACAGAACTTGGGGTCAATCCCCTGCCCGCACGGCGACAGATGCACTGAGTCCGGATGTCTCTTTCAACACAGCTGGAACAAGAAACCGGCCGCTCCAGCCTCAGCCAAACACGATG